>NW_026691050.1:348642-697284 GCF_020826845.1 Diceros bicornis minor
GGGACTGTTCTGCCCAGAGGGTCTCTGAATTCCTCCTCCTTCCCCTCCCCTGCAGGGGATGCTGCAAATGTTCACTTCAGTCCTCTTCTCAGGTTGATCTCATTCCCCTGGAAGGCAGACAGCCAGAGTCCATCAGACAGAGCCCCCTAGCCTGACTAGCCCCCTAGGCCCACCCCTTCTCATGTTGCACTACTGCCAGGTCCCCAGAGGGGGCCGCGCATGCAGAGAAAACAGGACTTGGACCTAGGACAGGCTCTGGGCTCCAGAGAAGAAAGACATGGGGGTGAGGTTGAGGGACGTGGCAGCACAACCCACTCTGATGACAGACTTGGAGGGTGAGGCCTCAGGCAGAAGGGACTGCTCAGCCACTTATGTGCTGCCTGACTTGGAGGGGCCCGACTTCTCTCTCCCTCCATGGGCAGCATGAGAAGGAGAGGTTGAGTCCCCCTCAGATAAAACCTCATGCAGCTGTGCCATCAGGCAGCCCTGAGCTTCCCCAGCCTCTCAAACCGGAATGGGTGTCTCAGGTGGAGCCTCTGTTCATTCATCCCTAAGATGGGCCTGATGCCCCAGCTCCCAGGGGCGGCTGCGAGTCTCTCAGGAGAGATGTGTAAAGTGCTGAGAGCTCAGAGCTCAGTTCCAGGGTCCCACATCCCAAGGCTCAGTATCCTGGTCCTCCCTGCCTGGTCCTCAGGTTCACCCACCTGGAGATTATCACCCATCAGCAGGTGCAGCATCAGCAGGTCACCGAGGAAATTGCGAAGATTGGGGATGACAGCCTGTGACACCGGGGTGCGGGTAGGATGAGTCCTTTATCTCAAGTCTGCCCCCGGCAGACCTTCTTCTGAAAAGTCCTCACCCTCAGCCTCCTGGCCCACCCCAAGTTTCCCACGGGGAGCAGCCTAGGACCCTTAGCAGCCTCCCTTCAATTCCTCCTCCCTTCACACCCAAGAACACCACACTCCTCCTCCTCACCTCCCAGGGTCGGCTTCTGGCAAATCACAAGGTGTGCAGTCTCTGGCCCTCCCCAAAACAAACTCATCCTGCACCAGCTCTTCAAGGCCCTCCTTCTGGTCACTTCTATTTTGAGATTCAGGCACTGTGGCAGCAAGAGGAAGGGCCCTCCTCTCTTGATGTGAGGCCTCCAGCTGGGAGGACAGAGGCCCTAACCCTCAGGCACACTCACTTGCTGCTGCTGCTTCTGCTCTCTGAGGGATGATCTCCGAGGGAACAAACGTGGAGGCCCCCTCCTGCCAGGGTCAAGGACAGCGTCAGCAGGCCATACTCCCTTCACCCCATTTCTCTCCAACACCACTGGCCTCCAACCCTGGACATCCGACTCTAAGCAACTGGTACCAATGCCACTACATCCTCCAAGGTTTTGTGACTCTAGAACAAGTCTAACTCCAACTCTCACTGTGGGTGTGAGCTTGGGTTTGTGGCTGGGCCTCCCCAAGCCTGTTTCCTCATCTGGAAGGTGTGAGAACTCCAGCTACTTCACAGGTTCTCCTGAGGACTCAGTGTCACATGACTGTCATCATTGTGCTCGCCCTCACCCCTCCAGGTGGAGCAGGCAGAAAGCTCCCACATTCCTTTCCTCTCCCTTATCTCATCACCACCCTGTGAAGCCTGCACCACACAGTCACCATCCCTCCCTTTCCTGATGAGGAGACAGAGGCCCAAACAGGTACAGTGAGTTGCTCAGGGGCCCATAGAAGAGAGGCTTCTTACCCCTCCCAGCCAGATGGTCTGTTCCAACACCCTCCCTTAACCCCCAGCCCCACCACAGACAAGAGTCCTGTCCTCTGAGCTCTCAAAGCTTGGCCCTGGGCCGAGCCGAGGATAGAGAGGACGGGGTGTCTTTGGAGTCTTGTTGAGTGGTTCCTGCCTGCCTCAGTCCCATGGAGTTTCTGGACCCAGGCTGGGACAGAGGCCATGCCAAAGCCTTCTCCTCTCCAAGGAACCCCTCACGACATTCCCCTGCACTGAACTCTTTCTTTATCCACTCAGGAACTGAACACCCAAGGTACCACCTCTGATCCACAGGGAAGCGGGTGACAGGACTCTTTGCTTCCTCGTTTACATGAAGCTCCTAACGTCCTTTCAGCAGCATCCACTAAGAATCCATCAGTTGCCTAGATGCTTCTCATAAACCATCGGGGGCATATGTCATTGACAACCGGACACTCAGGTGAGACTCCTGTGGTTGACTCTAGTGACTGCTTTATGGGTTCGGGGGTGAGTCCCAGAATTCACACACATTTGTCTCTGGTCCAGCCATTCAGACCCAAAGATGAGCAGCCTGTTTGTCCACCTGGGCCATGGGAATCCTCTGTCATGCCCGTCCCTGTGGCAGGCAGGGTTCCCTCCCCTTGGAGACATGGTGAAGGCAGAAGGAACAGCAGAGGCCTCCCTTCCCGAGGAGAGGTTTAGGCTGAGGGCTAAATGCACCCCAATCACCCAACATCCTGGAAGAAGCTACATCCAGCAGGATGGACATGCATGGAAGCCAGATGGCACCAGCTCAGCATCTCCTCCTGGAACAGCCCAGCCAACACCACTGTGTCCCATGACCAGGGCCTCTTGCCCAAAAATGTCACCCCAACGGCCAATGGGCCTAACAAATCCCTCTGCTTGTTAACCTGGACAAGATAGGCGGGAATGTTTCCGAGAAAGTTCAAGTGAGAAACTGTTAAACCCACAGCCTGCCCAGGCCCCCTGACCCTCTCCCCCCTCCTCTCTTTCCAGACCCCCAGCCTCCACTCTACCTTGGTCATCAGTTCTCTGCTCAAGGACTCGTCTTGGTTATAGAGCTCCTTCAGTTTTTCAGAGCTCTCCCTGAGAGGAGGGGAAAGAGGGAAGGATAAATTTAGGGAAAATGTGAGGGGTCTGAGTGCAAATCCCTTTTCTTTGACAACCCAAGAGATTCAACCTGCCTGGAGGAGTGTTCTCACTGGGCTCCTCTGAGTGCTAAGGTCTGATGGGACTTGGAGGCAGCTCTCCTGTTGGTCAGTGGGGTCTCCACTCCCCAGCTCTACAGAGCAGCTCTGTTTTGGCCACTTTGAGTTTCAACTGGGCATAGACTTCTGTTGCTATAAACACTTGGAAATCTCCAATGGCTCAACCAGTACCATGGGGATCAGACTAGAATCTACTTCCTAGGGATGTCACCCGGTGTATATGACATAATATCTATTACCCCTGTGGGCTGGTGTCACATGTACCTAAGGCACAAACTTAGAGATGGAAGAATAACAAGAAGGGGTGACAGGTAGCACAGAACACCACTCAAAGCAGGCCTGGGTTCTAGCAATGTGATATTGGAACTGTCGCTTCCAACTTGGCCTCATTTTCAGGTCAGCATCATGAGGGGGTTGAAACTAATGGAAATTTGGATACTGCCATCCTGCGGCATAAAACCATTCAATTGTTTCCTGTTTAATGGAGAATGAGACCCAAGTGCCTTGTCTTGGCCTATGAGGTGGGCAACCTCCACAGTGGTACTCAGTAAGCGCTACCCATGGTATAGCCATCCCAGTGGAACCACTAAGTAGTTAGTAACTGGCTTCTTAACATAATAACAGCCAGAGTGATGGGATGTCTTGTCTAAATTTTAACTAAAAATGTCTCTCACTTCCTCTTAATACCTCTTTCATGTTCCATCTCTCTCTCTCTCTCTCACTCTGTCGAATCCCTGTAACTGAGGAATCAAATACCAGTATGTGGGGCTGCCCAATGTGGAGCCCTATAGAAGAGAGAAGCACGGGAGTGCCCAGGCCAACGACATAAAGAAACTCAGGCTCTCAGTCCAAACTGAACCCTGAAGGCTGAGAGAGAACTTGTAGGCCAGTCCTCCCCCAGTTGAGCGTCAGTTGCAGGCCTCACAAGGTGGTGATGAAGTAAGAGGGAGGAAAGGAATGTGGGAGCTTTCTGCCTGCTCCACCTGGAGGGGTGAGGGCGAGCACAATGATGACAGTCATGTGACACTGAGTCCTCAGGGGAACCTGTGAGGTAGCTGGAGTTCTAACACCTTCCAGATGAGGAAACAGGCTTGGGGAGGCCAGACCGAAAGCCCAAGCTCACACCCAGAGTGAGAGTTGGAGTTAGGCTTGTTCTAGAATCACACCTTGGGGGATGGAGTGGCATTGGTACCAGTTGACTCGAGTCAGATGTCCAGGGTCGGAGGCCAGTGGTGCAGAGAGAAATGGGGTGAGGGGAGGATGGCCCGCTGACACTGTCCTTGACCCTGGCAGGAGGGGCCCTCCACGTTTGCCCCCCCGCAGATCATCCCCCAGAGAGTTCAGGAGAAGCAGCAGCAGCAGCATGTGAGTGTGCCTGAGGGGTAAGGGCTCTGCCTTCCCAGCTGGAGGCCTCAAATCAAGACAACAGGGCCCTTCCTCTTGCTGCCACAGTGCCTGAATCCCCCAGTAGAAGTGACCAGGAGGAGAGCCTGTGAGATCTGGTGTAGGATGGGTGTGTTGTGGGGAGGGCCAGGGACCGCATACCCTGTGATTTGCCAGAAGGCGGCTCTGGGAGGTGAGGAGGAGGAGTGTGGTGTTCTTGGGGTGTGAAGGAAGGAGGAATTGAAGGGAGGCTGCTAAGGGTCCTAGGCTGCTCTCTGTGGGAACCCTGGGGTCCGCCAGGAGGCTGAGGGTGAGGACTTTTCAGGGGAGGGTCTGCAGGGGGCAGACCTGAGAGCAAGGGCTCATCCCACCCACACCCCGATGTCACAGAGTGTCATCCCCTATCTTGGCACTTTCCTCGGTGACCTGCTGATGGTCTACTTGGTGATGGGTGATTATCTCGAGGTGGGTGAACCTGAGGACCAGGCAGGAAGGACCAGAATCCTGAGCCTTGGGATGCGGGAGCCCCCGAAGTGAGCTCTGAGCTCCCAGCACTTGGGATATCTCTCCTGAGAGCCTCGCAGCCACCCCTGGGAGCTGGGGCATCAGGCCCATCTTAGAGATGAGTGAACAGAGGCTCCACCTGAGACACCCATTCCGGTTCCCCAGGCTGGGGAAGCTCAGAGCTGCCTGATGGCACAGCTGCATGAGGTTTTATCTGAGCTGGACTCAGCCTCTCCCTCTCATGCTGCCCATGGAGGGAGAGAGAAGTCGGGCCCCTCCAAGTCAGGCAGCACATAAGTGGCTGAGCAGTCCCTTCTGCCTGAGGCCTCAGCCTCCAAGTCTGTCATCAGGGAGGGTTGTGCTGCCAGGTCCCTCAGCCTCACCCCCATGTCCTCCTTCTCTGGACCCCAGATCCCGCCCTAGGTCCAAGTCCTGTTTTCTCTGCATGCGTGGTCCCCTCTGGGGACCTGGCAGTAGTGCAACATGAGAAGGGGTGGGCCTAGGGGGCTAGTCAGGCTAGGGGGCTCCGTCTGATGGGCTCTGCCTGTCTGCCTTCCAGGGGAAGGAGAGCAACCTTGAGAAGAGGACTGAGGTGAGCAGCTGTGGCACTCCCTGCAGGGGAGGGGAAGGAGGAGGAATTCAGAGACCCTCTGGGCAGAACAGTCCCTGGCTCCAGCCCCTGTATCTTACATTGAGTGGAAGAGTTTGATAACAGAGAAGTGGGAGACCCATCCAATTGGCAGGTGAGTTGAGGGGAGGATGGCATCAAGGAAAACTTCCTGGAGGAGGCGCTGATTATTCCCATTCTGCGAACAGGTAGAGCCTGGATGGAACTGGAGGGAAGGAGGGTTCCCAGGACTGGTCCCCTGCCCCACTCCTCACATTCCACAAGGCCCCTGCAGCATCCCCCACACAGACCCTGTCTGCATCCTCTGCTTCTCTCTGGTCCCAGGAATACCCAGTCATGAGCGAGATCCTGCTGCTCCAGGTGGCTGGAAAGAATTACAACCTAGAGACTGAGGAGCGATATGGGGCCTGGTTCCAGGACATGGAGCTGCTCAATGAGAATGACAGGTGAGGCCGGGCAGGACTTGGGTGAGGGCAGGGGTGGACTCTCGCTGTTGACCAGTCCAGAAAACCTGTCTCCATGGACCCCCACTCAGCCCCAGGCTTTATCGTGTGGCCACATCTGGGACACTCAGACTCCAGCTGCTGGGCAGGCAGTCGGAGGACACCTGAGGTGTAGGTCCTGGTAGGCTCACAAGTCCCTCTCTCTCCTGGAGCTACAGCCTGTCCTGCCAGCCAGAGCCCTAGACCCATATGGACTGCAGAATACTCAAGGCCTAGAAGAACCCGCCATCATCAAGTTCAGGTGTGAGTGAGTGTCTGGGCCGGGGTGACTGACTCATAGGTGTTCAGTAAAGCTTCGGGCTAAGC
Source organism: Diceros bicornis minor (assembly GCF_020826845.1). NCBI lineage: Eukaryota > Metazoa > Chordata > Mammalia > Perissodactyla > Rhinocerotidae > Diceros > Diceros bicornis. The sequence goes on from NW_026691050.1 coordinate 354,927, forward strand.
GTGCCCTTGGGGAGTCGGACAGCTGGCACTGGGATCCCAACTCCACTACTGAGCTGTCCTGTGACTGGGGTGACTCTCTTCAGCTTCCTGAGACTCCGTTTCCTCCTCTGTGAAGTAGGTGATACTAAATGATCGCTCACGTGGCAGGGACAAATGGGGTATTGGTGGCTGACAGCACTGAGCACAGGGTCTGGAATACCCAGGGCAGTGGGGACAGGGTGGGGGGCCATGATTCTGAGGGAGACCCCCAAAGATAACCCAACTCTTCTACTCAACCCCCAGGCCCCAACACCGAGCCCCGTACCAGTGGCTGATCACAGCACCATCCTCAGCAGTGGGGACACAGCTGGGATGCTTGCAAGGCACTGGGCCATCTCCTCCCACCTGAAGGGAAGGGGAGAATTGTAAGCTGATCCCTGGGGTCCCCTGAAGCCCAAGAGAGAAGGAACGACCCCACCCCAGCTCCCTGACATCTCTACCCCAGCACCTATTCACCCATTGGGGAGGGACAGTAGATATTTGTTGTCAATAATAAATGCCATATTTGAATATTATATTAAAGTCCTGTGCCCTTTACAGCCTGGGAGTTGTGGTGTGGTTTTGTCGCTTTTTGTAGGCATGTAAGTGAGACACAGTGTCTCATATTTCTCCTTGAATCAAAAACTCTTCTGGGTCGTCAGCTTATTGTATGTGGGAGAAGGGAGAACGGCCAGCCCCTTCCCTGGCTAGTGGGGACACTCTCAAGTCCCCCTAATTCCGAAGACCATTTCATTTCAGTATTATTCAGCTCCTCCAGGAGCAGAGGCGTCGCCCCCGTCGTTCTCTTGGGATTTAAAGGTTGAAGGTACTTTCACAGGCAAAGCAACAACCACTGAAATGTGAGTGTTTTTAAAACAGCACTACCCAGGACCAATTCGTGCCACAGGCAGGGGCTGCCTTTCTACATTCTGGAGGAAGAGAGAACGTTTTCTGCTTCTCTTGTTGAGATTTCTTTTGAGAGAATTTTAGGAACTTGTAGTTTTCTAGTTCAATCTCTGGAATTGCATCAGCTCTAAGTGGAGAAAACAATGTAAAAAGATCAAAACGTGCACGTGGAGAGGACAAGGCCCGAGGATGCTCACTTGCAAATGGACTCAAAGCAGGAAGGACCTCCCTCCTGAGGCCCCTCTAGGGGCTCCGTGTTCACCCCTGACCTAGCTTTGAATCCTCCTGGGAGCCTTGTCCAGGACTCTGAATTCCTTTTCCTGCTTGTTTTGTATCCATGAGGAAAGATTTGTGACGCAGCTTTTAAGGCTACTGCTGGGCCTCGTTCCATAAACATGACTGCTCCCTGTGGACTAGGATTTTCAGCACCCCTGCCTTCCTTATGCAATTCCCTTTAGGGCAGAAATTCCCTAGAAGGCCCCCAGCCTCCTCCTTGGCTTGGTCTGATGGACCCCGGATGAGCTTTACTTTGCCAGTATAAGGGACCATAATCCTGGCCAGTGAGTGACCCCACACTGTCCCTTGCTGTCCAAGGTGACTTCTGAGCCCGTGTCATTCTGAGGTCCATGATCTTGGACAATCCTCCAGTTTACACACTAAGCGTTAATATTACCAACTCGTCCAAATGGGGCAATTGGGCCCGAACCCTTAAAGTGTCTCTCCCCTGGGTGGTTGTGTTTTTTTCCCCCAGTCCTGTGCTGTGGTTACATTACCACCACTTGCTGGAGTGTGAACCCTGTTTGGAGCTTTGAAAGATGAGGCATGACAGGGGTGTGGGGGGCTACAGTAGGGAATGCCACAGAAGTGATGATCCATGGACATGCATGAGTACAGCCTTACCAATTAAAATACTGAAATGCTTGCCATCTGGTAGTGAACAGACATTGCTCTGAGCTCGCACTGAAAACCCACCCCATGACTAGGAGGTTTCAAAGGGTTACCAAGTGGCATTTTGAACCTCATCCCTTGGGAACACCCTGTAAGACAAGGGCCAGATGAATCGCTTGACACTTGTGAGTTATCCCCTCCTTTCTGATGGGTGCAAGTGTCACCCAGACACACAGGCTGCACTCTGCCAAGGAAACCTTGTCAGGACAGCCAGAAGCTGAGGATGAATCCTGGTTCCCGGCATCCCAAGCCCTTCCTGACATGGCACAGCCACCCAGGAAAGTGATTTGGTAATGGAAAGACTGGGAAGGCCGTACTTTCCCTCCAAAGAGAAAGAGAAGTGCCAACAGTGAAAGCTTGATGCCTCAAATAGACTATTAAATCCCAACAAGCAGTGGGTTCTAGTCAGATTCCTGATGCTGAAAAGATCTCTTTTGATAATAGCACGATCCCCCAACTGCCATGTCCATCTTCATGAATCACATTTCCAACACATGGATCTAAAAAACTGAGGGAAATCTGGTATTTCCTTAGATGCAACTATGAATTAGCATGCAGAAAGGAACATAAAAATGGAGACCTAGAAGTAAATATCTAATTTGAGAACATAGACACAAAAGTGCTTTTGAAATAATATTTTGGAATCTATTGGAATATTATACAAAAAGAATAATCTACTTTATATTTGCAAACCATACATCTGATAAGGGCTTAATCTCCAAAATATATAAAGAACTCATGCATCTCAACAACAAAAAACTACCAACCCAATTAATAAATGGGCAAAAGATCTAAACAGACATTTCTCCAAAGAAGATATACAGATGGCCAACAGACACATGAAAAGATGTTCAAAATCAATAACTATCAGGGAAATGCAAATCAAAACTACAATGAGAGAACACCTCATGCCCGTCAGAATGGCTATAATTAAGAAGACAAGAAACATGTGTTGTAAAGGATGTGGAGAGAAGGGAACTCTCATACACTGCTCGTGGGAGTGCAAACTGGTGCAGCCACTATGGAAAACAGTATGGACATTCCTCAAAAAATCAAGGATAGAACTACCATATGATCCAGCTATTCCACTGCTGGGTATTTATCCAAAGAACTTGAAAACACCAATGCGTAAAGATACATGCACCCCTGTGTTCATTGCAGCGTTATTCACAATAGCCAAGACTTGGAAGCAACTTAAGTGCCCATCAAGGGACGAATGGATAAAGAAGATGTGGTATATATACACAATGGAATACTACTCAGCCATAAGAAACGATGAAATCCAGCCATTTGTGACAACATGGATGGACATTGAGGGTATTATGTAAAGTGAAATAAGTCAGAGGGAGAAGGTCAAATACTGTATGATTTCCTTCATTAAGTAATAGATAGTAACAACAATAAGCAAACATATAGAGACGGAGATCAGATTGGTGGTTGCTGAGGGGGTGAGGGAGGAGGACGAGGGTGATGGTTCGGCACATGTGTGTGGTGATGGGTTGTAATTGGTATTTGGGTGGTGAACATTATGTAATCTATGCAGAAATAGAAGTATAATGATGTACACCTGAAATTTATACAATGATACTGCAATAAACAAAAAAATTAAAAAAAAAAAAAAGAATCCACTTTTAGTAGGTTTTACTGTGACTGTGAGGGGAAAAACTGAATCATCCCGTGACATTGATAACTCGCTGCTGACTTTAAAGTATAAATAAATAATGTACATAGTAAAGGAAAAGGAGAGAACAGCATGAAAAAGGAAGATCTTTCTCTCCTCACCTGAAACTCAACATCTCACCTCAGAAAGAAACTGTTGTCTATATTTTCTATGTCTCGAAGCAGAGTTTAATAAAAGAAAAGTATTGGTATATTTTAAAATTTCAAGAGCTCAAAGCAAGGAAACATTAGGGACGCTGCCAAGAGACCTCATTGAAGTGCGTGCTCCATTTCATCTGCTGTCAGGACGGATTCTTGGCCCCTCACTTTCTCTGCCTCACTAGCAAGTCTGTCCGCCATCATTGCTATCACCAGTCTCCCTCCTGTGCTCTTCACTGCGCTTTCCTCCTTCCTGATACCTCCATAGTGGAGCTGTGGAATGCACAGATCAGTTCCTGGAATCATCTCTGCCAAATCTGAAGACCAGCAGGAGTGGGAATGGGACCTGGAATGCAGACCACCTGCGAGCACACCTGGCAGGGATTCACCTGTGTGACTAGGTGCATGTTTTTGCAACGTTTTCACAAGATTGAAAGGACTTACGAGTCGTCCTGCACTGCTGTAGGCCTGGAGTCCTTGCTGTCTCTTGGGCCAGCAGATCTGGTGGGGCTGGTCCAAGTTGTCTTCTCAGAGACCATTCATTGCCAGGATGGGATGGGATTCTAGTAACTGGCCTCTTGAATATGTCACTGGACATCCTCAAAAGAATGGAGATGGTTAAACCAGGGTTTGGTTTGGACTGGTTCCCACAGTTACACTGCTTCCTCTATGAAGACATGCCTATCATCCTTCTTTTCCTCTTACCCTATAAAAACAAATCATGAAATTGGGTCAAATGATAAAGGAAGCCTACCTTTTTAGGACAATTATCCTGGCTGTTTTGTACTTCCACCCTCCCCCTACCCACTGGGGCTAGATCTGACCTGTGTCCCGGGATGTCATCAGGCAGATTTGCATCAAGAACAGAAAGCTCCAGGTCAAAACTCAAGGCTCCTCCAGATCATTTCCGCCCCTCCATCCTGTTAACACGCCCTCCTTGTTTGAGTGTGTTTCTATTCTCTTCTTGTCCTTGTCACTCTCAACCTCACAAATCCTGGCACTCTCTTTCAGGAGACTCAGTCCCCAGTTCTTTACTAAATCCCAAATCCTACGATTTCTGTGTTTTCTGACTACTCATTTGCTTAATCGATTGATCACTTGGTGTTCATAGAAGTTAAATCAATAGTGATATTATCAACCACCCCTTTTTAGTGACTTACTCCCATATCCCAGACGTTCACATAATCCAAATGGTTATTTTCAAAAGTAAATAATTCAGAAGACATATTCACCCACCACAAATTCCTGGTCTCTAATATTTTTATTCAAACACTCATTCAGTAGATACCTGTCCATCAAGATCAGTAGAAATGCCAGATCACCAATCCTCACCTTAATCTCCTCCTACACTTATCAATCCTGGATTCCATGGATTATGATCACAATAATTTCCTTGGAATAATAAAAAATTCCATACCACTCATTTATTTTGTAAACCTCCAAACCCAGGTGATCCCGATTATCTGCCATGCCGCAACTACTGCTGGTCTTATAACAAGCTGAAGAAAAAACACGAAACATGATCTTTTGGTACCACTGTAAATACAAAGCCATCTGCATTAACTGGGAACCACCCATAATGCCTGGAAATTTTGTTCTTTTTTTGTGTTGGCTCAAAAACAAAAAGACAAATCAATTTAAAAATGGGCAAGGGACCAGAGTAAACTTTTTCCTGTGAAGACATACAGGTGGCAAATAGGTGTATGAAAGGTGTTCGGCATCACTAATCAGGGAATACAAATCAAAACCACAATGACCTATCACTTCACACCAGTTAAGATGGCGATTATCAAAAAATACTAAAGATGGTAAATGTTGGTGAGGATGTGGAGAAAAGGAACCCTTGTGTGAATGTAAACTAGTACAGCCATTATGGAAAACAGTATGGAGGTTCCTCCAAAAATGAAAACTAGCATATGATCCAGCAATCCCACTTCTGGTATACACCCACAGGAATTGAAGTCAGGATCTCAAAGAGATACTTGCCCTCTAATATTCATTGCAGCTAATTCACAATAACCAAGATATGGAAGTAACCTAAACGTCACTGATGGAGGAATGGATAAAGAAATGGAATATTCAGGGCCGACCCCGTGGCTCAGCGGTTAAGTGTGCACGCTCCGCTGCTGGCGGCCCAGGTTCTGATCCCGGGAGCGCCCGGACGTACTGCTTCTCCGGCCATGCTGAGGCCACATCCCACATACAGCAACTAGAAGTATGTGCAGCTATAACATACAACTATCTACTGGGGCTTTGGGGGGAAAAATAAATAAATAAAAATCTTTAGAAATGGAATATTCATCAACCTTGAAAAAAGAAGGAATTGCTGCTATTTTTGACAACATCAATGCACCTAGAAAACATTGTGCTAAGTGAAATAAGGCAGACAGAGAAAGACAAATATTCACTTATTTGTGGAATCTAAAATAGTCTAACTCAAACAAGCAGAGGTTAGAATGGTGGTTGCCAGGGGCTTGGGGGATGGAGAAATGGGGAGTTGATGTTCAAAGATACAAAGTTTCAGTTATCAAGATAAATAAGTTCTGGAGATCTAGGATACGGCAGAGTGCCTACAGCTAACAAGACTGTATTGCATACATTACATTTGCTATCAGAGTAGATATTAAGAGTTCTCACCAGAGAATAAGAGCAATAAAGGAGGTGAGAGAAAACTTTGGGAGGTGATGGATATGTCTGTGGCCTTGATGGTGGTGACAGTCTCAAGGGTGTATACATATGTCCAAATTCATCAAGCTGTATATGGAAAAGTATGACATCATCGTTGATTCTTCTGCACCTTGAAATATGCCATGTCCCCATCACAAAAGAAAATATTTATAACTCTATATGGGGACGGATGTTAACTGGACTTATTGTGGTTATCATTTCAACATAATTACAAACATTGAATCATCATGTTGTACCGCTGAAATTAATTTAATGTTGTATGTCAACTTTATCTCAATAAAAAAACCACAACAGACAAAACCATTTGAATATTGTAAATGAGTTCAGTTAATCTCTGAAACTGCCCCATTCCCACATGGGAATTACAGGAAGCAGAGAGGATGAAGTAAGATGGAAAAAAGTTGTACAAAACAGTATTCAAATTAAAATCATTTAAGTTGCTATCAGCTCCTTGTGGCAAAGTTCTGTGAGTACCGATCTTCTTTCACATTTTTCCTGGAAAAACATACTTTCACATCCAACCCATAATAGTTTCATCATTTTCTCTAATAAGAAAATTTCAACTTAATAAAACCAAAAGCATTCCTTATATGTGAATAAAGTTAGTGAACTTTACAGAGAAAAGAGCATATTTGCACAACCTCAATAAAGGAAACAGAAGAACTGAATGATGATCAAGTCTCATTCAAGCTTATCTTTGAAAGCCAGTAAAACCAGGCTATCTTGTCAAGGATGTGTGTAAGGAGCTGTCAGCCTTGGAAGATAGAAATATTGGCCTCCTCTGAGGCCATTATTTCTTACTGCCCAGTATAATAAAAATAACACCCCTCCCCGGGCAAAGGTCAGTAGACTTCCTGCCTGTTATCAAAGATTTGAGTTCCTTAAGCTCTGAGTTCTTGCAACCCTCTGCATGTCACCTGGTCCACTGTGTATCACCCTGTAGGAAGTGGGGTTTCGTGAACCGCTGCAAATGCTGATACTCTGACCACTGCTATTGCTGTGTCATTAAGTCCTTTGTCTCTGACGCATGGGTCTTGTGACTTTTGCCAGCATCTGTAAGACCATGGTAGGCTAACTTATTGGTTTGCAGGTAAGGTAAAACATCAGATCTTTCACAGTTCCTGACAAGCCCTTAAAATAACTAGTAGTCTTAGGAACAGAGAGCTATCCAGAACAATATGCATGGATGGTCTTCATAGAAGACTTCACGCAACCAAAACTTTAATAAGTCTCTCTGACCTCTTTTATTTCTACCTCAAGTAGAAGGAGAGGCACCAAGCTACTACAGACCTAGGGCTTGTGCAAGCCACTGGAGACCTAGTGACCAGAAACTTCCCATGGGGAGCAAAGACAGAGGGGCATATTCCCAAAATGGACCCATGTTCCTCCCGGTCATCAAAAAGACAGTACATTATCTTAATTTATGATGATTTTATTCATTAAAATCTTGTGATGGGCCAAAGATACACTAATAAGAGGAGTGAGGCACATGGCAGTTCTAAGCAGATTAACACACTTGGTGAATATCAAACTCTGAACTAACTTTAGTGTTCTAATCCATTAAAAGGTACAACAAATTTAATTAGATGGATTAAATGATATTTAATTGTATGCCTGATTATCACTCTAAAATAATGTACAAGAAACTCATGTAAATAACTATAATTGGTCTTACTTTAAAACATGATAGTCAGGACTGTTTGAGATAAGCTGGAGAGAAGGAAGGGGAAAAATAGATAAAAGTTACCTGCTCTGAAGCCACTCTCAAGACCTCTGGATCTACATGTAACCCAGGAGATCGAGGAAGATGGCTGTGCCCCTAGATCCTCCTGCACTGTGGTTCTCAGGGATGTCACGGGGATGAAGCAGCTTCCTGAATCGTGTTTACACGTCCATGTGTATAATATCCCTGACCATGGGGATGAACCATCATTCAATCATCCCTTACACCCCTCTAATGAACAATTAGATTTCAAAATCATTGTATTATTACATGATAATTTGTTCCTCAAACCTGTAGGATGCCGAGCTAAAAGAAAATTAAATTTCAATGTCTTCTTTTCTTTGAAGGACCAAGATGTTCTTTCACACTTGGAATCCAGATTAGAGGAAAAATCCATCAAATCAATGGAAACAACTTAAGAAATGGACAGAGGGATATTTCATTAATATAGTTTGCATGTGGCAAAAATAGAGTTATATTTGAAAAAATTAGAATTTTTTGAAATTTTATAGATGTTAAAGACTTTGTTCTGCTTATACTCCCTTGGTTTACCAAATCAAACTCAATCTTTAATGGACATTTCTAGCATTCAGTGCTAGTAACAACAGCTTTTTGTTTGTTTGTTTTTTTTATTTTTTAATAATTTCATTTATTTATTTTTACCCCCAAAGCCCCAGTAGATTGTTGTATGTCATAGCTGCACATCCTTCTAGTTGCTGTATGTGCGACACGGCCTCAGCATGGCCAGAGAAGCGGTGCGTCGGTGCGCGCCCGGGATCCGAACCTGGGCCGCCAGCAGCAGAGCGAACGCACTTAACCGATAAGCCACGGGGCCACCCCAACAACAGCTTTTTTAAATTCTTATTTTTCCCAGGTCAAAGACCAAGGGCAGAGGTCGTAGAGAGGTCAAGTCTAATCTACCTATGGATGTGGCAGCTTTAACTATGGATGTTCAAGCCAGACATTGCCAGCAGAACCATGTCTCTTCATCCATAGGTGGTTTTTACTAGTAATCACAGAGACTTGAAGATATCAAAGGAAATTCTTTGTTAAGAACCAAACTTATAGATTCCTATCTTGGGTTCATTACTTTGAATTTTTCACCCAAATCACATATATCGGTTGGACCATGTTCAATTCTATGATCTTTAGAAGATGCAGCCTACAGTTGAAGAGAAACAGATACAACACCAATATCTTATCCTCTCTGAAGCCCAACTGAGAGCCCCTGGAGTCAGAAGTTTTCAAGACAAGAAAAAGTCATCCTTCTTCTGAACAAAGAGAGTAGAGGCTATTAAAACATTCAACTTTAAATTGTTAACATGAATTGTTAGAATGTGATGGAGCAAGCATAATACCTTGAAGTTTCATGATTTTTCTCCAGATTACTGAGATGGATGACCTTGAAATCCAGTTTCCCCATAAATGTCTTGATTCAGAGATAAAATTAATTTCCCTATAAAATAATTCCCATAAAATTGTTAAAAATATATCATAGTCTCTGACTAAAATGAAACAAAGCAAGTCGAGCAGTTGAATAGCAGTGTAATAAATTCCATACGAGGATCTTACTGCCGCATTATGTATAATAGTGAAACTGGAAATAACCCCATCTCTATCAAAGAAGAAATAATCAGATCATGGTATCCTGTTCTTTGGAGTAGCTTTAAAACTTCTTAAGAGCTAAGTTAGAATGACGTACACTGATAAGGAGAGACGTCTATGATATATGGTTTGGGAAACAGCAAATTGCAAAACGATGTAGTTATGTAATTTATGTTAAAAAAACTTTATGTGTATTTATAAATTCATAGAAAATGTCCAGAAGAATAAGCTGCAACCTCTTAATAGTTCCTTCCGAGTAGAGGAGTGAGTTTGTAGGGAAGGGGATGGAAGGGGAAAGTTTCACTTTACTCTACATAGATCTGTGTAATTTGACTTTTTTTTACAGTATGTATTTCTTTCATAATTAGAAAAATGAGTGATGTGACCGTTTGGTGCAGGCCAACAGTATTATGTTCACCAGTCTCTGTACTATATGTTACTGCACAGCACGGACTGTAGGAGAAAGCCCAGAGGAACAATGAAGACAAAGAAGACATAACACCTGCAAAAAGTCAGTGGAATATTTCTACATGACAAAACTTCCAAGTGAGTGATGGTCAGTATCTTCCACTGCTCCAGCTCTCACAATAAACCTAGAATCTGCCCAGGGTAGGACGGACGAACACGCCATGCTAGTCCACTCCCCGCCCAGGGCCTGTTTGTGCAGGGTGACTACCATCAAGCAGACAATGGACTCAGGATGGGGCATGTGCCTTTGGGGAGGCTGGCAGAGAGGGACAAAGTGGAACACCAGCTAAGTGCACACACCTGAGAGGCGTAGTTCCAGGTGGAGACTCAAAATGCACCAAGAAACTGTGTGAAGGAAGCTACTCGACCTCTCTGAGCCTCAGTGTCCCCCCTGTAAAATGGGGATCACAGGCCTACTTCACAGAGCTGTTGGGGAAATTACATAAAAGTGTCTGTGACAGCGAGTGTCCACGTTATTAACAAAGTCATATCTGATTTAAGAATAATCGATGAAAAGAATAATGTTGATGAGACCAAAGACAAGATGCCCAGCTTCGTAAGCAGCCCCAGCAGCATGAGAATGAGAGAAGCTCCGAGTAAGCAGGGTTCTTCACAGCTCCACTGGCGAGGACGAACATGGGTTACAACAGGATAAGTGGCTGTTGTACAGTGACTCGTGTAGGGAGGGTGGGTCCCTAAAGACACTGTGAAATCCAGTTACACAGTGGCTCCTAGCAGAAAACTACAAAGCAATCAACGCAGCAGTTAGGAATGAGAAGGGGGTGAGCAGAGGAGGGTCAGAGCCACAAAATCTGATGGAAGACACTAGACAACGACTACCGCCCAGCTCTCTCAACAGCTGCTGTGGTTGCGCCAGGAGATCAAATGTCTGAGACAGCCATTGTGGGGACTGCTGGGAGCACAGTGGTCACTGCAGCCACACCCCAACAGCAGTGCATCGGAGCACAAAGACCCCTAGACTTTCCTCTCCATTAATTCTTGTTTCAAGATGAGGAATATCCTCATGTTACAATGTCTCCTTCCAACACTTGTGGACGAGTGTCATCAGAACCCCCTGAAGAGGTCACAGGCCAGAGTAGGATGGAACACTGGGGGCTGGGGGATTGGCGCTGGACCTGACCACCCCAACTATCACCTGAGCCTATTGAACACGAGAGAAGTACCTGAGGATGTGGTCTAGCAAGACTTCCCCGTCAAGCCACATTCAGAGACACTACAGAGTTTCTCATTCACTCTTTATAAAAATGTTAAAGAATTCATGTGTCATTAATTAATAAAGAGGCAAATTCTTGACAAAATGACAGGGTCCAGTTTCCATGACCAGATTTTCCAGTTGTTTGATAATATCCCACATTCAGGTATCAGAAATGTAACCTATTGGGATGTGTAATATAAACAAGGACTTTTTTTCATTTAGATCAACGACCAGATTTTTAAGGATGACATAAGAATCATGAGAGCTGCTAATCATTCCTCCACAGGTTTCAATAAGACTTTTAAGTTAATTTACCAATCTCAGGAAAAGAGAATATGGCAATTCAAGTTTTTTGTTTGTGCATTCAAGCTTACAGTGCAGCCAAGAGAATGAGCAGAAAAAAATTAAGAGGAAGGTCTTGCTTGCATCTTATCTTTTGCAAATAAGCAGGATACTTTATGTTCTGTTCTTTTCACTACTCTAATCAATTTTTAAAGAATACGGTACATCTGACTATCCCTAGGCGTGTTTATCCAGGAACCTTGCCGGAATCCAAAGCAGAGATGTTAAAGCTGACGGGTTTCAAATGCTGCCCAAGTGCTGTCTACCATGAACATGCCTCTCCCAAAGCTGGACCACCGATCTCTTCCTGAGGGATCAGAGTCCCCACCCAGGTCCCTAAGAGACTGGCCACTCAGGCCTGAGCTGACATTAGGCTATCAATCTAAAGGGCAAAATGCTTAAGCTATTCTCATCTTAAGGATGCTGTTTCAGAGGCCTCTGCACAGGAATGGGTTAGTGAAAATGGCCTACTAGATACTTGCCTGGGAATTGGGTTCTTCTCCTCTGCTTTTAGCGGATCCTGGGGAAACCACTGATTAGCCTCATAGATGCCTCAACTTCCACATCTGCGAAAAAGGCAAGCAACAACCAATGTTACCACCCTGCAAAGCTCTTAAGTTGTGCTTCCAAGAGGGGCCACAAGGGCGAATGTCTCCCAAAAGCTGATGAAATGATGGCACTTTTGCTGGAGAAGGCAGAGGGCAGCAGGCAAAGTGGAAAGTTTCTGGGATGTCAAACCAGTTCCCATAAGCAGTTTGGAGAAGCACCTGGCCCTGGACTAGGTAGGAGGCTGTGGAGTGACCCACAGGCATGCAGGTGGGAGGAGGAATCAAGCAACGGAGGGAGGCGGTGGGGAAGAGGCCAGAGTCTGGCTTCAGTTTTGGACAAAAGCAGTTGTACGCTGCAGGCCCTCGGCTGCCCATGAAGCCGCCACACCCTCCTAACTCCCTGGTACCTCTAGTCCCGTCACATCCCTCTGCGACTCAGTCCACGTGGAGCGGGTGCAGGACCAGAGTCCTGAGTCAATGGCGGTTTGGCCCTCGGCAGAGCCTTCACCGCCCTGCTCCTCCTCCCAGGGCTAGGCACCACCCCGTGCCCCGAGCATCCTGGGAGTTGTAGTCCTGCAGTCCTGCAAGTTCCCAGCCAGGAATGGTTAAGAGACAAATGCTCCCAGCATGCACAGCTAGGGGACCCAACTCCCTACTGTCCCTCCACCCATGGCCCACGCCCCTCTGCTTCTACACCCCACCTTCTACCCCGCCTCTTCTCTATACCACGCCAACTGTCCATGCCCTGCGCATCCCCCAGAGTATGTGCAGTGTGGTTGGGCTGCATCCTTTGAGGCCAGTACTCAGGTTGGAGTGGGGCTCACCTGCCTGGTTGTTGCTGAGGATGCTTGCAGCCCTGGTGGAAGCTCCCTGGCCAGTATTTGAAACGTAAATTCAATATCTAAAATGGAAATACTGGGTGCATGGGATCCTGGATTTTGCCTTTTAAGGCCCCCTGTCCTACCATCCCCTCCATTCCTCCAGCCTGCCATGATCCTCCCTCAGGACCCCGTGTCAGGGTCGCTGCAGAGAGCCTCCCCTTGGAACCCACCCACCAGAAGGGCCCATACTCATCATAAAAACTCAAAGCCATTCCACTTGCCAAATTGAGGCATAAATGGAACAACCCAGGCAGGCCACGCAAGGGTGAGGGCATTAATAGATAATTGGGAGTATTAAAATCCATCTGATGATGTCATGAGTGAACGTGTTCCACTTTCAAACAAAACATTGCTGTTATTCTGAGATATTGAGTTAGTACCTTTGCACAAATATGCAGGATTTAAAATATTTATTGATGTATAACACGTACAGAAATATATGCAGAAGTCATCCATATAAACCTCAAAAAATTATTACAATGTGAACACACTTGTGTGACCAAGAACTAGCACCAGCTTCACTCAGGCCTCAACAATCCCTTTCTCCCCCCTTCCTCCCCAAAGGTAACTGACATCTTACCAGCGAACACTGTTTATCAAGTTTGTCTTCTTATATAAGTGTTTTATTGCAGAACAATTTAAACAATATACAAAATAAACAAAATAACACAAGAAGGCCCGTCACCCAGCTTCAACAACTACTAATCGTTTGCCATTTTTGTTTCATCCACACACCATCCCATTCCACCTCATTTTATTATTCTTTTAGTCCTTTGGGTGTGGCGGTGGGGTAAGAGGTACACACACTGAAAGGCACAAATCTCAACCGTACATTTTTGGCAAATAAACATGCCCATATAACCTTCACCCCTTTAAGAATAGGATATTTCCATCACCCCCAGAAAACCACTTCCTGTTCCTTCCTAGGAAATTTTTCCTTCCCCCGAGGCAACTCCTGTTCTGGTTTTTTCACCTTAGGTTCATCTTGGCTGAAATCATCCCACGTGTATTGTTTTCTGTTCAGCTTGCCTCCCTTGGTACGAGGTTGATGAGACTCACCCAGCATGTGTGTGTCAGCGTTTGTTCCTCGGCACGGTTGTGGGCGTTCTGCTCTGTGGATGCCCCGCAGTGCACTCATCTTCCTCCTGGGGATGTGCAGGTCATCTCCTGTGAACATTCTTGTACAAATCCTTTTTGTATGCTATTTAATTCCTTTATTAGCATTTAAGAGGCACACCTTTGCATTTTTTAGTGGTTGGTCCAGATTACAATATGCATCTTTAACAGATCACAGCCTACCTAGACTTAATAATGCACCAGTTTAATCAATGTAAAATATGGAAGACTTGCTACAGAACGGGTCAATTTACCTCTGTCTGTCCTTTGTGCTATTGTTGTCATAAATTTTACATCTTCCCATGTTATAAATCCCGCAATATAATGTTATAATTTTTGTTTTAAATAGTCATAGGTCTTTTAAATAAATTAACAGAAAAAAGTAAAGTATTTGGAGGCAGATGATTTGAGGCTCTGCAAATGTACTGTTTCTTCTTTAAGTTTCACCTACAGTTTTTGCATTCATCAGTCAGCCTTACCCACAATAATTATTACTGTGGTGTTCTAGTGGCAATTTTCTATTTCATGCTATCCAGCCGCGTTTATTATTTGGAATTCTGGGAGGAAGTTTCCCTCCCTCCCTCTCTCTTCCTTCTTCCTTTCTTTCTCTCTTTCTTTTTTACTCCTCTTTCTTTCTTCCTTTCTTATTTAATCTATTTTATGTCAGTATAGACTCATGGATATTTATTTGATTCTCTGTGTAATGATCCAATGCTACCATTATTTATTATGTTGCTCACAATTTTCCAGCTTGAGCCATTGGGAAGTCTTTCAGATTGATTCCTTTTGACACACCTCATCATTTTCTGTGTTTTATTTAAATCACTTTCCTACTTTCTGGCACTACAAGATGATCCAGGCTCATCTTTTATTTTCCATGTCCAGCCCTGGAATTAGCCATTTCTCCAAGAAAACCTGGTTCTTTTTATTGGAGAATGATATTTAGAAACCAAGATCTGGGAGCTATGTGTGCTCATTGATACTAGGGTGTCACTGCTTCTAGACCCTCTCAGCAGAGTTTGGAAATGTATGTATGAATATAAACTCAGGTATACACATCTATCTATCAATCTACCAACCTATCAATCTATCCATCTATCTGGATAGATATATTAGAAGAGACATGGTTTCATACTGATACTTCCAACTCCTATCCAGCACCACAGAGTTTATTCTAGCATTCTCCTTTTGTTTATTTTTAACTTCTTTCACCAACAGTGAGAAACTTAACTCCAGTTAGCTCCAATATATTTACTAATGTGTCAACTAGTTTCAGAATTGCTAACCCATACCCTTATGAAAAAAATTTACCACCTAGATTACAGTGTGTCCAGTACTTTTGTTTTACAGTATCCCATCAGCATACTGTTTTCCAAAGTAACTTAGGTCAGGACCTTTCATCCCCACGCCTTCTGTGTGGTTATGTCACATGCTTGTAATACAGTGAGATTCATTTGTCACTGTATTCCATATGTGTTCCCCAGCATCCTGATTGATTTTTAAAATGTGCAGAGTAAAATTCACTCTTTGTGGTGTACACTTCTATGGGTTTTGACAACTTTATGGTCGTGTATCCACCTCCACAGTACCATACAGAGCTGTTTTTTTCACCCCCCAAAATTCTCTCATACTGTCCGTTTGTAGTCAACCCCTTCCCCCATTCCATCCCTTGGCAACCACTGATCATTTTCCATCTCTGTAATTCTGACTTTTCTAGAACGTCATATAAATGAAATCATATACTGCATAGCCTTTTGAATTGGGCTTCCTTCACTTAGAGAAATGCAGCCAAGATTCATCCATGTTGTTGTGTAAATCAAGAGTTTATCCTTTTTATTGCCAAGTAGTATTCTAATGTCCCAATTCACCACAGTTTCTTTCCCCATTCACCTGATGAAGGACATTTAGTTTATTTCTAGCTTGTGGCAATTGTGAATAAAATGGCTATGAAGATTCACACAAAGATTTTTGTTTAAACATTAGTTTTCAATTTTCTTCAGTAAATCCCTAGGAGTGGGATATCTGAGTCATATAATAAGTGTATGTTTAACTTTATAAGAACCTATTAAACCGTTTTCCTAATGCAACTATCATGTTGCATTCCCAGTTCTAGTTGCTCCTTGTCCTCACCAGCACTTGGTATTTACAATTTTATTTTTTATTTTAGCCATCTACTAGGTGTGTGGAATACTATTGTGGCTTCTGCCTCCTCTTTGAAAGTGAGATCTGCTAAATATAGAATCCTGTGTTGACTTTTGGGTTTTCTTTCTGCACTTGAAAGATGTCGTTTTGTTGTTGAGTTGTCTCTTTTGTTTTTGATAATATATCATCCATCATTCACATTATTTCTCCCTGTATGTAGTCTTCCCCTGTATATATGGATTTCCCTGACTGCTTTCAAGATTTTTGTTTTATCTTTGGATTTTAGCAGCTTGACTATCATGTGCTCAGGGGTGGTTTAATTTGTATTTTATTTTGTGGGTTTCCTGACTTTCTTGGATCTAAAATTTTAGATTTTCAACCAAATTTTGGAAATTTTATGCTATTACTTATTGATTTGCCTTTCTGCCTCATTTAATTTTTCTGTCTCTCTCCTCTCTGCTGGAAACTCAATCATCTCACAGGTAAGGTTCTCTTCATTTTTCTTCAAAATTTTTACATTCTTTTGTTCAGACTGGAAAATTTATATTGCTCTCTCTTCATGTTTCTTCTACTGTCTCTAATGTACATGTAAACTCAAAAGTATTTTTTTTATTTCATCTTCCTATTTGGTTCTTTTTTGTAATTTCCACTTCTCTGCTGAGTTTCCACATCTGTTCATTCATTATGAGAATATTTTTCTTTACCAAAATATTCTCATGATCATCTTTATAATAGCTATTTTCTTATCCTTGTCTGCTAATTGCAACACCTTGGGGAGAGTTTCTACTGCCGGCTTTTGGTCATACATGGATTACATTTTCCTATCTCTTCAAATTTCATGATTTTTTAAACTGTCTACTGGAAACCATGAATGATAGTTATAGAGACTCTGGATTCTATTTTATTACTTTGAAGAGTGCTGTTATTTTTCTAACAGGGAGTTAACATGACTAGACTGAAACTTCAATCTTCTCTCCTTTACAGTGGGCATAGCTGAAATCCTCGATCAGTTCTTTCATCTACCAATTGCTGTTTTTACACTAGGCTCTCTGGGGCCTACCCTGCATGTGTGTTGTTCAAAGATCTGCCCATTGGGTGTGTGTGTGAGGGAGACTTACATATATATTTTGAGATTTTCCTCTTTGTGTCTCCCTCCATTCCAGATTTTGTCCCCTAACTTTCCAGCTACTCTGTCAGTCCCAAAATATATCCTCTAACATTACAAGTAAGACGGTAGTTTTTCCCTTATGTGGGCCATGTACAGATTTTGGAATGCTTTGAGGCAAAGGAATCAAGCTTGCAAATATCTCCTGGTGCAATTCCCATCATTTAAGGGAAGACTCCCTCACAGTTCTGGTTGCTTTTGTAAGAGATTTATACATACACACATATACACATTTATTGTATGTGTACTACATATAAATACATGATTCTATATAAATATATATAATACTTTATGCAGATTTTATCATTGTTATCTGTTAGAACATTAGTTCAACAAGCTACTCCACCATTCCTGGAAGCAAGACCTCGGTTTTGTTTCTTTTTTGTATTTTATATAAATGGAATTAAAAAATGTATAGCCTTTTGAATATAATTTCTTTTATGCAGCCTTATGGTTAGGATATTTATCCATGCTATTGCATGTAGCTACTGTTTGTTCATTTGTTGAAAATAATTAATTTTTTTAAATGGTCATAAAATATGCATAACATAAAACTGACCATTTTAACCATTTTTAAGTGTACAGTTCAGTGACATTCAGTGCATTCACATTATTGTGTAGCCATAACCTCCAACCATCCACAGAACTATTTTCACATTTCACTGAAACTCTGTGCCCATTAAGCAACAACTCCCTGTTATCCCTCCCTCTTGCCCTTGGGAACCACCATTCTCCTTTCTATTCCTATGAATTTGAGTACTCTAAGTACCTTATATGAGTGGAATCATACAGTATTTTTCCTTTTGTGGATGGCTTTATTTCACTTAGCATAAAGTCCTCAAGGTTCATCCATGTCATAGCATGTGTCAGAATTTCTTCCTTTTTAAGGGTGAATGGTATTCCACTGTCTGTACACACCACTGTTTTTTTGTCAATTCATCCGTTGATGGACACCTGGCTTTCTTCCAGCTTCTGGTTATTTTGAATAATGCTGTTAAGAACATGGGTGTACATATATGTCTATACCTCTGCATTCAATTCTTTTGGGTGTATGTCCACAAATGGTGTTCTGAGATTCATTTTTTCACACGTGGGAGGGTTCCCCACACCTCCAAAAAGCAATTCTTGGAATGCCAGCTGGTCGTCAGATAATTCAACTCAATTTGATGCTATCAACCCAGAGATACATCAGATTCCCCAGGTTGAGGACTCAGTCCTATAAGACTGCACCCCCACTCAACCTCACCTCAACTTCAGATGCCAGTTAGAAGCCCAGGCTCTTACTTGTACTTCTGACTGACTGGCTATAAACCAGAGGTTCCCACAACCTCCTCATTGGGTTTGATTAATTTGCTAGAGTGGCTCACAAAACTCAGAGAAACGTTTACTAGATCACCAGTTTAATATAAAAGGATATAACTCAAGAAAAGCCTGATGGAAGCAGTGCATAGGGAAAGGTATGTGAGAAGGGGCACAGAGCTTTCATGCCATCTCCAGGTTCACCACTGTCCAGGCACTCCTTATCATTGCCAACCTGGAAGCTCTCTGAAGCTCCTTCTATTGGGATTTTTATGGAAGCTCCCTCATGTAGGCATGATCAATTACTAACTCAGTTTCTGGCCCCTCTCCCCCCTCTGGAGGATAAGGGGTAGGGCTAAAAATATCAAGCTTCTAATCAGGGCTTGGTCTTTCTGGTGACCATCCAGGAGCCATCCAGGAGCCTAACCAGAGTTGCCTCAATAAAACAAAAGATTCTCCAAGTGTTCTTATCACTTAGGAAATTACAAGGGGTCTTTCCCTGTGGCTTAGCACTTAAGTGCGCATGCTCCGCTGCTGCCAGCCCAGGTTCGGATCCTTGGCGCGCACCGACGCACCGCTTGTCTGGCCATGCTGAGGCCACATCCCACATACAGCCACTAGAAGGATGTGCAACTATGACATACAACTATCTACTGGGACTTTGGGGGAAAAAATGGAAGAGGCTTGGCAATAGATGTTAGCTCAGAGCCGGTCTTCCTCAGCAAAAAGAGGAGGAATAGCACGGATGTTATCTCAGAGCTGATCTTCCTCAAAAAAAAAAAAGGCAATTACAAGGGTTTTAGGGGCTCTGTGTAAGGGATGGTGTCAAAGACAAATATTAGAATAAGAGATGCTCCTATTGTTCTTATCATTTAAGAAATCACAAAGGTTTTAGCAGCTCATTGCCAGGAACTGGAGGCAGAGATTTATAAATATTTTTTCTATTATTTCAGAACCCATAAGTGTAATTGCTAGATAATATCGTAATTCTATTTTTAATTTTTGAAGGAACTGCCATACTGTTTTCCACAGTTTTATATTCTCACCCTCATTGCACAAAGGTCGCAATTTCTCAACATCCTTGCCAACACTTGTTATTTTTTGATTTTGTGATAGTAACTATGCTAATGGGTGTGAAGATGTATCTCATTTTGGTTTGATTTTGCATTTTCCTGATATTTAATGATGTGGAGCATCTTTTCATGTGTTTACTGGCCATTTTATATCTTCTTTGGAGAAAAGTCTATTCAAGTCCTCTGTGCACTTTTAAATTGTGTTTTTTTTTTTATTGCTGGGTTGTAGGAGTTCTTTATATATTCTAGACATCAATCCCTTATCAGATATGTGATTTGCAAATATTTTCAACCATTCTGTGGGTTGCCGTTTTACTCTGTTGATAGTACCTTATGATACAGAAAACTTTTACATTTTGATGAAGTCCAATTTGTTATTTTGTTGTTGTTGTTGCTTATGTCTTTGGTGTCATATTAAAGAAAGCATTATTGGCAATGGCATTTGGACCCAATGACATGTAGCTTTTACCCTGTGTTTTCTTCTAAGGATTTTATAGCTTCAACTCTATCATTTAGATCTTTGATCCATTTTGAGTTAATTTTTGTATATGATGTAAGGTAAGGGTCCAACCTCATTCTTTTGCATGTGGGTATCCAGTTTTCCAGCACGATTTGTTGAAAAACTTATCCTTTCTCCAATGAATGGTCTTTGCACCCTTGTCAAAAATCATTTGACCATATATGTAAAGATTTATTTCAGGGATCTCTATACTGTTTCATTAGTATATTGTGTGTATTTATGCCAGTACTGTGCTGTTTCGATTATTTTGTAGTAAGATTTGAAATCAGAAAGTGTGAGTTCTCTAACTTTGTTCTTCATTTTCTAGATTGTTTTGGCTATTCAGGGTCCCTTGAGAGTCCATATGAATTTTAGTATAGACTTTTCTATTATTGCAAAAATTTCATTGGAATTTTTAGATCCGTGAGTAAGTTGACTCTTAAGTATTTTACTCTTTTTGATGCAATTTTAAATAAAAATGTAAGGTTTTAAAATTTCTTTTTCAGATTATTTATTACTAAAGTATAGAAGAACAACTGATTTTTGCATGTTGACTTTGTGTCCCACTACTGTGCAGAATTTATTAGTTCTAACAATTTTTTGAGCAATTTTTAGATATAAAATCTTATATGCTGAAACCCCTAAACAAATATAATATTACTTCTTCCTTTCCAATTTGGATGCTATTTCTTTCTTTTTCTTGTCTAATTGCTTTGGCTAGAACTTCTAATGTCATGTTGAATAGAAGTTGTGAAAGTGGGCCTTCTTGCCTTGTTCCTGATCTTAGAGAAAAAGCTTTCAGTCTTTCACCCTTGAATATGATGTTCTCTGTGGATTTCTCTATATGGCTTTTATTATGTTGAAATAGCTTCCTTTTACTCTGAGGGCTTTTTAGTGTTTTTAACATGAAACCATGTTTAGTTTTGCCAAACACTTTTTCTGCATCCATCGAGATGATCATTTTTTCCCCTTCATTCTGTTAATGTGGTTAATTACATTGATTCATTTTCATATATTGAAACTTCCTTGTATTCCAGAAATAAATCCCACATAAAAGTGATATATAATCCTTTTAATATGCTGGTGAATTTTGTTTGTTACTATTTTATTGAGGATTTTTGTATCAATATTCATGGTAGCTATTGACCTGTAGTTTTCTTTTCTCTTAGTGTCTTTGGCTTTGATATCAGGGTAGTGTTAACTCCATAGGATGACTTTAGAAGTATTCTCTCCTCTTCAACTTTTGAAAGAGTTTGAAAAGAATTGGTGTTAGTTAATTAAAAAAAGTCTTTGGGCCCAGGAATAAATTCAGCATAAAATAAATACAAATAAATATTTTTTTAAATGTGAAAAAGTTTTTTCCTAAAAAACATTAAAAATTATGCAAGTACATCATTTATCACTTTATTCCTAAAAAGTGTTTTTAACCTACTAGTAAGCATGAACACATTGTTAGAATTAAAATGACTCAAGTGTTAATTTTCTTCATTGCAAATTTTCTGACAAAAGTATATGATGCCATCATGTATGACATCTTTTATGAAAAAATGGTCATTATTTTGTAGTATTTGAGAACATTAAGAATTTTCCCAGTGGCCTCTGACAATACTCTGATATGCAAAGTTATCTTTTCAACATGTATGTCTTATTATCATCTTTCACAAATTAACAAACTCTGTCAGGTGTTAATTAATCAACTACTTTGCATATGATTCAGGTTCTCCACCATCAACTTCTCTACTCATCACGAAATTCTACAACTTCTGCAAGACTAACAATTTTACCTTACACTGTATTTATCTCATGTGGTTTAAAACATCCAAAATCATTGATAAACTGACCCTGCCCAAACTAAAGCATGGTGAATTATAAAAGATGGTCTCTGTTAAATGGGGAGGTATTTCATGTTGAACTTAATTTTATAAGTAGTCAATTTATTACAGTGTATTTTTCTGTTATGTATTTCACTTCTTTTTTAAAAGAAATGATAGTTGAGGGCACTTGGATAATAAAAATTTGAGAAAATAAGGAACTGATACACACTGTAAGCTTCAAATGTTTTCAAGCATAAGATACAATAAGAACTAATACCAAGAAATGGCAGAGGAAATAGAGATAAGAGGATGAAATTGCAAAACTGAATCTACAATTATATCTCAATGGCTACGGTTGTGGTGCCAAGAAGGTGGTGAAGTCAAAGAATTTGTATAGATGATAAACAGACTGCAAAGAAAAGACTGAAATTTGTGTGTGTGTGTGTGAGGAAGATCAACCCTGAGCTAACACCCATGCTAATCCTCCTCCTTTTGCTGAGGAAGACCGGCTCTGAGTTAACATCTATTGCCAATCTTCCTCCTTGTTTTCCCCAAAGCCCCAATAGATAGTTGTATGTCGTAGTTGCACATCCTTCTAGTTGCTGTATGTGGGTCATGGCCTCAGCATGGCCGGAGAAGCAGTGCGTCGGTGTGCGCCCGGGGTCCAAATCCGGGCTGTCAGTAGCAGATTGCGCACACTTAACCACTAAGCCACGGGGCCGGCCCAAGACTGAAATTTTTATACAGAGAATTTTTACAGCGATATTACAGATAGAGAACAAGGAAGAGAAGTTGGAGTGAGAGACTATCTGTTCTCTTGAACAAAAAACCAATTTGCTGAAATCTTTATTCCCCTCTAAGACACTATCTTTACCTGCAAAATCTGAGCACTGAATCAATGTCACAATCCTCCTTTTCCATCCCTGGGGAACAGAGCAATTAAGCTCATCTGAAACCTCAACTGCCCATCCTGTGAAATAAAGCCGGCCATCCATTCTCACAGGGGAGCCAACTGGAGGTAGGATTTTTCGTTCTGAATTCAGCTCAACATCTTCAAAGAATTGTATCTGGCCTTCCTTATCCAGGGCTATCAATGAAGGGCTGGCTGGCTTTCAGAGAAGAGCAATTTACAGTCAGCTGAGACATTTTCTGTTGAGCTCTCTAGAGAAGGATGTGGGGCTTGTCAGTAAGAGTTGATTTCTATACGGGTTATAATTTTATTTTATTCAGAGATTTATAAAGAAATATACATGGTAAATATTACTTAATGTCAAGAAAAGAGGTTGTCTATTCTCTGATCATTTAAGCAAAATCCTCCTCTCAGGACCCACCCGTGGACAAAGCCCAGATTCAATCTCCAAGAGTCTGCCAGGCACTCTGTGGTTCATGGGAAGCCCTCAAGTTGGCAGCCTGTTCCCTTGTGTCCTGTGCTGGTACTTAATCTTCCATCTCTTCAGGGCACAACTAGACAGAGGCTTATCATATCCTAAAGGGACTTGACATTGGAGAAATAAACTTTTCATTATCTTTAGATTTTTACACTTTTCAAAAATTCTGTCAGGGCCGGCCCCATGGCTTAGCGGATAAGTGCATGCAGTCCGCTGCTGGCGGCCTGAGTTCGGATCCTGGGTGCGCACCGACACACCACTTCTCCGGCCATGTTGAGGCCCACATACGGCAACTAGAAGGATGAGCAGCTATGGCATAAAACTATCTACTGGGGCTTTGGGGGGAAAAATATCTCTCAACATTTCCAGTAATTGTGCAGCAGTTTACCCAACACTAAGGTTCTCACTACTAAAAATTAAAATAAATAAATTTTGAAAAGGAAAAAAGTGATCTTTGCAACTTTGTACAGAATCTATACAATGGGTGCATCTTTAGAAAGGGAGGAAAGATAACAAATTTAACTATTTTGGTTAATTAACACAGTAAGTAATATATTTTATGTATTAGCAATTTTGAGATTATTTGTATTTAAAAATACTGCATCAAACTCCTAAATCATTGTATGTGGTAGAGTCTGCCATCTTCTTTGGCTGAACAATTATATACAGTAAGTCAGCCTAAATTCTTCCATTCCTGTATAATATTATATGTGGGTGGTAAAGGTTAGTTCTTATAGATTATTTGAACACGTGCATATCGCAAAATACAAGTGACCATTAAAAATTAAAGCATTCAACAAATAGAAGATTAGTTGATTCCCAGAAAAAGAAAACACTACTGTGACATTAAGGCTAAAATTGTCATAAAGGAAGCCAAAATACACTCAAGTCAAGCTTTTGCTGAAAAGTTAAATGGCTCATCTTTGAAACTTTATCAGGTTTATTATGTAAGCAAGATACTTTCAGAGCCTAGAATACAGAAAGTGCTTATTGATACGTAAGCATTGTGATCATTTATTTTGTAAATGTTAATATTACAGATATAATTCATTTTCTACTATATTCAGATTTTCAAGTTCTGCTAAATCTTAAGGCCACATTACTGGCAAGTTGGAATACCTCTAGACATCTGAAAAATATGAATCCTACACAGAAGCATATAAATTCTCTATTCATCAGGTTCTAAATTCTAAAACATTCTAAGCTTTTGGAACAATCCAATGACATTCCAAATTGACAGTAAGGCTGCATGTGCCACACATGATCCTATAGGAAGAGAATTCTAGATTTTAAATAGAGGAGATTGTGCACAAAAATAAAGTACATTTTCACATCTGAAAGGGGATTTCAAGAAATAAGGGACTCTCAGAACATGTGGTAAGCAGTAAATAACTTACCAAGGTCTCTCTAAAGGAGAACATATTGTGGAAAAAAAAGCTTCACATACAGAGAGCTAAAATGGCATCTCTGGAATCCTCACGATGAAACAGACACTCAAATACTTTTTCCTAAAATTTAAAATGTGTCTTATTCTCCAAACAAATACCACTTCCCTGCCTTTCAGCTTACCTGGGCATGGTGACATGTTGGAATCATTTTTCTATTTCATTGGCTCTTAAACTTGATGAGTACCAGAAGCACCTGGAGGCCTTGTTGAAACCCAGGTTGCCAGGCCCCACCCTAGAATTTCCAGTTCAGCAATTCTGCAGCAGCACGAGAGAATTTGCACTTCTGCCCAGTTCCAAGGTGATGCTGATGCTGCTGGTTCAGGGACCCCACTTTGAGAACCACAGACTAATTTATACCCTATATATAGTTACCAAATCCATTATTTTATCCCTTGCCTGCTACTTTTCCTTTATCACATCAGCACTTTAGCTGCGAATCTCCTCACCTAGCAATGGGAATACTTGGAGAGTTTAACAGCTGGTCCTTCTTTCTGGCTCAGTTCTCCCTCTTCCTCTCAAAACTATAGTCTCTTGCCAGGTAATTTTTCCTTAAACATCAGTTCATCATAGATCTTCCTTGCTCAAAAACTCATGGCTCTTATGCTGAACACAAGACATTTTAAATTCTCTACTTGGCTCATAAGGTCTGTAATAGCCCATAGAATGTGGACACCCTGTTCCTTACCCTGCCTGTTATACGGGAGTATGTGAGGATTACATAAGATACAGTCAGTTCTCGTTATGCACAGTGTGACATTCTATAAAGTCACTGTGAACACTGAATCAGTGAATATGACCCACTGCTCCTACAGGAAATGCAGGGTTAGGTTCCTGCAAGCTTTAGTCACATTTTCTTCAACTGATCAATACATAACCTTTTTCTCTGTCTGTTTCTCTTTAATGTCACCTTATTTAATATATATTGTTGATATATTAACATTGAACTTAGACTAACAGCACTGTACCTCGTGTCTAAAAGAAGGTTGTCGAACACACATACTTTCTCCGTAAAGGCACGTCACAGCCTCTTGCCCTGAGGAACACCAGGCAGCATTGCAGCACTACACATGGGGGATATATTAAACAGGCAAGTCACTAACACAAGGCACAAAAAGATAACAAATGAGGCACTAACTGGACTGCAGGAAGGACACTTGTTTACAGTATGGGCTGAAACAACAAGGCAGAGCGTCACCTTGTTCCCCTCAGCTGGGAACGTGCACTTCAAGTGAATCAAATTTTTCACCACTTTGCGCTTATCTGCAAATGGACATGAAAGCCCTGTGAGTGTTGAGTTGGGGGCTGCCAGTACATTTTAGCTAGTAGGCAAGTGTGCAGACACGGAATCCACAAATAATGAGGATCAACTATTTTATGAAAGCATCTTTTCAAAACCAGAGTATTGTTCAGATATAAGAGCAATAATGATAACACAACAGCTAACATGTTAATGCCTACTATGTGCCAAGAGCTCTTCTAAATACTTTACTTAAGTTAATGCATTTAAATTTCACTAAAACCCTATGAGACAGGAGTTCTCAGTAGCCCCATTTTATAGATGAGGAAACTAAGGCTCAGAGAGTAAATACTTTGCACAGGTTCCCCAGTTAAAAGTAGGATAACTGGGATTGGTGCCGAGACACACTGGTCCAAAGCCCACAGCCTCAACCACTATGGTAGGAACGTGAGCGAATTTTCTACCACTCCCCAAAAAGCCCCTTCTGCTCCAGCCAGTGTGGTTTCCCACATACTTATTCACTCATCAAACATTTTCTGAATGCCTCCAAGGTGTCAGGTACTGTGTTTAGATACTGCAGGGACAAATAGAATGTCGACGCAAATATTGAATAAAAAATCTATAAAACCAAATTGGGGTGAGTTTATTATGAGCCAACCTTTGAGGACCATATAGCCCAGAAGAATCCTTTCACGAAGAAATGGAGCACTCCAAATAAGTGGGGTGTACAGAGTGGTTATATACCATCAAAGAGCATGTACCACATGTGATTGCAATGTCCCTTTTACAATAGCCTCGACATTGACATGTTGGCACGTGGATTGATGGACACTGTGGGTATCATGTCTGCTGTCTCCATGGGCGTGGCTGTTGTGTTAAGTTGGGTTGTCACAGGATGAGTGCAGCAATCAAATCCTAGCCTAGGGAGAAATGCTTATCCTTAAGGAAATGTCAATGTGGGGATGTTGTATTTACATTTTAAGGGCATTGCTTTTGTCTTTGGGACACGTTAATTGTTTAAAGCGGATATACAATGGATGAACAGAAGCTACAGGCCCCTTTTGGAAAAAAAAAACAAGATCAGGCCCAATTAGTTTTACACCAAATGGCTTCCTCATATGCTCCAATATATCCTATTGCTTGCCATTTATTTATGGTTTTCCCCCTTTTGATCTATAATCGTTCCATAGAAAACATTGATGATCAAAATATTGTCCCTTGGCACCAGGGTGCTTGCTGTCTGCCCTGGGATTATCATGTCCCTTGGTACCAGGCTTTTTTTATCTCATCTATTTGCCCAGTTGTCCACCGTGTAGGGAATTAATGGGATATTGTGGACAAGCAAAGAGGTATATATATATAAACAGAGGAAGCATTTCATGAGTTTTGGATAATTTTAGGTTGTTGCACAAAGATTGTATATGCGCCTTTTTTTTTTAATATATATATCCCCTTATGTACATTGTACACAATTATAGAACAAATACGGTAACAATGATAATAATTTAACATTTTTTTGAAAGATTAGTTTAAAATCAGATTTTAGGCATAGTCCTTATCAGAAAAGGAAATTTGTCCAAAGTTATAAGATTGATCGGCCCTCTCAAGTCGCTGAGCGATCATTACTCTATTTTGCATGACAGTCTTACAGCACTGAGTAAAGAAAACAACAATCAGTTTGAATATTATGATTAGTACAAGAATTTCAAGAAGTAATAGAAATAGGACATGCAATCCAGATCGAAAAAAGGAACCAATACCAGAAGGGAGCTGATGGTGCTCAGGGCAAGCTACCCCAGGAGGCACCACTCTGGTATGTGGATCATTTCGAGCTGAAGACAATAAGGACTCAGAGAACTCAGGAAGAATATTTGAGTTTCCCCTCCCAAACTGCCTAAAGAATTTAAAACAAAAGATCTGTTTCAGGAAGGAGTTATTATCATGATGGCTGTAAAGATAATGTAGGATAGAGGTTACAACAGGAAAGGTACCAAGCCCCTTTTATCAGAAACTCTATCTCTCCCTGACCACATTATCTATAGATGACTCTGAGAAGAGTTGTCAGGCAAACATTTGCATTTCTATCTCCATGTGAGTTGTCTTCTTGCCCTCTGAGGTCCCAGACCACTACCCACCCCCAACACCTTCCTCGCCTTTAGCTGCAATACTTAAGCGGGCAGCTTAGACAGAGGGACGAGTTGCTCATTTCTGAGTTCTCCCATGTATGTATGTTATTAGACTTGGTATTACTTTCTCAGGCTAACCTGTCTTGTTAATTATTTGGCCAGCCATAAGAACCTTGAGGAAAAGGGCAGAGGGAGATTCTCCCTCTCTCCCGACAGAGCCAAGCAAACAAATCAAGGCTGGGTGGAGGATCACTTATGGCATTCACCTGTTTTTTCATGTGCTTTAGTAGAGATGACACATTGGAAGACTGGTCAGGTATAAAAACACAGCATTCGGTTTGAATGATCGTGCACGTACCACCTTGGGATGTTGTAAGAATATCTAAGGCCATTCTCTTTTGAAGCACAGCTGTTCTCATTAAAGACATTTCAGTATTTAATAAAACTATTGTTGCCTGACAATCGTTAAGGGCTTTTTGAGTACATTTTGTCAGAGCCTGTCTATGTGATATGACATCTTCTAGCCCCAAGGAAGGAGCAAATATAGCTGTTAGGTGGTCATACTAGTGAAATACTGAACGAGCCCATCTGGCCTTAAGGAGAGGCAGATTGTCAACAGATATTAGCTCTGGGCAAATCTTTCCTTGTATCCAAAAGAAGCCCAGAGTGCAGCACCCTAGCCATCCTGGTGGCAGCCAAGGCCAGAGGTTTGTTCCACATAACCACTGAGTTCAATTAGGAGCCGTCCAATACAAGCTTGGTCTTCGAGACCGGTCTGTTCTAAATCAATCACGTTTTTTAAGTATAATAGTATTCTGACATGACTTCAGCAGGGTATCCAGCCCATCTTTTGAGTGTAATTTGGTAGATTTTGTTTGGAATGATTTCTCTGTTCCCAACATGAAGGTGCCGGTATGTTTAAAGATCCAAGGCTAGAAGTAAGCCAAACATATCCATCCCAAATTTGTGTGAAACCTTCCATAGTTTTTATTGTAATGTCTTGTTTCTTTTGTTTATCTGCAATTTGTTGGGATAACCGGATGGTTTGAGTAACAGAAAAAGAATAACCATAACCTGTATTATTAATGGTATGCGTCATTGGCCATGTTTCAGGATCATAATTAGTAATATCAGATGAACTGCAAACATTAGAACTAGATCTTTGTATCACAATAAATTGCTTTAGAGCTTTCCAATCTGTGCCTCGAAAGGGAAAGACCCACCAAGGGTCTTAGAAAGTGGAAGTTGGCCACATAACCAACAAGTAGACTGATTTTCATGTGTAGCAAAGAAATGTGCCCATTGCAGAAAAACATTGTCTTCAGAGGTCCATTGAGATGTAGATTGGAAAAACAAACATAGCTTTAGGAAAACCTTACATGGCATTTTCTTTTTGGTGATTAAGAAAAGGTTGTGTAATTAGGTTCTAATCTATCTTATAAAGTTGAAGGGTAAAGTATTGGTGTAGGAAAATGGTAAGGCAATATAGATATTGATTATTTTAGCAATTACATAAAGCTTAAACTTTACGAGGGTTTACATGAAGAGATATAAAGTTAGGCATACAGGCCTGGTCCGGAGTCTTGGGACAGCTGTCTACAACAGATGTTGTCTTCTTCTCATCCTGGTTTGGAAATGTTCATCTTGGTCAGTCGAAGTCAGGTGTCAGAGACTACAGTTGAAGTCCATTCAGGTGGAGAAGACTTTTATGAATGAGAAATGTGAGTCCATGAGTCTACGCCTTTAAATTTTGCAGCACATGGCTTGGTTAAAAGCACCTGATATGGTTCTTTTCAACGGGGCTGCAAAGAGTCTTTGCTCAGATGTCTTTTCCAATAAACAAAATCTCCAGGTTGTACTCCATGATCCTTAAGGTCTTCTTCACCCGGGAGCTTAGTGTGAAATGAATTAGCCACCAATTTCTCATTTCTTTTAGGAGCCACAATGAGACCTTGACAATAATGTAAAATATCTCCTTTAAGTAAAGTTGGTTCACACATTTCTTTGTCAAATTGCATGGGTCGTTCAGTTATTATTTCCAAAGGAGACAGTCGATGTTTACCAAAGGGCATAGAACTAAGACTGAGAAGCAGAAGAGCCTTTGGCCATGAGGGATTGAATGCTTCTGAAAGCTTTGCCAATTGAATTTTGAGGGTGCCATTAGTTCTTTCCATCAATCCTGAGGATTGGGGATGGTAAACGCAGTGGAAATGCTGCATTATTGGTCAACTATTACAAATAGATTTAATTATTTGTCCAGTGAAATGAGTTCCCCGGTCACTATGTAACTCGGTAGGAATTCCCCAAACAGAAATTATTCTAATAGTAATTTTCCTATTGTTAGAGCCGTTGCTCTTCTGCAATGACAGGCCTCAACCCAATGTGAGACCATACAGATCATTACCAAGATGTATTTATATCATTGAGATGGTGGCATTTGGACAAAGTCCAATTGCCATACCTCAAAGGGTCTCTTAGGAAGGGGAAAGTGGCCTTGTGACCCATGAAGTAGTTTCCCTGGATTATATTTTGGGCATATAGCACAAGGAGTATAAGTTTTATGGGCCACTGTGGGAAAAAGTCTCTTAAAGTATTTTTTTCACCATAAAAATCATCTTTTCAAGTGCCCAGTGGGTTAGTTGGTGTATATGCTGGAGCAGTGGAAATTGTGCTCCAACAGATACTGTGGGTTTCCTATTGGGCCAAAACCATATCTATGAGGTGGTGTGAAAAACTCCCCCTTTTGAATACCATATCACTTTTTCTTCTCTCGTGGCCACTTCTTGGGCGTGTAGAAGGAAGTCTTTTACTGGGTTAGCAGAGTTAATAGGAAGCAGCAGGCATTCTCGAGGCTGGGTAGGGCAAGCCTTCAAGGCTGCTTGTTTAGCAGCTGCATCAGCAAGCTGGTTTCCTGTAGCTTCCAAAGTATCAGATTTGGAATGCCCTGGCATTTTAATAGTCGTTAGTTGTCTTGGTAGCTGTATGGAATTTAATAATTCTGCAACCTGTTTCCCATTCTTTATAGGCTTACCTGAAGAGGTTAAAAGTCCTCGTTGTTTCCACAGCATTCCCAAATCACGTGTTACTCTGAAAGCATGACGGCTGTCAGTGTAGATACTTGCTACCTGGTCTCTGGCCAATTGACAAGCTCGAGTTAAAGCAATTAACTCAGCTTGCTGTGCTGACTTTAACTCTGGTAAATAAGAACTCTCGATTACTTCTACTGAGGACGTTACTGCCTATCCAGCCTGATAATGTCCTTGTTCATCCTTTGAGTAAGATCCATCTGTAAACCAAATTAGATCAGCATTATCAATGAGAGTTTCTTGCAAATCATTCCTAGGAGTAAGTAGATAATTAATTAACAAAACGCACTCATGGGCATCTTTTTGTGATGCTGGAAGTAAAGTTGCAGGGTTAAGATAATTACACCGAGCTAAGGTAATATTAGGAGCAGAGACCAACAGAACTTCATAGGAGGCTAGCCGGCTGACAGAGTAATGCTGAGTGTGATGAGAATTTAGGAGAGATTTGACTGAGTGAAGAAGATAGATAGTCAAAGGAATCCCCATCACTATTTCTTCAGTGGTCTTGCATAAGAACGCTGTTGCTGAAATGGCTCTAATACAAGGTGGAAGCCCTTTTGCCACTGAATCTAACTGCTGACTATAATACCCTATAGGTCGATGTCGACCTCCGTGTTTTTGAGTTAAGATACCTAAGGCATTTCCTTTATCTTCATGTAGGAAGAGGAATAACGACAAGCTGTAATTAGGATGTCCTAACGCTGGTACTTGGGCCAAAACAGACTTGAAGGTAGTTACTGCCTTCTCTCCTTCTGGTGTCCATTCAATTAAATCAGGCTGGTCAGACTTAGTAACATATGTAAGGGCTGGGCAATAAGTGAAATGTTAGGTACCCAGTTCCTGCAATATCCAGTTAGTCCTAGGAATCCTCTTAACTGTTTCTTTGTCTTAGGGAGAGTAAAAGCCAGGATTCTTTTAATCCTTTCAGAATCAATCAACGGTCCATCTTTAGATATCAAGTGTATTAGATATTTTACAATAGGCAGGCAAAAATGTAATTTGTCCTTGGACACTTTATGCCCCTTAGATGCTAGCTGTTGCAATAGATAAATTGTGCCCTTCTGAGAACCCAACTTAGTGTTTGAACACAAGAACAAATCATCCACATATTGAATTAAAGTGGAGTCATTAGGGAATTCTGTATTCACTAAGTCAGCCTTGAGTATCCGGGAAAAATAAGTGGGGCTTTCAGTCTAGCCCTGTGGCAACACTGTCCTGGTATCCTGGCGATCTTCCCACGTGAAGGCAAAAAGATATTGACTATCCTTTTCCATGGAAATGCTAAAGAAGGCACTGCATAAATCAATGACTGAGCAATAGCAGCTGTTAGTTGGAATGGTTGAGAGCAAAGTGTGTGGGTTAGGATCCACAGGATGTCGGGGAATCACGATATTATTTATAGCTCTCAGATCTTGAACAAATCTCCCGCCTTTCCCATTCGGCTTTTTTATGGGCAAGATAGGTATATTACAGGGACTAGCACAAGGAAATATAAGTCTCTTTTCAAGAAATTCCTGAATGATAGGCCTCATCCCATTTAATGCTTCTGGTTTAAGTGGATATTGCCGAATATTAGGTAGACGTTTAGAGTTGTCAACAGTCACCTTAATAGGAGTAGCTGATTTAATTTTCCGAATATCTGAAGGGGATGATGACCATAATTATCTAGACACTTGTGATAACAGGTCATCAGTTTTCTCTTCTTCTATTTGAGTCATTGATTTCACAGTCATCAACCTTTCAGCAATTACATTCTGGTCAGCATCCCGATTTTCTGAATCCAGAAGCATTTTGCCCTTTTGTGAAAAGGCAATATGGGTGTTGTATGCTTCTAAAAGATCTCGTCCAATCAAATGAATTGGAGCACATTTAACCAGAAGAAATATATTTTTTCCTGTGATGGTTCTTAATTGAAAAATGATTGGTTCTGATTTAAAAACCTGCATTGGAAAATTCGAAACACTTACCATTTGAACTGTCTGTTTACTCCGAGGGAGAGGGCAATGAATAAGGGTAGGGCTGAGGACAGATAAGGTAGCCCCGCTATCTACTAGGGCCTTTAAAGTTTCTCCTCTAATAGTTATCTCAATTTTCCCTAAGGCATTTGTGAGGAGGAGGGGAAATGCCCTCTCGTAATCCTCTGAGCAGCCTAATTCCTGTTTATTGCTGTCACGCCCTAAGTCCCATTTGACTTTACGGCAGTGTCCTTTGAAATGACCAGGCTTTTTGCAATAGTAACAGACAAGGTCATTTCGTTTCTGGTTAGATTTGAAAAGGTTTGCTTTTGTTGGGGCACTAAGCTGTTGTAGCTGTATACTCATAAGCTTAGTGGCCTTTTTGTTTTCTGTAATGTTTTAGATAATTTATCTGTAATAGTGACAAGAGCACTAGCATGCATTAAAGTGCAATCCAGTTCATGTCTCTTAACTAACTTTGCTAATTCCTCATCTAATCCTTCTAAAAAAATTGAATTGAAAATTGAATCATTCTGGTGATCCTCAAAACTTTCAGGAGCCATCCCAGAGTGCTGTTTGAATGTTTTCTCAAGCCTTTCAAAATAATCAAAGATAGATTCCTCGGGTCTATGCTTACATTACTGGAATTTAGCACCATCTATCTTCCTGGAAAAAATTACTGGAATGGCTTTGTGTAAGTTTTGAGTGATATCCCTACACTCCTTAAGGCCATGAGGCTCATGCCTATGGAAATCCTCCAGGGGGTCTCCAATCTGCCTCTTTTATCCATTCATTTGTTTTGTTCTCAGACACCAGCAAATGCACAAGCTGATATAAATCTGAACATCCTGGTGCATATGTTCTAACAATTAAGTCAAATTCTCGAGCAAACCCTAAAGGATCTTGCAAAGGGTCTGGGAAGCCCTTTGTCAAATTCTTAAATTCAGTTCTAGTCCAGAGAGTATACACAAGAGCAGGCTCACCTCTCCCAGTAACAGGTTTCTCCTTAAAGGGAGCCACTATAACTTTAGGTCTTTCAATATCTGCCCCTGAGTGTTACTCCTTGTTTTCTCTAGGGGTGGAGGAGGAGGGAAAGGTGCAGGAGGAGGAGATGAGCTCTGAGGTGCCAAAAGCGGTGGCGGTGGAGGAGGTAGAGGAGGTGAGGGGGGTGGACAGCTTCTGACTTCTTATCTCTCTTTAATTCAGAAAGAGTCTCTGTCAATTTACAGTTAGTCTCCTGTAAAGAAGTCATTTTACCATTATGACGCTTTGAAGCCTCTAAATGCCAAGCACATAAACTTCCCCTTCTTTTGTTTTGGTTTTATTGCCAGCTTTTTCAACCTGTGCACGCAAAGTCAGTAGTTTTCAGAAGTCAAACTTTCCCCATTTTGGCCATTTATGACCTAAGTCATCCTTGGTTAATCTCTCCCATTTAGTTAAATATTTGCAAGCATTGTTGCGGTATGTATTATACATGAAACCCGCTGCAGTCCCAGTGGGGGGTTGTCCTTCCGTGAGCCAGCTGGCTTTTGAAGCACGGCTTCCCATTTTCTTTTAGTTCTGTTTGTTTGTTTGTTTTTTATAAAGTCTGAACAACTTCTAGGAACTATGTAGTGGGTCACAAGTGTGCTGCTTTGAGTGTTACTCCCCAAAGGAATGTCAGAATCACTCTCTTATGTGTCTCAGTTTCTCCCGCCGGCAGTCTTAAGACCACTGTCAGGGTTGGGAGTGTGGGTGACCAACACTTAGGTGCACGTCCTGGGACGAAGCTATAATTAATTAAGGTGAATGATAGTGGAACGCCCTATAGGACCACTACACGTTGTGAGGTTCACCTCTGACACTCCTACTGAGGATTTTCAGTCACACAAAAAATGCCTTTTCAGTCGGAAGGAGCAATGTCCCTTTACTTTTTTTTTTTTTTTTTTTGATTTTTTATTGATATTTTAATGGTTTCTAACATTGTGAAATTTTGGGTTGTACATTTTTGTTTGTCCATCACCCCATATATGACTCCCTTCACCCCTTGTGCCCACCCCCCACCCCCACTTCCCGGGTAACCACAGTCCAGTTTTCTCTGTCCATGTGTTGGTTTATATTCCACATATGAGTGAGATCATACAGTGTTTGTCTTTCTCTTTCTGGCTTATTTCACTTAACATAATACGCTCCAGGCCCATCCATGTTGTTGCAAATGGGACGATTTTGTCTTTTTTTATGGCTGAGTAGTATTCCATTGTATATATATACCACATTTTCTTAATCCAATCGTCAGTCGAGGGACACTTAGGTTGCTTCCACTTCTTGGCTATGGTGAATAATGCTGCAATGAACATAGGGGTGCATAAGCCTCTTTGGATTGTTGATTTCAGGTGCGTTGGATAGATTCCCAGTAGTGGGATGGCTGGATCATAGGGCATCTCTATTTTTAATTCTTTGAGGAATCTCCATACCGTTTTCCATAGAGGCTGCACCAATTTGCATTCCCACCAGCTGTGTATGAGGGTTCCTGTTTCTCCACATCCTCTCCAACATTTGTTGTTTTTTGTCTTGGTGATTATAGCCATTCTAACGGGCGTGAGGTGGTATCTTAGTGTTGTTTTGATTTGCATTTCCCTGATGATTAGTGATGTTGAGCATCTTTTCATGTGCCTATTGGCCATCTGTATATCTTCCTTGGAGAAGTGTCTGTTCATTTCCTCTGCCCATTTTTTGATCGGGTTGTTTGTTTTTCTGTTGTTCAATTGTGTGAGTTCTTTATATATTATGGAGATCAACCCCTTGTCAGATGTATGTTTTGCAAATATTCTCTCCCAGCTGGTTGGTTGTTTGTTCATCTTGATTCTGATTTCATTTGTCTTATAAAAGCTCTTTAGTCTGATAAAGTCCCACTTGTTTATTTTTTCTTTAGTTTCCCTAGTCTGGGTAGGCATGTCATCCGAAAAGATTCCTTTAAACCCAATGTCAAATAGTGTGTTGCCTATATTTTCTTCTATGAGTTTTATAGTTTCAGGTCTCACCTTCAGGTCTTTGATCCATTTTGAGTTAATTTTTGTGAATGGCGATAGCACATGGTCCACTTTCATTCTTTTGCATGTGGATGTCCAGTTTTCCCAACACCATTTATTGAAGAGACTTTCCTTTCTCCATTGCATGTCCTTAGCACCTTTGTCGAAAATTAGCTGTCCGTATATGTGTGGTTTTATTTCTGGGCTTTCAATTCTGTTCCATTGATCTGTGTGTCTGTTTTTGTACCAGTACCATGCTGTTTTGATTACTATTGCTTTGTAGTATGTTTTGAAGTCAGGAATTGTGATGCCTCCTGCTTTGTTCTTTTTCTTTAGGATTTCTTTAGCTATTCGGGGTCTTTTGTTGCCCCATATAAATTTTAGTATTCTTTTTTCTATTTCTGTGAAGAATGTCATTGGGATTCTGATTGGGATTGCATTGAATCTGTAGATTGCTTTAGGTAATATAGACATTTTAACTATGTTTATTCTTCCAATCCACGTGCATGGGATATCTTTCCATTTCTTTATGTCATCGTAGATTTCCCTCAGTAATGTCTTGTAGTTCTCATTGTATAGGTCCTTCACCTCCTTAGTAAGATTTATTCCTAGGTATTTTATTCTTTTGGATGCAATTGTAAATGGTATTATCTTTTTGAGCTCTCTTTCTGTTAGTTCATTATTAGCATATAGAAATGCAACTGATTTTTGTAGATTGATTTTGTACCCTGCAACTTTGCTGTAGTTGTTGATTGTTTCTAACAGTTTTCCAACAGATTCTTTAGGGTTTTCTATATATACAATCATGTCATCTGCAAATAGTGAGAGTTTCACTTCTTCGTTACCTATTTGGATTCCTTTTATTCCTTTTTCTTGCCTAATTGCTCTGGCCAAAACCTCCAGTACTATGTTGAAGAGGAGTGGTGAGAGTGGGCAGCCCTGCCTCGTTCCTGTTCTCAGAGGAATGGCTTTCAGTCTTTCCCCGTTGAGTATGATGTTAGCTGTGGGTTTCTCATATATGGCCTTTATTATGTTGAGGTACTTTCCTTCTATTCCCATTTTATTGAGAGTTTTTATCATAAATGGATGTTGTATCTTGTCAAATGCCTTCTCTGCGTCTATTGAGATGATCATGTGGTTTTTATTCTTTGTTTTGTTGATGTGATGTATCACGTTGATTGATTTGCGGATGTTGAACCATCCCTGCGTCTCTGGTATAAATCCCACTTGATCATGGTGTATGATCTTTTTAATATATTGTTGTATTCGGTTTGCCAATATTTTGTTGAGGATTTTTGCATCAATGTTCATCAGCGATATTGGCCTGTAATTTTCTTTCTTTGTATTGTCTTTGTCTGGTTTCGGTATCAGGGTGATGTTGGCCTCATAGAATGATTCAGGAAGTCTTCCATCTTCCTCTATTTTTTGGAATAGTTTGAGGAGGATGGGTATTAAATCTTCTTTGAATGTTTGGTAAAATTCACTGGAGAAGCCATCTGGTCCTGGACTTTTATTTTTTGGGAGGTTTTTGATTACTATTTCAATCTCTTTACTTGTGATTGGTCTATTCAGATTCTCCATTTCTTCTTGGTTCAATTTTGGGAGGTTGTATAAGTCTAAGAATTTATCCATTTCTTCTAGATTGTCCAATTTGTTGGCATATAATTTCTCATAGTATTCTCTTATAATCCTCTGTATTTCCATGGTATCCGTTGTAATTTCTCCTCTTTCATTTCTAATTTTATTTACTTGAGCCTTTTCTCTTTTTTTCTTAGTTAGCCTGGCTAAGGGTTTGTCTATTTTGTTTATCTTCTCGAAGAACCAACTCTTTGTTTCATTAATCCTTTCTACTGTTTTTTTGGTCTCAATATCATTTATTTCTGCTCTGATTTTTATTATTTCTCTCCTTCTGCTGGCTTTGGGCTTTGTTTGTTCTTCTTTTTCTAGTTCTGTTAGGTGTAATTTAAGGTTGCCTATTAGGGCTTTTTCTTGTTTGTTAAGGTGGGCTTGTATCGCTATGAGTTTCCCTCTCAGGACCGCTTTTGCTGCGTCCCATATGGTTTGATATGGCATGTTATCATTTTCGTTTGTTTCCAGATAGTTTTTGATTTCTCCTTTAATTTCATCAATGATCCATTGGTTGTTCAGTAGCATGTTGTTTAATCTCCACATTTTTGTCACTTTCCCAGTTTTTTTTTCCTGGTTCATTTCCAGTTTCATAGCCTTATGGTCTGAAAAGATGCTTGTTATGATTTCAATCTTCTTAAATTTATTGAGGCTTGCTTTGTTTCCCAACATATGGTCTATCCTAGAGAATGTTCCATGCGCGCTTGAGAAGAATGTGTAGTCAGCTGTTTTTGGGTGGAGTGCTCTGTATATGTCTACTAGGTCCATCTCGTCCAGTTTTTCATTTAAGTCTAATATTTCCTTGTTAACTTTTTGTCTGGATGATCTATCCATTGCTGTAAGTGGGGTGTTAAGATCCCCTACTATTATTGTGTTGTTGTTGATTTCTCCTTTTAGGTTTGTTAATAGTTGTTTTATGTACATTGGTGCTCCTATGTTGGGTGCATATATATTTATAAGTGATATGTCTTCTTGATGGAGTGTCCCTTTTATCATTATATATTTCCCTTCTTTGTCTTTCTTAACCTGTTTTATCTTGAAGTCTACTTTGTCTGATATGAGTATGGCAACACCTGCTTTCTTTTGTTTGCCATTAGCTTGGAGTATTGTCTTCCATCCTTTCACTCTGAGCCTGTGCTTGTCTTTAGTGCTAAGATGTGTTTCCTGAAGGCAGCATATTGTTGGGTCTTGCTTTTTAATCCATCCTGCCACTCTGTATCTTTTGATTGGAGAGTTCAATCCATTTACATTTAGGGTAATTATTGAAATATGAGGGTTGAATGTTGCTGTTTTGTCACTTATTTTCTGGTTCTTTTGCATTTCCTTTGTTTCTTGTCCCATTTGTTTTGGACTGCCAATTCAGTTTGGTTGTTCTGTCTTATGATTCTTCTAGTTTTCTCTTTGTTTATCATATGTGGTTTTAATTTGATTATTTGTTTAGTGGTTACCTTGAGGTTTGGGCGAAAAATCTTCTGTATGAGATAGTCCATTATCTGATAGCCTCCTATTTCCTTATACTAAGTCAATTCAGTCACTTTCCTCTTCCCCTTCTAAGTTGCTCTTGTTATACCTTATTCTATCTTGTGTTGTGGCTGTGTGTTTACAGTGATGAGGTTAAATTTATTTTTGGTGAATTTCTTCCTTTGATCTTTGAGTTTAGTATTTAAGTGGTTGCTAACCTATTCCGGTAAAGATCTACTATTTCTCTGATTTTGTCTACCTACTTTTCTCCTTACTCCAAGCTTTGTGTTCCCTTTCTCTTCTTGTTTTCAGGCCTGAGGGCCTTCTTGAGTATTTCTTGTAGTGGCGGTCTCGTGGCCATGAAATCCCTTAGCTTTTGTTTATCTGGGAGAGTTACTATTTCTCCATCATATTTGAAGGATATTTTTGCTGGATAGAGTATTCTTGGCTGAAAGTTTTTGTCTTTTAGTATTTTGAATATATCATTCCAGTCTCTTCTAGCCTGAAAAGTTTCTGTTGAGAAATCCGCTGAGAGCCTGATGGGAGTTCCTTTGTACGTTATTTTTTGTTTTTGTCTAGCTGCCCTTAATATTGTTTCTTTGTCGTTGACCCTGGCTAGCCTTACCACTAGGTGTCGTGGTGAAGGTCTTTGTCTGTTAATATATATAGGAGTCCTGTTGGCTTCGCTTACTGGTATTTCCTGCTCCTTCCCCAGATTTGGGAAATTTTCAGCTATTATTTCCTTGAATAGGCTCTCTGTTCCTCTTTCCCTCTCCTCTCCCTCAGGAATACCTATAATTCTTATGTTACATTTTCTAATAGAGTCCGATATTTCTCGGAGTCTTTCTTCATTTCTTTTTAGTCTTAGTTCTCTCTCTTCTTCCATCTGGAGTATATCTGTATTCCTATCCTCTAAAGTACTAATTCTTTCCTCCATATTGTCAGCTCTGTTCTTTAAAGATTCCAGATTCTCCTTTATCTCCTCCATTGTGTTCTTCATCTCCATCAGCCCTGATAGGTTTTTCTTTATGATTTCAATCTCTTTTGTGAAGAAACTCCTAATCTCATTTAATTGTTTGTCTGTGTTGTCTCGTATTTCGTTGAGTGTTTTTATGATAGCTATTTTGAAATCTCTGTCATTTAGTTTATGGATTTCTGTGTCTTCGGGGTTGATTTCTGGGTGCTTGTCATTTTGTTTCTGGTCTGGTGATTTCATATATTTTTGCATTGTGGTTCCTGTGTTGGTTTTGATTTTCCTCATCCTGGAAGTCTCTGGTTGCAATTTCCACCTGCCGCCACTGTGTGGTGGTAAAGGGCTGTGTAGTCTAAGCCCCCTGCGCTCTGCCCCAGTTTTTCTGCTGCGATCCGCAGTTTTGTTTTGTTTTGTTTTGTTTCTTTTCCCCACTGCGATCCACGGGTCCAGTCCAGTTTATTCAGGTCTGCCTCGGACCGCTAGATCTGGTCGAGCTGCAGACTCTGGGTTGCGGGGAGGGGGGAGCTCTCTCTTTTGCCCTCTGGGTCCCTGACGTGGGAGGCTTCTCGTTTGCCCCTCTTTATCCGCTCTCTGGGTTGCTCAGATGTTGATGGTAGCCCTGTGGTTCCTCTGAGTCCTCTGTGCGGGAGTTTCCCACTGGCTGAGAGTGCCCGAAGAGCTACAGTTTCCCGCCGAGGGCCGCCCCTCCCCCCTCTCTGGGAGCCGCGCGGACCGGATCGCTGATCTGATGGGGAGGGAGCGGAGTTCTCCTTACCTCTCCCCACTTCCTCCGGGGGCCCAGCACGTTCCGCTCTCAGATGTGCGGCAGTGTGGATCCCTCCGCTCCAGCTTTTGACTGTCTGGGATTCCGTTGTTGGTCTGTGGCTGTTATTTTTGTTGTATTTTGTGAGGGAAGAATTCACGGGATAGCTCACTCCGCCATGATGCTGACGTCACTCTCCCCTTTTCTTCAGAGCTGAACATGTCCAGACTCTCATTTCTCTATCAAGCAGATTTGTTCAGAC
This sequence comes from Diceros bicornis minor, assembly GCF_020826845.1. Taxonomy (NCBI): domain Eukaryota; kingdom Metazoa; phylum Chordata; class Mammalia; order Perissodactyla; family Rhinocerotidae; genus Diceros; species Diceros bicornis. Next base: position 396,529 of record NW_026691050.1, read on the forward strand.
CTTATAAACATAATGCTTTCCAATTTTAAATCCAAATTAAAAGGACAACCAACCCAGTTTACTCCAAGCTTCCCCTAAGCTCCCTTGGCCTAGGAAATTCCCCCTAGGTTTTTTTTTACCTAGGAAATGTACCGGTACCCTTCAAAGCCTTTAGTCTTAAGACCTTAAAACAGCTCAAATAAACTCTTGGACCGTCAACTTAAAATAAGGAGGTCCAGGTTTCATGAGAACTCACCAGGTTCACCTGAAGAATGCAGTGATCCAGATGGGGCTCAAAGGGCCCCTGCGGTACCAAGAACCAGTTCAGTGTAGATTGCAGATTGTCTCCGGTGGGTTTCTCTGAAATCCTGCCACAACTATGCCAAGAAAGGTCGACACAAATAATCCATAACCAATCTATAAATCAAAACTGGGGTGAGTTTATTATGAGCCAACCTTTGAGGACCATATAACCTGCGAGAGTCCTTTCACGAAGAAATGGAGCACTCCAAAGAAGTGGGGTGTACAGAGTGGTTATATACTATCAAAGAGCATGTACCACATGTGATTGCAATGTCCCTTTTAAAATAGCCACGAGATCAGCCCTGGCAGATTGCCCTGCCAGAACAGCTATTGATGAATACAACGGGGAACAGATCTGCTGTCTTGATGGGCGTGGCTGGTGTCAGGTCTGTTGTCTGGAGCTGGGTGGTCAAAGGATGACTGCAGCAATCAAATCGTAGCCTAGGGAGAAATGTTTATCCTTAAGGAAATGCCAATGAGGGGTAAGTTACATTCTTATCTTAAGGGCATTTACACTTCGCTTTGGGACATGGCAAAGCAGATACATAATGCAGGAGACAGGCCCTTTTGGAAAAACAAATTCAGGCCGAATTAACTTTACCCCAAATGGCTTCTTCATATGTTCCAATATATCCTATTGCTTACCATTTATTTATCAAGCTCAATATGTCTTTCAAACAGAAATCGAGAGTAGCATGAAGTAGTCACTTACCAACAGATGTCACTGTGGCAACAGAATATTAACAAGTGGCCTTCAAACATAACCATTCTCCCAAATACTGTATTTCACTGACTTAATCAAAAAGGAATTCCTCTCTCTTATACTGACAAATCTCCATTCTGAACTTAGCACTAGATGTAGCCAATTTTGAATAAAGACTTTTAACATCAAAGCCAGCAAATAGTTCTTGTTAAAGCAAATCCAAACTTGGGAACACATTTGTTTTCAGTCACATGTAAATCCTCTCAAACTCAAAATAGGGTCTCGGCTTTGTGCAGATGGAGAAAAGCTTCTGTTCCTCTTTTTCTATTCAGATAGTGCAGGGAAGAGCCCAAAGTGTCTCCTGGTGGAACACTAACAGTTCTTTACATTAGAAATGCATGCAGTGTTCCTAGCTTCTTTTCCATAGTCTGAGACGTGCTGACCTGTGCAGAGGAGCAAACTTCTGGGCTCCAACAGTAAATAAGACTGTGTGCAGTTTACCACAACAATGAACTACAAAGATGTATCAGGAAATATTTTGAACACCCACACCTAAGCTTTCAGTTTCCCTCTGTCTAATTCCATGGCTACCTGAAGTGAATTCGTTCTCCATCCCCATCCCTTTTGTGACAGTTTTTATTTCCTTGAATCAGTATGTTATAACATCTAAGAGAAATTTGTCAAAATACTCTCTTCAAAATAGCTAGCTGAAGTATAGGAGTTATAGAGAGTCAAGATTTTAAGATGAAAGTGATGTACAGAGTAACTGTACTACAAAATAAAAAGAAAATGAATGAGAATAATAAAAGACAGAGGAAAAAATGATAAGGAGAAAGAATATAATAGAGAGTAAAAGTCAGAAAGAGAGAAAAAAGATGAAAGAACGTGTAGGAAAGAAAAAGAGTCAGGAGAAACATGAGAAATGGCAGAAAGGGGCACGAGCAGAGGGAAGACACCATGCTCGGAGTGAACGACATGTCAACTGGCTTCTGAGCAGGGCTCAGGTCTAGAGTCACTGGGCTACATTTGAGAACTGCACTCAGTTCTAACATCCTGAGAATGACCACGCCTCATTCAAACTCGGACGGCACCGGTTACCAGGGCTCTCCTCTCCCAGGACCTGCTGGAGCTTTGGGAACTGCCTCTCTCAACTCTGGGACTGACAGAATCTCCACTAAATATTCATCAACTGGGATGGTTGTTTTGAAAGAATAACCCAGAGAAAGCTCTCTCAAGGATACACTTAAACCTGAGAACATCTTCACTCACACTTCTGAAGAATTAAGAAACTACTTTTTTTTTGTTTTTGTTTTTTAATTACTGTGAAGCAAAGTAGGAGAAAACTTTCCTGGCAAAATTTTAAATGTTCCATCTTTTTAGAAGTTACATCACAAAAATTCTGAGCATAATCTAAAATTCTGGGCTCCCCACAATTCCAAATGTGTTTCAGAAATGATCTCTTTATCATTACAAAGTAAGCCTATGCCTTATAAAACAAAATAAACTTGGATGAGTTTTATCTTGTAGAGAGAGGGCAGCAAGAAAAAGACTAGGATGTGCCTCTCTGCTATGAAGGAAAATAAATAAAGTCACACCAAAATATACAAAATATGCTTCTAAAAATGAATGAAGTGGCCTCTAAAGGGTTTTACATTTTAAGTAATAGTGCACTTACATAAAATTATGCATCAGTTTGACTAAAATCTAGTCAACTTAATAGAGGAAGAACTCATTAAATTTCATTTAAATAGCATGACTTATGATTAGCTGCAAAACAAATGGTAGATATTTTAATTCTGGTGTAGTATGTCCTTCCAAAAATGAAGGTGGGCTTAAACCTGTCATTTTCCTAAAAGCGGCCAACCGTATGGTCTTCTTATTTGATTATTTAATAGTATGGATCTTCTCCTCATTGCCAACGAAGGATGTCTACACACAGCCTTTAGCTTGCATAGGTAAGGGGAAATGCAGGCTGAGTTTACAAAAAGAAAAGTTCAAAATAGGGCATTATCTTTAGGAGACGTGGTCAATGTGTTCAAGAATATTTTCTCCCTTGGTCAAGTGAGCAGCTGAGAGAGAATACTGTCAACCTCTTCTGTGGCCCCTTATAGAATGTGTGCATTACCTCAATTCAACGTGTCCTAAAGTGTTTGAACTAAACTTAGAAATGAGTTGATGATACTGTATTTGCATTACATCACACAGAATCTCTTTCATTAGGCACCATTCAAAACACATTTGTGGGACATTAGAGGCCAGAAAACTTTTGCTTCTCTGAGAGACTGTTGCTTTTCATCTCCTGGACATGAGATGATCAGGAATTGTTCCCATTTCTCTTTCTACTTTAAACCTGAGGGATACATTTCTGACTACCTTTAAATACTGCAGGTTCATCTGAAACACATTTCAGTGCGCTGGCTTACTTCAGCTTCATTGCATTCTTCCATCCTAAACTCCTTTCAGTTTGATCTATTTTCCTTTGTAATCCTTTTTTATACCTAGATATTTAAAAGGTGCTCAAATCTGTGTTGGAGAAATGTTGAGTTACAATTCTTTCAACCAGCATGTAAACTCAATTTTTGGGTGTCTACACAAAAAGTTTCTGCCATGTTTCTACCAGCTCTCCTTCCATACGTTTTCCTCCAGGATTTCCTGTGACAAAATTGCCTTTCTAAAAGCCAATTCTCTGTTCACTCTCTTGGCCAGTCACCTTTCCATAGAAAGATAAAGGACTGCATTTTCCAAAGATGCAACAAGAATGATCAAGTCCCGATTCTCACCTAGACAGACAACTCCTGTTCTCCATGAGTTTTAAAACTCAAGTTAATTATCTCTTTGATTTTGTTTCAATCTCTCGAGTAACCTTGACACACTGAGCTCCTAAACTGCACCACAGCCTGCTTCAGCAGACACAAAACTCTCTCTCTAATGCTTGCATTCACGTGCTGAGTAGCTACTGTATTTATTTAGACCTTTTCAACAAAGGATCTTCATTGATTCACTCAAATACTGAAGTATATACTATGTGCCCAAAGGTCTTGAAATGTTGGGGGCCTACAAGGAAGACAGATATGTATAAACAGATAAATTAGACTACAGAGATAATTTGAATGAAAGAGATATGAATAAACTGCTGTGGGACTCCAGGAAAAGAACCACCATGAGTTGACCAACAACTAAGATATATAGCTATGTACTGGGGCTTTGAGGAAAAAAACAACCACCATGGCCGGTGGACAGGATTTGTACCGTCTAGATAATGGAAAATGAAAGGAAAGAAGATAAAGAGAAAACAAGATAAACGGAAAGGTTTTCTTCTTCTTCATGTTTCTGCCACCAACTTTTGGAGCACACTGCTTGCTGATGTCCTTTCTAGCCAGACTTATCCTTCAGCCGGCTTCTATAGACTTCAAAAATTCGATTGTAACAAGCTGGGCTTCTCCGTGCAGACAATGCCAAGTATGTAGGGAGCCAGGAGGGCAGGAAAAGATTCACAGGAATCTGCAGCCCTTCTGCAGCTCACTGGTGGGGCTGGGCACCGAGGCTTCACTTTGGCCTCTGTCTCCAAGTTCACAGAAAGGAGAGTCGGTTCCTTCCTTGATATATGAACATGGAGAGAAACCTATTTCACAGAAGGGGTAATGGAAAAATTAAAGTGAGAGCCATGAAAAAGGCAGAGGAGGTAGCACCATGAGTCTGAAGTAACTGCACTTGTGAATTAGCAACCAGTATAAAGAAGAGTTGAAGACAAAAGAAAGGCAAAAAACAAGTTCTCAATGTTCTAAGATGGAAATGCAATGCTTTCTTCTTCCAAAAGAAAAAAGTCATTGATCCTGTTCTGTTCCTTTAAAATAAAATTGAAAGGGGCCACATGTTGCAAATAATGGTTTTACCATGATGTCACTACACAATAATGTGTAGCAATCAGTTGTTAAGTTCACTGCAAATAATTTATTCCTTAACAATTATGTCATCAAAGTTTGCAATTGATATATATACACTTTAGAAAATAGAAGACTCTGTCCAAATTGGTCATTATTATTGACAATGTCACTCTTACAACTGAAAGCTTGATTAGGAGTGAGCAGGTGCCGTGAGCCTAGATTGCTAGAGTCACAGCAAGAACAGTTAAGAGAGTGCCATCAGGACATTTGGACAAAAGAATGTTATATGGCTGTTCGGTTTATAACAGATCAATTGGAGAAAAACAAGACACTACATTAAATTATTTTCCACTTACCTTCATCACCCTTTCCAAGAATACATATTTAAAATGAGACAAGTTATGATATTAAAAATTACTGGCTCTGGCATTTTGAAAACTACATCCAATAATGAAGTAAAAACTGGGTTACAAACATCCTGGTGTCAATTCCGACTACCATCATTTCCCAAACTAAAACTCTCATTATCACTAATTCACTTGCAATCTAGTGCTCCTCCAATATACAAAATCAACAACTTAAAAATGTGTCCTAACTTTTTTAAAATTTCCCTAAAATTTTAGGGGATAATATAAATATGTCTCTTGGAGAAGTTGAGAACGATGGAGACACTAGGAAAGTAAAAGATGAAAATATTACCCTAATCAATGATGTAAAACACAAGGTATGAACAACTGTTAAAACAATTCTCTATGACATTGATCAATTCTACTAGCTCTACACCTGGCTATTTCCTATCAGTAATTAGATATATAAACAAATAGAATAGTGTATTTAACAGGATCACTTCTTTACTTCTGTGCTTTCCCTTTTAAAACTACATATACTTTTATGTATTTTCTTTATTTTCAGGTGGAGTCACATTAGAACACCCTCATCTCTGAAGATCTTTGCATTAAGGAACTCTACCTTGGCCTTTGATCACTGTACTCTGTGTTATGGTCAACTCAGAGCCCTACATGCACCAATGTTTCCTACATGATCTCTCCCGTGTGTTGTTCATGTCAGGGAGCATAGTCCACCAAGTGAACCCTAAGCAGTGTTTCAAAAGCATCAGATATTAAAAGGAGGACATGCAGGGTTTGGTATGGGCCCCCAATCAGTGCCTCAGTGCAAAGAAGAAATAGATCAATGCATCCCCCCAGAGACTGGGATTAAAACAGGAGGTTATGAGCACGAGGTTCCCTCTGCAGGCCTTTAAGCAGGGACCAGGAATAAAACTGCTGACACCATGGACCATGGTTGGTTTTACAGGGAACTCACGAGGAAGATAAGGAAATAATGATAATTATAATAACAGCAACCAACAATTCTACTGAGCCAAGGACTGCACTCTGAATGTAAAATTTGTGCTTGAACATACATGAACTCACATGATCCTAAAAATATCCTGATGTAGTAAATGTTGACCTTTTCACCATTATATAGGTGAAGAGACTGCATACTGTGGCAAGAATACTCACCTAGGTTACAAAGCTGATTAACGGCAGAACCCAATCTCAGTGCTCTTATGTTATGCTCCTTAACTATAACACCAAGTTAAGTCTCTAATGAATATCTCCACTTGCAACTGCCAACAGCATCGTCCTCCATCGATGCAGGTAGGTGTGGGCAAGGCAGGGACCCGGGTATGGGAGGCAGCCTGATCTCACATCTGGCACACTGGTTGCCAGGCTGCTTCCTCCTCTGACGGGGCCCAGCACACACCCCAGGAGACTTGGTGGCCGTCCGCAGGGCTATTTCCTCTGGAAATTGTCCCCTTGGAAGGGGCCTGTCCCAGGTGGCAGGTTGGGCTGGTTGGCCAGGCTCCTTTGGAGAAAGCAGGCGAGCCCTGCCAGCCTTGCAGTCGCCCTGGGTGTGACGCCTCTGCCCTCAGGCAGAGTGCCTCACGTATGCACTCCATTGCGGATTTCTCCCCAGAGCCTTGGCCTGGTCACTAGGAAGGCCAGGCCCTCCCGACTCCAGAAAGGAGGCTGGGACCTGTTGCCGGAAGGGCTTGCCCAGTGTGACCTTGGCTCCCTAGGCCTGCGGGCTCCTGGGGCCGCACTCACTGCTGTGCCATATGTCTGTCTTGGCCCTTCTGAGTCCACAGAGCCTTTCCTCCACCTGGCTGCAGTCGAAAAGTGCAGGCGTGGGGTAAGGCCATGGCTTTGTCTTTCCAGGTATAAATGAGCCCCTGGACAAAGCAGCTGGCCCAGACAGAGCCTTGAGCTCGAACCCCAGTCCGCCTGGGGTGACCAGGGCCAGACCAAGGCTTCCAAGGCAGTGAAGCTGCCTGCGAGCTGAGAGGAATTGGGCGAGGGGAGGGAGACAACAGCTGAAGCCAAGTCAAGAAGGGCAGTGTTTTTCAACTGCAGCTGGTAGCCGCCCTAGGGACGACCCAGCTGGTCAGAGCCTGGCAGGAGGGCGGGACCTTCCCTGAGGACCCCTGAGGCCCACCCTAGTCCCCGGCAGCCGCACATGCTCCCTTGGCCTGAGGGTGTTGAACCCAAGCTCGCAGGGCTCCTGCAGCGGCCAGAGAAATAAGGGCCCATGGTAGAGGTAGGCGATGTGGGCAGAGCACCCCACCTTCCTCTCCTCAGTTCCCTGAGGGAGAGAGAGAGAGAGAGAGACAGAGAGAGAGATAGAGACAGAGAGAGAGATTCCTGAATTCTGAGTCGCTGCCTCCACAGCTGGTACCAACTCACACGCCATGCCACTTCCACCTGCCGCCCCCACGCCTACCCCAGGGCCAGCCCCACCACACAGAGGCGGGTTCCTGGTCACCTCCTTGCTGTCCCTTCCAGACCTGATCCCAGTGCAGGGGAAACTGTTCAGACAAGACTTTACATGTCCCTCTCCATGAGAATTGTCTTCTTCCCCTCTCACATCCCACATGCCCACCCTCCAACATCCTCCTTTTTCATTAGCTCACGAGAGGATGCAAGATGAGAATCTCTGCCATTGTGTGGAGAGACTCAGGTTCCCAGGTTCCCCCCATGGACACACGTTCCTCATCTCAGTATGATTTTCTCCAATGAACCTGTCTTGTTAAGGATTTGGCCAGCCATAAGAACCTGAAGGGAAAGGGCAGAGGGGGATTCTCTCTCTGCCCGTGACAGCCCCGAGCTGTCAGTCCCTCAGACCTGGCCAGGGGCAGCCCATCCCCTGGCGCCCTCTCCCAGACCATCCCAGAGCAAGCCTGATGCCAGCCCCACCCCACTCGCCACTGCCACGACCATTGTCCTCCCTCGGGAGGCCTGGGTAGGACAGGGACCCAAGTGTGGGAGGCCGCCACATCTCAGGTCTGGCACACCGCTTGCCAGGCTGCTTCTTCCTCTGATGGGGCCCAGCACATGCCCCAGGAGACTTGGCAGCTGTCCCTAGGGCTATGTCTTCCGGAACTTGTCCCCTTGGAAGGGGCCTGTGCCAGGTGGCATGTTCGGCTGGTTGGCCAACCTCCTTTGGAGAAAGCAGGCGATCCGAGCCAGCCATCCTGTTGCCCTCTGCATGGCTCCTCTGCACTCAGGAAGAAGGCCTCACACGTGCCCTCCTTCAAGCTTTTCTCCCCAGAGCCATTTCCTGGGCTACTGTTAGTCTTACTGTTAGTGTTATGGTTGGTTTCCAGTTACTGTCATTTTTATGGTTAGGTTTAGTTTTCGGGTTACTCTTAGGTTTATATTTAGGTATATGTTTAGGGTTAGGGTTAGGTTTATGGTTCTGGTTAGGGATAGGCTATGATTCGCGTTAATGGTATGTTTGAGTTTAGGTTAGGGTTAGGGTTAGAGTTGAGGTTAGTGTTATGGTTGATTGCCAGGTTTGGGTTAGATTTCAGGTTAGGGTTAGGGTTCAGTTAGCATAGGGTGATCATCTGGTTTGTGTAAGGATTACGATTTCTGTTACTGTTGGGGTTAGGGTTATGGTTAGCATTAGGGTCATGGTTCTGGTTAGGGTTAGGGTTTGGGTTTGGTAAAGGTTTGTTTTACGTGTTAGAGTTTAGGGTTAGGCGGTTAGGGTCAGTGGTCAGGTTCAGTTTAGTGTTGGGATCAGTGTTAGGGTTCCAGTTAGATTTAGGTTTAGGGTTAGGTGTAGTGTTAGTGTTAGTTTTCAGGTTAGTGTCAGGGTTAGCGCTTGGTTTTCATATCGGTTTAGGCTTAGGGTTGTGGTTGGGTTAGGAATCGGGTTAGTCTTAGGGTTCGGGTTCGGGTTAGGGTTCTTGTTAGGGTTTGGATTCAGGTTAGCGTTTGGGTTAGTGTTAAGCTTAGGGTTAGGCTGAGGTTTAGGGTTAGTATTCGGATTAAGGTTATGATTAGGTTTCGGGTTCGAAAAAGGCTTAGCTTTAGCGTTAGGTTTCTTGTTAGGGTTAGGGTTAGGGCTAGGGTTCAGGTTAGGGTTAGGGTTGGGTTCGGGTTATTGTTAGGGTTAGGTTTACCTTTTGATTTCTGATTAGGGTTAGGGTTTGATTGAGGTCTAGGGTTAGGGCTAGGGTTAGGGTTAGCATTGGGTTTGGATTAGGGTTAGGATTAGCATTAGGGTTAGAAATATGGTTAGACTTCAGGTTAAGGTTAGGGTTAGCAATAGGGTTTGGGTTCGGGTAATGTTTAGCTTTAGTGTTAGGGCTAGTGTTCGAGTTAGGGTTAGGCTTAGGGTTTGAGTCGGGCTACGATTAGGTTTAGAGTTAGTGTTACAGTTCGGGCTAGGATTCCTGATAGAGTTAGGGTTAATGTTCATGTTAAGTTTAGGTTTATGTTTAAGGTCAGGGTTGTTTTCGGGTTAGGGTTACGGCTAGGGTTCGAGTTCATTTTCCGGTTAGGGTAAGGGTTATGTTTTGCTTTATTGGGGCGGTTAGGGTTAGGTTTACTGTTAGGGTTTTGTTAAGGTTAAGGGTGAGGTTAGTGTTTGGATTAGTGTTAGGGTTAGGGTTTGGGTTCTCCATGGGGTTAGTGTTAGGGTCGGATTAGGCTTTGAGTTTGTGTTAGTTTTAGGGTTAGGGTTATGGTTAGGTTTAGAGTCAGGGTTAGGGTTGGGGTTCACGTTAGGTTTTGGCTTAGGGTTAGGGCTAGGTTTGGGGTTAGTTTTGGATAAGGGATAGGGCTGGGCTCAGGTTGGGCTTGGGTTCGAGTTAAGGTTAGGTTTAGTATTCGGTGTCGGGTTATGGTTAGGGTTATTTTTCATGTTAGAGGTAGCGTTATGGTTACAGTTAGGGTTTGGATTAGAGTTAATGTTAAGGTTAGGGTTATGTTTTGGCTTATGGTTCAAGTTATGGTTATGGTTAGAGTTAGTGTTAGAGTTAGGATTAGAGTTAGGTTTAGGTTAGGGTTGGGTTCGGGTTCAGGTTAGGGTTAGCATTAAGTTTAGTGTTAGGGTTAGTGTTTGGTAGGGTTATGGTTAGTGTTTGGCATCTGTATCAGGTTAGGTTTACTGTTAGGGTTCGGGTTAGTGTTTGAGTTAAGGTTAGGGTTAGGGTTCAGGTTGGTTCGTGTTCGGGTTTGGGTTAGTGTTCACCTTAGGGTTAGGGTTAGTTTTTGGAGTAGCGTTGGGTTCTGGTTCAGTTTAAGGCTAAGTGTTGGTTTAGAGTTAGGGTTCCGATTCGTGTTCATGTTAAGGTTAGGATTAGGGTTACTCTGAGGTTTAGGCTTAGGTTTATTTTAAGGTTTGCCTTCGGATTAGGGTAAGGTTTAGGTTTCTGGTCGGGATAAGATTAGGTTTAGGTTTAGTATCAGATTAGGTTTCGGGTTAAGGTTAAGTTTGGAGCCCGGTTTAGGGTTTGGGTTAAGTTTCGGCTTATGCTTAGGGCCAGGTTTAAGGTTAGGGTTGGGTTGGGTTAGGGTTACTGTTAGTGTTGATGTTAGGGTTAGGGTTATGTTTAGTCTTAGAGTTAATGTTCAGATTAGGGTTAGGGTTAGGTTTCAGGTTCGGGTTAGGGTTAGGAATAGCAGTAGGGTTCGGGTTAGTGTTAGGACTAGGGTTCGTGTTAGGGTTGGGTTCGAGTTAGGGTTAGGGTTAGGGTTCGGGTGAAGATTAGGGTTAGTGTTAGTGTTAGGGTTAGGGTTAGGGTTGGGATTATGCTTCGGATTAGGGTTAGGATACGGTTTCGGGCTCAAGATCTGATTAAAGTTAGGTTTAGGGTCGGGTTAAGGTTAGGGTTAGTGTTCCGGTTCGGGTTAGGTTTAGGGTTAGGGCTAGGGTTAGAATTAGTGTTGAGATTAGGGTTAGGATTAGGTTTCAGGTTCATGTTAGGGTTAGGATTAGTGCTAGGGCTCATGTTAGATTTATGGCTAGGTTTCAAGTTAGGGTTGGTTTCGGGTTAGGATTAGGGTTAGGGTTCGGCTGAGCGTTAAGGTTATTGTTAGGGTTAGGTTTAGGGTCAGGATTAGGTTTAGGATTCGGGTTAGGTTTAGGTTTAGGGTTAGGGTTCAGTTTAGGGTTAAGGTTAGAGTTTGGGTTAGGTTTAGGGTTAGAATTAACATTTGGGTTCGGGTTCGCATTCTGCTTATGTTTAGGGTTAAGGTCAGGGTTAAATTTAAGGTTCAGGTTATGCTTAGTGCTAGTTTTTGGGAAAGGGTCGTGTTAGGGTAACTGTTAGAGTTAGGGTTCAGGTTAGGCATAATGTCAAGGCTAGGGTTAAGGTTATGGTTCGGAATAGAGTTAAGGTTCACATTAGAGTTAGGGTTTGGGTTAGGGTTAGGGTTATGGTTAGAGTAACGGTTATTGTTAGGGTTCTGGTTAGGATTCAAATTAGGCTTAATGTTAGGGTTCAAGTAAGGGTTCATTTTATGGTTAGTCTTAGGTTTTGGGGTAGGGTTAGGGTTAGAGTTAAGGTTACTGTTAGAGTTAGGGCAAGTGTGAGGGTTCCATTTTGGATTAGGGTTATGGTTAATTGTAGGATTAGATTTAGTGTTAAGATTGGGTTTATGGTTCCAGTTAGGTTTCGGGAGTCGGGTTAAGTTTAGGGTAGGGTTAGGCTTTGGGTTAGGGTTAGGGTGAGTGTTCGTTTCAGGATTAGGGTTAGTGTTAGGCTTGGCTTTACGATTCGGGTTCAGGTTCAGGTTAGGTTTAGCGTTAGGGTGGGGTTATGCTTTCGGTTACGGTTTCGATTTGATTAGGGTTAGGGTTTGGGTTAGGGTTAGGCTTAAGGTTAGAGTTCATGTTAGGGTTAGGGCTAGTGTTTGGGCTAGTCGTTGGTTGTGTTAGGGTTACAGTTTGGTTTAGGTTTAGGGTTAGTTTTAGGGTTAGGGTAAGAGTTTGGATTAGGGTAAGGTTAAGGTTAGGGTTAGGTTTAGTATTTGGGTTCGGGTTCGGTTTAAGTTTGGAGTTCAGGTTAGGGTTAGGGTTAGGGTTAGGGTTAGGGTTAAGGTTATGGTGTGGGTTAGTGTTGTTCGGGTTCGGGTTAGGGTAAGTGTTCAGGTTCAGGTTAGAGTTAGGGTGCCTGTTCGGGTCAGAGATACAGTTCTGGTTAGGGTTTGGGTTAGGATTAGGGTGCAATTAGTGTTAGGGTTGGGGTTTGGTTTAGGGTTAGTGATAGTTTTAGTGTTATGAGTAGGTTTAAGGCCATTGCTAGTGTTAGTGCTAAGGTTCGCATTAGGTCTAGGGCTTGGTGAACGTTTACAATTCGTTCTAGAGCCAGAGTTAGGGTCAGGTCTAGGACTGGTTTAGGGTTAGGTCCAGGTCAAGGAGTAGGCTTGGTGTTAGTTAGGATTAGGGTTATTGTTGGTTAGGGCTAAGGTTAGGGTTGGGGTTAGTGTAAGTGTTAGGGCCCTTGTCAGGGTTAATGTTAGGGTTAGGGTTATGTCTAAGGCTTGGTCAAGTGTTAAGGCTTGGGTTAGGGTTAGTGTTAGCCTCAGGTCTAGGACTAGGTGAGGGTTAGGGTCAGGGTAAAGATTGGGGTTAGGATGAAAGTTTCCATTGGTGTTAAGGTTAGCGTTGCTTATGGCTAGGGTTAGGGTTAGTGTTAGGGCTAGGGCTAGGTTATGTTTGGGGTAGTGCTAGGATTAATGTTATGGTTATTCTTAGAGTTAGGGGAGGTGGTTTGAGTTTCAGTTAATGTTAGGTTTAGCGGTAGGGGTAGGATTAGGAATAGAGCTAGGGTTTGTGTTAGGACTGGTTTAGGGCTACAGCAAGGCCTAGTGTTAGGGTTAGGGTTGCATTACATGTAGGGTTAGGGTGAGGGTTAGGGGTGGGGGTAGTGTTAGGCGTAGTGTTATGGCAAGAGTTATCATTAGGGCTGGGCTTAACGCTAAGTTTAGTTATTACATTTAGGGTTAGGTTTCCTTTTAGGTTTATAACTAGATTTATTTTTATGGTTAGAGACGAGGCTGGTTTTGAGGTTAGGGCTAGGGGTATGATTAGGGTTAGGTCTGACGTTAGTGTTGGGTGTGCCTTAGGGTTGGGACAACGGAAAGTGTAAGAGTAGGCGTAGAGTTTTGGTTTGGGTTAAGACTAGGGTTAGATTTAGGGTTATGCTAGTGTTAGGGTTACTGTTAGGGTTAGTGCTAGGACTAGGTTTAAAGTTAGGGTTAGAGTTAACATAGGGTTACCATTACAGTGAGTGTTAGGGGTAGGCATATGATTAGGGTTAGGGCTAGGGCTAGTTTTAGGATTTGGGGTAGGTTTAGGGTTAGAACTAAAGTTGGGTTAGCGTTCATGATACAACCCCCAACCCTAGCCCTAAAACTAATGCTAACATTAATCCGAACATGAAACCTAATTCTCACCATAGCCCTAAAACTTACCCTAAACCTAACCATAGGCCTAGACTAATCTTATGCTTTACCCTAACCTAAAGCTAAGCCAACACTTACCCAGACACTATTCCTACGCCTGCAACTAACTCTATACCTGACCATTACCACAACACAACTCCAACCCAAACACTGACATTAACCCTAACAATAATCCAAGAATTAACACTAAGCCTAAGCCTATCCCTATCCCTAACACTAACCTTAGTCCTAGCCTTAACCCTAACCCTGGCAGTAACTCTAGCCCTAACCCTAACCCTACTGTAACCCTACCCCTATCCCTTACTCTAGATCTAGCCATAACCCAACCTACCCCTGAAACTAATCCTAGCCCTAGCCCTAGCCATAAAACCCAGACCTTACACCATCCATAATCTTAACTCTATGTCTAAACCTAGCCCTTGCCCAAATCTTAACCGTAACCCTGACACTATGCTAACTCTAGTACACTAACTCTAAGCACTAAGACTAACACTCACCTTAACTCTAACCTTAACAATAACCCTAACACTAATACAACCCTAGCCTTAACCCTAACCCTAACTCTAACCCAAACCCTATCCCTATCCCCAATCTTAAATCCAAGTCTAACACAACCTTAACCCCAACCCTACCCCTCCTTCTCTCCATAAAACTAACTCTAACCATAAGCAAAAACTAACCCTAACCCTATCCTTAACCCTGGGAACAGATTTGTATAGGACAGGGAATCCAGAGTAGAGCTGAGCCAAATCACGTCTAGCACACATTCCTGGAAATAACATCATACCCCATCTCCCTTCCTTCCAGCTAGTAAAGATCACATAATACCTAAACAACATTTGGCACAAATTGCTGTTTGGAATCCTAAACCAAACCAGTACACAAACCCTAATCCGAACCCTAAACCTAACCTTAACCCTAACACTAACCCGTACCCGAACCCTAATCCTAACCCTAAACCAAACGCAAACTTAACCCCAACCCTACCCCCATTCTCTCCATAAACTAAATCTAACCCTAACCAAAACCTAACCTTAAGCCTATCCTTAACCCTAACACTAATCCTAGCCCTACCTCTACACCCCTACACCTACCCAAACCCTAACCCTAACCATAATCCAATCCGAAGCCTAAGCCTACCCCTACCCCTAACACTAATCATATGCAGAACCCTAACGCTAGCACAAACACTAACATTAAACATAACACTAAAACTAAACATCCCCCACCCCTAACTTTACCTTTAACTTTAACCCTAAACCTAACTTTAACTGTGCCCTTATCCCTACCCCTACCCTTAACCCAAACACTTAGCCTACCCCTAACCCTAATCCTAACCCTAATCCTACCTTAATGTTAGCCATGGCCTTAAAATAACGCTTGCCCTAGACTTAATGTTAGCTCTAATCCTAATCCTGGTTCTAGCACTAGACCTAACCCTAACCCTAACCCTAACCCTAACCCTAACCCTAACCCTAACCCTAAACCTAACACTAACCCTAGCCCTACCCTAGCCCAAACCCTAACCCTAGCCCTAAGCCAACACTTACTACTACCCCAGACCCTATTCATAGCCCTAAACCTAACCGTAACACTAACCCTTACTCTAACCCAACCGTAACTCTAACCCTAAGCCTAACCCTAATCCTAGACAAAGTCCTAACACAAACCCTTGCCCTAAAGCTAACCCTTTTCCTAATCCTAAGCCAAACCCAAACCCTAAACATAATGATAACCCTAACACTAAACCTACTCTTAAACATAAACCTCACCCTAATATCAGCCCTAACCCTAACACAATTGTTAAACCTAACACTAGGCTTAACTGAATGCTAGCCCTACACATAACACTAACTCTAAAGCTAGCAGTAACCATAACCTCAACCAAGCACTAGACCTAACCTTACACCTTACCATAACACTCCACACAAGCCTTAACCCTAACACAAATCCAAGCCCCAGACCTGACCCTAAACCTAACCCCAGACATATTCATATCCCTAAGCATAACCCTAGCTCTAGCCCTAACCATAACTATAGACCTAGACCTAGCCCTAATGATAACCCTTGCTCTTTCCATAGCCCTGGCACTAACGCTAACTCTAACACTAGCACTATCCCTAAACTTAGTACTAACACTAAGGCTAACCTTAACCATAACCCTAAACCCAACCCTAGCCCTAGTCCTAACCCTAATCCTAAGCCTAGACATAAGCCTAGACCTAACCCTAACCCTAGCCCTAAAACAAACACTAAGCTTAACTATAACTCTAACGTAACAATAACCTTAACCGTAGTTACAAAACTACCCTTAACCTAAACACTT
Organism: Diceros bicornis minor; assembly: GCF_020826845.1. Lineage (NCBI taxonomy): Eukaryota > Metazoa > Chordata > Mammalia > Perissodactyla > Rhinocerotidae > Diceros > Diceros bicornis. The sequence goes on from NW_026691050.1 coordinate 412,486, forward strand.
ATACTAACCCACCCTAACCCAAGTCCTAAACCTATCCATAAATCTAGGCCTATTATTAGCCCTAAACCTAACACTTGCCCTAACCTGAACTCTAGCCCTAACGCTAACTCTAACACTAAAACTACCCCTAACTCTCACCGTAACCGTAACCATAACCCAACACAAGACCTAAGCCTACACTTAGCCCTAGGCATAACTCTAACCCTAACCTTAACTCAAACTCTAACCCCAACCCTAACCGTACCCCTCCCCCTTCCCCACTCCTAAGCCAAACACTAACAGAACACCTACCCCTACTACTACCATACCCAGACCTAACCAAACACTAACCCTACCCCTACCCCTAACCCTAATCCAAACCTAACTCTAACTCTAACCTTAACCTTAACCTGAACCTTAATTCTCACTCTAGCTCTAGGCTTAACCTTATCTTTAAGCCTAAACCTAAGGCAACCCTAACCCTAACACTACCCCTTCCCCTCCCCTAAACCTAAACCTAACCAAACGCTTACCCCTACCCCTAACCCTAACATCAAGCATAACCCCACCCTAATCCTAAACCGAACACTAATATTAGTCCGAGTTCTAATCATAAAACTAGCCTTAGTTCTAACAATAACCATAACACTATTCATAACGCTAAACCTAGTCCTGTCCCTAGCCCTAACCTTAAACATTACAAGAACCCTAACCCTAACCCAAAACCTAATGCTAACCATAACCTTAGTCCAACCCCACCCCTATCCTTACGCCTACCTCTAAGCTTAAAATTTATGCTAAGTGTAACTGTACACTTATACGTAACCCTAAACCTAACCCTAACCCTACCGCTGTGACTAAACCTAAACAAATGCCTAGCCCTAAACCTAACCATAGCCCTAAACCTAAAACTAACACTAAACCTAGCCTTAACCCTCGCCATAGCAATAAACCTAACCCTAGCACTAACCCTAACCCTACCCCTAACCATAGCCCTAACCTTAAACCTAAATCTACTTCTAACCATAACCCTAACTCTAACCTTGACCCAAGCCTTGAACTAACCCTAACCCATAACCCAGCCCCAACCCTAACCCTAATCCATGTCCTCACCTGACCCCTAACACTATCCCTAACCTTAACACTAACACTAATGTTAGCCATAATCCTAACACGAGCCCCAGCCCTAGACCTAACCCTAACTGTAACCCTAACTCTAAAACTGGACCTAACACTTAGCCCAACCCAGAACACTAACACTAAGCGCAGCCCTATGTCTAGCCCTAAATCTGACACTAACCGTAACAGTAAAACTGAACCTAACCCTAGTCCAAGCACTAGACCAAACCCTAGCCATAAACTTAACCCTAGCCCTAACTCTAGCCCTGGCCCTAATGTTAACCCTAATGCAATTCCCACAGCTAACCGTATCACAACCCTTAACCTTAACTGTAACCCTACCCCATCCCTAAAACACTCTTTACCCAAAACCTAAGACTTAAGGTAACACGAACCCAACCCTAAACCCAACCCTAACCGAAACCCTAAACCTAAACTTAAGCCTAACCATAGCCCAATCCCTAGTGATAATACTAACACTAATCTTAAGCATAATCATAACCCTAAACCTACCCCTACACCTAACCCTAACCCTATGCCTAACTGTAACCATAACCGTAATCGTAGCCAAACCCTACCCCTAAGTCTAACCCTAACTCTAACTCTAATGCTAACCCTAACCCTAACCCTACGTCTACCTCTAATACTACCCTGAACCCTAACATTAACATTTTAATGCAACCACAAACCTAAGCCCAACACTAATCCTAACCTTAACCCTTTCCCAAACCCTTGCCCTAACCCTAGCACTAACCCTAACCCTAACCCTAGGCCTAACCCTAAAACCAGCCCTAGACCCAGCAGTAAACCCTAAACCTAAGACAAACCCAAAACCTAACCCTAATTGTACCCCAAGCCTAACCCTAACCATAAACCTACCCTTAACCCTAACCGTGGCTCTAGACCCTAATGTCAACTCTAACACTAGCCGTAAACCTAAATCTAACCCTAACCCTAAAACTAACTCTAACCCAATCCATACAACTACCACTGACCATAACCCTAACACTAACCCTAAACCTATCCCTACACCTACTCCTCCCCTAACCATAACCCTAACCGAAACCCTACTCCCTCCATAACCTTAGGCCAATCTCGAATGCAACTCTAACCCCAACCCTACTACTAACCATAAAGCTAACCCTAACCCAAACTTAACTCCAACTCCATCCCTAATACTAACAGTATTCCTAGCACTAGCCATAATCATAACCTTAGCCCTACCCCTAACCCTAACCCTAGCCCTAGCCCTAACCTTATCCCTAACCTTAACGCTAACACTAACCCTAACACTATCCCTACACATAACGCTCTGCGAAACCTAACCTTAAGCCAACCCTAACACTAACCCTTACCCCAGTCCTAGCACTAACACAAACCCTAACCCTAAGCCTAACTCTACCCCTACACCTACTCCTCCCCTAATCCTAATCCAAACCCTACCCCATCCCTAAGCTTAAACCTAACCCTAACACAAGCTTAACCCCAAACCTAACACTACTGTTAACCATAAAACTAACATTAACCCTGTACCAAACCTAACCTTAACCCTAAACCTTACTCTAACACTAATCCAAATCCTGAACATAACCTACCATTAACTCTAAACCAAACCCTAAGGCAAACCGACCACTAACCCCACCCCTACCCCATCCCTACTCCTAAACCAAATGCTAACACTAACCCAGCTCTACCCCTAACCCTACCCCTAACGCTAACCCTAACCTAATCGTACCCCAACCTTAATCCTACCCATAGCCCTAAACATAAAACCAACAACACCCTTAGCCCTAACCCTGACCTAGCGCTAACCCTAGCCCTAAACATGACACTAACCATAGTCCTACACTAACCATTGCACTAACAGTCCATCGCCACCCTGAGCCCTAACTCTCACCCTAACCCAACTCCAACCCAAACTCAAACCTAACCCTAACCCTAACCCTAACCCTAACCCTAACTCTAACTCTAACCCTAATATTAATTCTAGCCCTAGACCTAACCTTAACACAAGCACTATCGCTCACACTAACCATAACCCTAGCCATAACCCTGACCCTAGCACTAACCCCATCTGTAAGCTTAAGGTTAACCATTGCCATAGACCTAACACTAACCCAGCCCTATTCATAAAATTAATCATAGTCCTAGCCTTAACTGTAAACCCAAGCCTAGACCTAGCGCTAAATCTAGACCTATCCCTAACCCTAGCCCTGGCTCTAACCTTAACCCTAACATTAACACTATCCATAATCCTAGCACAAACACTAATGCTAACCCTGAACCCAACCATAACACTAAAAAGCTGTCTTCATTCCCCACTTTAAAACCATCCCCATACCCCTAACACTAACCCTACCTTTAACCTTAAACCTAGCCCTAACCGTGACTCTACACTACACCTAACACTAAACCAAACCATTACCCTAGCATAACTCCTAATCGTACCTTAATTCTAACCCTAGCTCTACCCTGATGCTAGTGCTAGACATAACACTAGCCCTAATTCTATCCCTAGCCCTAGCCTAACTTTAAGCCTAACACTAGTCTAAATCCTAGGACAAACCCTAACACTATCCTACGCCAAAATCTGCCATTACACCTGACTCTAACCCTAACCATTACCCTAACCCTAACCCTCAACATTAGCCCTAACCCAACACAAATCCTAGCCGTAGATCTGACTCTAAACTTAGCCCTAGCCCTAGCCATAATTCTAACCCTAACACTAACACTAGCTCTAACCCTAACCCTAACCCTAATCATAAATCTAGACCTAGTTCTAGCACTAAGGCTAACCCTAACCCTGTCCATAGCCCTGGTTCTAACCGTAACCCTAACACTAGCCCTATCACTAACCCTAACTCTAACCCTAAAACTACCCCTAAACTTAACCCTAAACCATCTCTAACCCCAACCCTACCCATTCCCCTAAGCCTAACATTAATCCTAACTCTAACTCAGCCCTACGCTAACCCTGACCCTAACCCTTATCCCAGTCTGAGCCACAACTCTAACCCTAGTTTGATCCCTAACACTAACTGTAACTCTATCTCTAACAAAAACCGAGCCCCAGCAATTGCCCTAGCCCTACCCCTAAACTAAACTTACATCTAACAATAACTCTACCACTAAAAGTAAACCTAACCCTAGCTCTAGAACTAACCCAAAACTTATCCTAACTCTAACTCTAGCTCTAGGCCTAACCCCAACCCTAGCCTAGAGGTGAACCTAACGCTAACGATAACCCTAATGTTAACACTGTCCTAATCCTAGACCTAAACCCTGTGTCAACATTAGCCGATGTCCAAACCCTAACACTAACCCTTCTCCTAATCATGAAACTAGCCCTGAACCTCACACTAACCCTAGGCCTATACCTAACCCAAACCTTAACCCTAAACGTAACTTTAAGATCCCACTAACCCTAGGTGTAGCCCTAAAATTGTACCAACCCATAATTCTAACCATAACACTAATCCTAGACCTACTCTTAACCCTACTTCTAATGCTAGGTTCAACCCTAGCCCTGAGCATAATCCTAGCCCTAACCCTAACTCTAGCCCTAAGGTTAACTCTCATGCTATCACCAGCCCTAACACTCACCGTAACGCTAACCCTAACCCAACCCTCACCCTACCTCTAAGTCTACCACTCCTCTAACCCAAACCCTAACCCAACTCTTACCACTATACTAGCCCTAATCCTAGCCTAACCCTTACTCTACTCCAACCCCTACCCCTAAACTTGACTGAAAACCTAAACAATCCCTAACCATAACCATAACACTAATCCTAACCCTAACTTTTATTCTAAGCATAGCCTTAGCCCTAACGCTATCCCTAACTTAGCCGTAACCCAACGATAGCCCTAGCTCTAGCTCTAGTCTTAACCCTAGCCCAAAACTAACCTTAACCCTACCATAATCTGAACCCTAGCCCTAACCCTAAACCGAAGACCAGCCCTAACCCTAACCCTAGCTGTAGCACTAACTCTAGACCTAACTTTAACTGTAGTTATCAACCTAACCCAAATCCAAAGCTTAAACATAACATTAATCCTAGGCCTAAACCTAGACCTAACCCTAAACCTTGTCCTAACACTAACCCTAACGCTAGACCTCCCCGTAAATCTAGCACTAAATCTAAACCTAACACAATCATACCCTTAACCATAACCGTAGACCTAACTCTAACCCTAGCCGTAACCCTAACCCTACCCTAACCCTAGCTGTAACTCTAACCCTACCCCTAAACGTAAACCTAAACCTAGTTCTAGCACTAACAGTAAACCTAAACTTGACCCTAAACTTAGCCATAGACCTAGGGCTAACCCAAACGAACGCTAGACAGAGACCTGAGCCTAACACGAGACCTACCACTAACCATAACTGTAACGGTAAACATAAACCTAACCATAACCCTAAACATAGGCTTAACTTCTATCCTAGCCGTAGACCTGACCCTAACCACAACCGTAACCCTAACCCTAACCCAACAGTAGCCCTAACCCTAATGCTGACCATGACCTAATCCTAGCCCTAGCCCTAACCCCAAGATAAGCCCTCGTCCTAACCCTAACCCTAACCACGGGCATAAATCTAGTCCTAAACCTAAGCCTAACCCTAAACATAGCCTTAACCCTAACCCTTACCCTAGCCCTAACCCATACTCTAACCCTAACAGTAACCCTAGACCTGGTCCTAGAACTAACACTAACCCTAGCCGTATCCTTAGCCCTGGTGCTAAGCCTAACCCTATGTCTAACACTAGCCCTAACACTAATGCTAACCCTAACCCTAAGCCTAACTCTAGCCCTAACCATAGCCCTAACTCTAGCCATAGCCCTAACCTTAATGCTAACACTAACAGTAGCCCTAACCCAAACACTAACCCTAGCCCAACCATAACCCTAACTCAAACCCAACTCTAACCTTACCCCTAACTCTACTGCTACTCCTACCTGTCACCTTAAGGCTCACGCTAATTTTTTTTCCCACAAAACCAGAGTAGATAGTTGTATGTCATATCTGCACATCCTTCCAGTTGCTGTATGTGGGACGCGGCCTCAGCATGGCCGGAGAAGTGGTGCGTTGGTGTGCACCCAGGAGCCAAACCTGGGCCACCAGCAGTGGAGCCCACGCACTTAACCCCTAAGCCACAAGGCCGGCCCCACAATTACCCTAAATATAAAGCTAACCTTACACATAACCCTAAAGTTAACCCTGACCCTACCCATAACCCAAACTCTAACGCACGCAACATTAACCCTAACACTAACCCTAATCCTAGACATAGCCATAAGCCAAAAGCCAGCCCCAGCCCTAGCCCTAACCAGCATCCTAGCACTAACCCTAGTCCTAAGACTAACCATAGCCATAAACCTAACTGAACTCTAACCCTAAATCTAACCTTAGCTCTAACCCTAGACCTCAACCTAAGCCTTTCCCAAAACTTAATCCTAATGCTAACCATACCCCTGACCCTCACCCAAACACTAAACCTACCCCAAGCATAACCCTAAAACTAACCCTAACCCTAGCCTTTAGTCTAGCCCTAAGACTCACCAGAAATCTGTTCTTAACCCAGCCCCAAGCCCTAACAGTGACCCTAACCACAACCACAACCAAAATTGCTACCCATACCCCAAACCTAAGCCTAACCCAACATTAAGCCTAAACCTAGCCCTATGCCAAAACCTAACCTTAAGCACAATGTTAACCTTAACACTTGCCCTAGAGCTAATCCTAACCCAGCCCTAGACCGGACCCTTACACTAGCCCTAACACTAACCCTAATCACAGACCTATCCCTAGCCTTAAGTGTAACCCTAGTCCTAACCCGAGCCCTGGCCCTAAACCTAACTCTAACACTAATCTTATCCCTAACCATAACCACAACACTAATGCTAATCCTAACCCGAACTATGACCCTAAACCGATCTCTCTCATTCCTAACCCATAGCTCAACCCTTAACACTAAACCTAACAGTACCCCTGCCACTAAGTCTAACACAAACCATGACCCTAAACCAAACTATAATCTTAGCCATAGCACTAACCAAATGCTAGACCTAGACCTAACTCTAACCCTAACCCTAGCACTAAACTTAACCATGGCACTAACCCTAATGCTCAATCTAGCCCTAGCCATAACATTAACACTAAACCGAACTGTAGCCCAAAGCCAACACCTACCACTATGTGTAACCCTAACCCTAAACGGGGTATTAATCCTAACGCTAACCCAAATCCTATCCATAAACCTAACCCTAACCCTAGCCCTAGTGCTATCACTAACATAACCTTAAAGCTAACACTAATCCTTACCCTAATCTGTAACCTATCCCTAACCATAGCACAGACTTAATCCTAATCATATTCTTAACCCTCACTCTAACCCTAAAACTGACTCTCACCCCTAAGCCTCACCCTAAACCTCACCAAACCAGAACCCAAACACGAACCCAAACCCTTACCCGAACACAAATCCGAACCTGAAGCTAACAAGAACCCTAACCTTGACACCAACACTAGGACTAAGCCTAAACATAAACTTAACCTTAACCATAGCCCTAACCATAGCCCTAGCCCTAGCCCTAATGCTAGCCCTAGCCCTAGACTTAGACCTAGCCCTAACCATAACTGTAACCCTAAGGCTATGCTAGCCATAACACTAGGACTAGCCTTAGCTCTAGACCTAACACTAGCCCTAGACTAGCCCTATATCTAAGTCTAGAGCTAACAGTAGCCCTAGCCCTAAACCTAGCACTAAACCTAATCCTAATCCTAGCCCTAGATATAACCCCGACCATAACACTAACCCTAAGCCTAACACTAAACCTAACCATAACACTAAACGTAGCCATAAGCCTAGCCCTAGCAGTAATCATAACCCTAACCCTAACCCTCACAATAACCCTAGCCCTAACCCTAATACTAACACTGGCCCTAAACTCAATGCTAAACCTAACCCTAATCATAGCCCTAATCCACACCCTAGCCCTATCCATAACCCTGACAATAACCCTAAACCTAGCACTAACCCTAGCCTTAGCCCTAAACCTAACATAGCCCTAGTCCTAACCCTACCTGCAAGCCTAACCCTAGCCCTAACCCTAAACCTAGCCCTAGCCATAAGCCTAACACTAAACCTAACCCTAGCCTTAGCCCCAGCCCTAGCCCTAACCCTAAACCCTAGCCCTATCCCTAACCATAACCCTAACCAAAACTCTAAACCTAATGCTAACACTAACCCTAACCCACACACAATTGGTTTGATTTCAACATATGTGAAAGTTGTCACACACAATAGGTGCGATGTCATACATAAAAATGTGAATTGTGTTACAAAAAAGGTGAATGGTGTCACAGATATCAATGGGTGTGTTTTCACACACAAATGTGAGCCTTGTCACACCTACACCATTGGTGTGATGTCACACACACATTGAGTGAGGTCAGACACACAATGTGTGTGAAGGCACACACCAACCTGGTGAAGTCACAGACAATGGGGATGGTTTCTCTCATGAAAATGAGTGTGAATTCACATATAATGAGAGTTACACAATACACACATGTGGGATTTAAGTCAGAGTAAAATGTGAGAGATTTCACAGACACCTAAGTGTTATTTCGTACATAAGAGCAGAGGTCACATCACACTGAATAATATGACTGCCGTCACACACAATGGGAGTGATATCACACAATATGTGAGATGTGACTGCCTATCCTCGTGTTATCACAATCAAGCTTTGTGATGTCTAAAAAAGGGTGTGATGTCACACATAATGATTGCAGTGATGTCGCACACAAAATGTGAATGATGTTGCAAGCACGATGTTGGAGTGATGCCACACTCAATTGGTGTGATGTCATACATAATAATGGCAGTGACACCAACATAACAACAGTTGGGATATCATATGCTAATTAAGTTTGATGTCACACACAATTGATGTGATGTGACACAAGGTGAGGATGTTGTCACACACAAGTGGTGTGATGTCACCGATAACCGTGTGTGTCATGTCACTCATAATGATGGGAGTAATATCACATGCACACAATGGGAGTGATGTCACACTATAAAATGTGAGTTGTGTCAAAAGGGATACGACGATGTCACACATAGTAGTGAGAGTGTTGTCACACAATTCATATGTCACACATAATGTGAGTGATGTCACACAGAAACAGGTGAGTAATACAGCAGAGGACCCGCGACTGATGTCAGACGTGTGTCAGTGATGTCACACTATTGGTGTGATGTCATAAACACAACAGGAATGTTGTCTCAAATAACAGAGAGATATCACTCGAAATATATGAGTGAAGTCACAGAAACACCATGAGAGTCATGTCACAACAGTAGTAGAGTGATGTCCTCAAGAATTAGTGTGACGTCACACAGAATATTGGAAGTAACATCACAGGTAACAATAGCGATTTCATATGCTAAATTGCATTCATGTCACACACAATTGGTGTGATATCAACATCTGTGAATGTTTTCACGCTCATAATATATGTGATGTCATACATGAAAATGTGTCTTGTCTTATGTCACAAAAAAGTGAATGGTGTCACACATATCATTGGGTATATTTTCAATCACAAATATGAGCCCTTTCACAAGTACACCATTGGTGTGATGTCAGACACACAATGTGTGTGAAGGCTCACACTAACCTGGTGATGTCACAGAAAATGGGATTGGTGTTTTAAGGAAAATGAGTGAATATTCACACATAGCAATGAGAGTTACACAAAACACACAAGTGCGATATGTCAGAGTAAAATGTGAGTGATTTCACAGAAACCTGGAAGTGACTTCGTACATAACAGTGGGTGTCACAACACCCAGTTAAGAATATGACTGCCACCACACACAATGGGAGTGATATTACACAGCTTGAGAGATGTGACCGTCTATCGTAGTGTTAGCATACTCATGTTGTGTGATGTCCCAAAATGGATGTGATGTCCCACATAACGATTGGAGTGATGTCAGACACAAAATGTAAACCACTTCACACTCCGTTGGAGTGATGTCAAATACTACCAGAGTGATTGCACACTCAATTGGTGTGATGTCATACATAATATTGGGAGTGACACCACACATAATAATGGTTGGTATATCATACGGGAATTAAGGTTGATGTCACGCACAAGTGTTGTGGTGTGACACACAATGAGGATGTTGTCACTCTCAAACAAGTGATGTGATGTCACCAAGAAGCATGTGGTCACGCCACGCAAAACAGTGGGAGTGATATCACATGCACACAATGGGAGTGATGTCACACTTCATAATGTGAATTATGTCACTAGGGACATGTCACTGATGTCACACATAGTGGGAGTAATGTCACACTATTGATGTGATGTCACACATAATGAGACTGAGGTCACACATAAACATGTGAGTAATATCACAAAGGACATGTGACTGGTGTCACACATATGTGGGAGTGAGGTCACACTATTGGACTGATGTCATACAACACAACAGGCGTGATATCACACATAACAGAAAGATGTGACCCAAAATATATAAATGAAGTCACAGAGACTCCATGGGAGTGATGTCACAACACTAGTAGAGTGATGTCCTCGAGAATTAATGTGACATCACACAGAATATTGGGTGTGACATGACACTTAACAATAGCCATTTCATATGGTAAATTCGAGTGATGTCACACACAATCGCTGTGATGTCAACATATGTGAATGTTGTCACACACACACCAGGTGTGATGTCATACATAAAAATGTGAATTATGTCACAAAAATGTGAATGGTGTCAGACATATCAATGTGTGTGTTTTCACACATAAATGTGAGCACTATCACACATACACCATTGGTGTGATGTCATACAGACATTGAGTGAGGTCAGACACACAAAGTGTGTGAAAGCACACACCAATCTGGTGATATCATGGACATTTGGTGTGGTATCTCTAAGGAAAATGAGTGTGAATTCATACATAACAATGAGAGTTACATAAAACACAAATAGGGATATAAGTCAGAGTAAAATGTGAGAGACTTCACAGAAAGCTGGGAATGATTTCATACAAAACTGTGGATGTCATATCTAAGTTAACAAAATGACTGCCCTCACACAACGGGAGTGATATCACACAATTTGAGAGATGTGACAGGCTAACCTAGTTTTATCCTGCTCAAAGTGTGTGATGTACCAAAATGGGTGTGATGTCACACAGAACGATTGGAGTGATGTCAGACACAAAATATGAGCCATGTCACACACCAGTGGAGTGATGTCAAACACTATGAGAGTGATGCCACACTCAATTGGTGTGATGTCATACATAATACTGGGAGTGACACCACACATACTAATGGTTTGATATCATATGACAAGGTTGATGTCATTCACAATTGATGAGATGTGACACGCAAGGAGGATGTTGTTACACACACACAAGGGGTGTGATGTTACCCATAGCCAAGTGTGTCACATCACGCTTAACATAGAGTATGATATCACATGAACACAATGGGTGTGATGTTACAAGTTACATGTCTCTCATGTCACAGATAGCAATGGGAGTGATGTCACACTATTGGTGCGATGTCACTCATAACAATGGGAGTGATGTCACACATAAATATATGAGTAATCTCACTAAGGACACATGACTGATATCACAAATATGCTGTTAATAGTCTACACTCAGGTTTCTATCCAATGTATTGAAAGAGCACTTCTGCTGAACTCTGCTTGCCAGTAGCTCTAGGGAACATACTCTAATGAGACCTTTTATACTTTTCACTACAACTGGTACAGATTATCTGTAAGATCCATTGAACGAAAGTATAGTGTGAAGAAAGACTCCTTTTTTAAATCTGTTTATGATCGTCTTGAAAAGTCCCTTTTCAAAAGTTGCAGTTCGCGTCTTTCATTCAGGCTTTCTCTTACATGGAACGAAAGAATGTGCTCATTGATCTCAGTTTGCCAGTAGCTGTTGGGAGCATCTTCCTATGAGAGGGTTTAAATTTTTCACTACACAAGGAAGAGAATATATCTAATATCGATTTATGAAAAGCACAGTGTGGAGAAAAACACTTGCTTGTACCTGTTTAGCATCTGCACTGAAAAGTACTTTTTCAAACATTGCAGCTCACGACATTTACTCAGGCTCTCTCACACAGTATATGAGAGAATGTTCTTACTGAGCAAAGGTTGCCATTAGCTGTAAGTAAGATCTTCCGAAGACAGCTTTGATCCTTTTCACTACTGCTGGGAGAAAGTATCTATAACATCAATTGAAATAACATACACGGTGGAATAAAACTCTTCTTAGTTGTTGAGGATCATCTTGATGAGTGAATTTTTCAATCATCGATCTTCATGGCCTGCACTCAGGCTTTCCCTCAAATATAATGGAACAACACCCGTTCTGAACTCAACAGCCCTGTAGCTGTAAGTCAGTTCTTCCTTGGAGGGCTTTTAAACTTGTCACTACAGCTGGGAGAGAGGATCTGTAACATTCATAAAATGAAAGTCAAGTGTGCAGAAAATCTCTGCCTGGTATGTGTATAGGATCCTCCCGCAAGTTGCCTTTTCCATCATTGTAGATAACGACCGTCACTCTGGCTCTCTCTCCTATGTAAGGCAAGAAACTACTTGCTGAACTCAGCTGGCAAGGAGCTTTAAGCAGCATCCTCCTTTGAGAGCTTGTAAACTTGCACTGCAGCTGCAAGAGAATATCTGTAACATCCATTCCATGTAAGTTCTCTGTGGAGGAAAGCACTTCCTTTTAGCTTTTTAGGATCATGTCGTAAAGTGCCTTTTCATCTTTGCAGCTGATTGCATGCACTCAGGCTTCCTTCCTGATATAAAAGAAAACACCCCTGCCAAAACTACTTTGCCAGTGGCTGTTAGGAACACCTTACTAGGAGAGTTTCCACTTTTCACCACAGCTCGAAAAGATGCTGTATCACATCCATTCAATGAAAGTACACCGTGAAGAAAGCCTCCTCTGTAAGTGTTTATGATCGTGTTCTTAAGTGGATTTAAATACACTGCAGTTCAATCTGTATTCAGGGTCTCACTAGCATATCATGATGACCATTATTGCTTAACACAGCTTGCCAGCATCTGTTAGTAACAGCTTCATATGAGAGGATTTAAAATTTCATTACCACTGGGAGAGTGTATCTATAACATCCATAAAACGAAAGTCCAGTATGTATAAAATTTCTTGCTTCTATCTGTATACGACTATTCTGATAATTGCCTTTATCAACATTGCCGTTAACTACCTTCAATCAGGAATTCTTTCCCATGTAAAGCAAGAAAGTTCTTGCTGACCTCTGCTTCCAAGTACTTTACAGGAGGATCTGCCTCTGAGAGCTTTTAAACTTTCCACTGCAGTGGGGCGAGTATTTCGCTAACATTCATTCCATGAACCTACTCTGTGGTGAGAAACTCTTAAGGTTAACATGTTAGGATATGTTCAAGTGCCTTTTCCTCTTTGTCGCTCATTGCCTGCACTGAGGCTCCCTTGCCAACCGAAAGACCAATCACCACTGCTCAAACAAGTTTGAAAGTAGCTGTTAGGAACAACGTCCTGTGACAGCTGTCCAACTATCACTACAGGTGGTGCAGATTATCATTACCGTCCATTCAATAAAAGTTGACTGTTCAGAGCAACTCCTGCTTGTAGGTGTTTAGGATCATCTTGAGAAGAGTCTTTTAATTACTGCAGTTCAATCTGCATTCGGGGTCTGAGTAGCACATTATGATGAACACTACTGATTAACACAGGTGGCCAATATCATAGGTTACATCTTCATATGAGAAGTTTAACAGTTCCATTTCAGCTAGGGTGGAGTATCTATAACATCCATAAAATGAAAGTCAAGTGTGGAGAAAATCTCTGCCTTGTATCTATATAGGATCTTCTTGCAAATTGCCTTTTCCCTCTTTGCGGTTAACGACCTTCACTCAGGCTCTCTCTCCCAAGACATGCAAGAAAATGTTTGCTGAACTCAGCATGCAAGTATCTCTGAGGAGGATTTTCCTCTGAGATCTATTAAACATTTCACTGCAGCTGGGAGAGTATATCTCCAACATCCATTCCGTGAACATACTCTGTGCAGAAAAACTCCTCCTTTTAGGTATTAGGATCATATAGTAAATTGCCTTTTCCTCTTTGCTGTTCATTGCCTGCAATGATGTTTCCTTCACTAATATAGAGACAAAACACCACTGCTTAACCAATTTTGCCAGTAGCTGTAAGGAACGTCTTCGTATGAGAGCTTTCAAAGTATTATTACAGGTTTTGCTGATTATATTTAACATCCATTCCATTCAAGTTGAATCTTCAGAGAAACTCCTGCTAGTAGCTCTTTAGGATCATCTTGAGAAGAGACATTTAATACACTACAGTTCAACCCACCTTCAGGCTCTCATGAACATATCATGACAAACATTATAGCTTAACACATGTGGCCTATATCTGTAAGTAACATCTTCATCTGAGATGTTTTAAAATTTCAGTACAGCTAGGAGAGTGTATCTATAACATCCATAAAATGAAAGTGAAATATGGAGAAAATCTGTGGCTTGTCTCTTTATGGGATCAGCCTGCATATTGCCTTTAGATCACTGCAGTTAACGACCTTCGCTCAGGCTCTCTATCCCATGTAATACAAGAAAGTGTTTCTTAACTCGCCTTGCAGGAATCTTTAAGGATGATCTTCCTCTGAGAGCTTGTAAACTTTTCACTGCAGCTAGGAAAACCTATTCCTTACATCCATTCCATGTAAGTACTCTGTGGAGGAAATCACTGCTTTTAGCTTCTTTCGATCATATTGTCAATTGCATTCTCACCTTTGAATTTCATTGCCTGCCCTCAGGCTTCCTCCCTGATGTAAAGAAAAAACACCACTGTTAAACCTACTCTGCCAGTAGCGATTAGGAACACCTTCCCATGAGAGTTGACACTTTTCACCACAGCTCAGGAAAAAGCTCTATCACATCCATTTAATGAAAGTATACCGTGAAGATAACTTCTGCTTATAACTGTTTAGGGTCATTTTCATAAGTGACTTCAAATACACTGCAGTTCAATCTGCGTTCAGGGTCTCACTAGCATATCATGATGAACACTATTGCTTAACACAGGTGAAGAATATCTGTTAGTAACATTCTCAATGGAGACGTTTTAAAATTTCAGTACGGCTGGGAGACAGTATATGTAACATCCATAAAATGAAATTCCAGTTTGGAGACAAACTCTTGTTTATATCTGTATAGGATTATCCTGAAAATTGCCTTTTACATCATTGCTGTTAACGACCTACACATAGGAATTCTCTCCTTGTAATGCCAGAAAGTTCTTGTTCAACTTGCTTGCAAGTATCTTTAAGGAGCACCTTCCTCTGAGAGCTTTTAAACTTTCCATTGCAGCTGGGAGAGAATATCTATAACATCCATTCCATGAACATACTGTGTGGTGGAAAAGTCTTCCTTTTAGTTTTTTGGATCACATAGTAAAGTGCCTTTTCCTCTTTATAGTTCATGTCCTGCACTGTGGCTTCCTTCCCACAGGCAAGACAAAATACCACTGCTCAACGACGTTTACCAGTAACTCTTTGAAACACTGCTAGGAGAGCTTTCAAACTATCACTACATGTGGTGCAGATTATCATTACCCTACATTCCAGGAAAGTGGACTCTTCAGAGAAACTCTGCTTGTAGCTGTTTGGGATTATCTTGAGAAGAGACTTGACTACACTGCAGTTCAATCTGCATTCAGGTTCTCAGTAACGTATCATGATGAACACCATTGCTTATCACAGTAGGCCAATATCTGTAAGTAACATCTTCATATGAGTGGTTTTCAAATATCAGTACAGCTGGCAAAGGGTATCTATAACATCCATAAATTGAAATTCAGGTATGGAGAAAATCTTTTGCGTGTATCTCTATAGGACTATTCTGAAAATTGCCTTTTCCAACATTGCAGTAAATAAACTTCACCCGTGCTCTTTCTCTCAAGTCAGGTAAAAAATGTTTGCTGAACTCAGCTTGGAAGTATCTTCAAGGAGGCTCTCCCTCTGAGAGCTTTTAGACTTTTCACTGCAGCGGGGAGCGAATATCTATAACATCTATTTCAGGAATGTACCCAGTGGAGAAAAATTCTTCCTTTTAGCTTTTTAGGATCATATTGTAAAGTGCCTTTTCCTCTTTGTCGTTCATTGCCTGCACTGAGCCTCCCTTCCCATTGGAAATACAAAACATTCCTGCTCAATGCCTTTTGTCAGTAGCCATCAGGAGTATCTTTTTAGGAGATCTTTTGAACGATCACTACAGGTGGTGCAGATTATTGTTATGATCAACTCAATGAAAGTTGATGCTTCAGAGAAACTCCAGCTTGTGGCTGTTAAGGGTCATCTTGAGAAGAGACTTTTAATAGACTGCAGTTCAAACTCTATTCAGGGTCCCACTAGCATATCATGATGAATTATATTGCTCAAGACAGGTGGCCAATATCTGAAAGGAACATCTTCATCTTAGAGGTTTTAAAATTTCAGTACTGCTGGGAGAGAGTATCTATAATATCCATAATATGAAAGACAAGTTTGGTGAAAATCTCGTTCGTGTGTCTGTGTAGGTTCATCATGCAAATTGCCTTTTCCCTCATTGCATTCAATGGCCTTCACTCAGCTATCTCTCCAAAGTAAAGCAAGAAAGCATTTGTTGAACACAGCTTGCAGGGTCCTTTAAGAATGGTCTTCCTCTGAGAGCTTTTAAAATTTTCGCTGCAGCTGGGAGAACTTATATATAATATATATTCCATGTAATTACCATGTGGAGGAAAACACTTGCTTTTAGCTTCTTCAGATCATATTGTCAGTTGCATTTTCATCTTTGCATTTCATTGCCTGCACTCACGTTTCCTCCCTGGTTTAAAGAGAAAACACTACTGCTAAACCTACTCTGCCAGTAGCTGTTAGGAACACCTTCCTAGGAGAGTTTCAACTTTTCAACACACCTCGGAAAGAAGCTCTATCAAATCCATTCAATGAAAGTATACCATGAAGAAGACCTCTTCTTGTACCTGCTTAGGATTATCTTCATGAATGACTTTAAAGGCACTGCAGTTCAGCCTGCATTTAGGGTATCATTAGCATATCATGATAAACACTATTGCTTAACACAGGTTGCCAATATCTGTTAGTAACTTCTTCATATGAGAGGTTTTAAATTTTCAGGACAGCTGGAGAGAGTATCTATAACATCCATGAAATGAGAGTTCAGTGGGGACAAAATCTCTTGGTTGTATCTGTATAGGAGTATCCTGAAAATTGCCTTTTCCACCATTGCGGTTAAGGACCTTCCCTTAGGAATTCACTCCCAGGTAAGGCAAGAAAGATCTTGATGAACTCAGATGGCAAGTAGCTTTCAGCAGATCTGCCTCTGCAAGCTTTTAAACTTTCCACTGCAGCTGGGACAGAATATCTATACCATACATTCCATGTAAGTACTCTGTGGAGGAACATACATCATTTTAGCTTTTTAAGATCATCTTGCAAAGTGCCTTTTCATCTCTGCAGTTCACTGCCTGCTCTCAGGCCTCCTCCCCAACATAAAGACAAAACACCACTGTAAACCTATTTTGCCAGTTGCTGCTAGGAGCACATTCCTATGAGATGTTAAAGTTGTCACCACAACCGGGGAAGAAACTCTATCACATCCATTCAAGGAAAGTACCGTGTGAAGAATATCATGTCGCTGTTTAGAATCATATTCATGAGTGACATTAAAAACATTGTAGTACAGTCTACCTTCAGGGTCTCACTAGCATATCATTATCAACACTATTGCTTAACACAGGTTGCAAATATCTGTTAGGAATACCTTCATATGAGAGGTTTTAAAATTTCAGTACAGATGGGAGTATCTATAACATCCATAAAATGAAAGTTCATTGTAGAGAATATTTCTTGCTAATATCTGTATAGGACTATCCTGAAATTTTTCTTTCCATCCTTGCAGTTAACAACATTCACTTAGTAATTCTCTCCCTATTTAATGAAAGAAAGACCTTGCTGGATTCAGATTGCAAGTGGCTTTCCGCAGGATCTGCCTCTGAGAGTTTTTAAACTTTCCACTGCAGCCTGGACAGAATATCTATAACATCCAGTACATGAACGTACCTTGTGCAGAAAAGCTCTTCCCTGTAGATTTTTGGATGATGTGGTTCAGTGACTTTTCCTCTTTGCCGTTCATTGCCTGCACTGAGGCCGTCTTCCCAATGGAATGACAAAACACCACTAATCAACCAAGTTTGTCAGTAGTTTTCAGGATCATCTTACTAGGAGAGCTATCACTACAGGTGGTGCAGATTATCCTTACCATCCATTCAATGACAGTTGACTCTTCAGAGAAACTCCTCCTTGTACCTGTTTAGGATCATCTTGAGAATTTGAATACACTGCAGTTCAAACTACATTCAGGGTCTCACTAGCATATCATGACAAACACTTTTGCTTAACACAGGTACCCAACAAGTGTAAGTAACATCTTCATATGAGAGCTTTTAAAATTTCAGTACACCTGGGAGATAGTATCTATAGCATCTGTAAAAGGACAGGCCAGTATGGAGCAAAATTCTTACTTGCATCTGCAGAGGACTCTCCTGAAAATTGCCTCTCCCAACATTGTGGTTAACGACATTTACTTAAGAATTTTCTCCCTGGGGCCTGCCCGGTGTCACAAACAGTTTCGTGTGCACGCTCCACTTTGGTGGCCTTGGGTTTTCAGTTTCCCAACCCTGGGCACGCACCAATGCACTGCTTGCCAGGACATGCTGTGGTGGCGTCCCATATAAAGTAGAGGAAGATGGGCACTCATGTTAGCTCAGGGCCAAACTTCCTCAGCAAAATAGAGGAGGATCAACATCGGATGTTACCTCAGGGTTGATCTTCCTCACACACGCTAAAAATAATGTCTCTCCTATGTAATGCCAGAAAGTTCTTGCTTAACTCTGCTTGCAAGTAGGTTTAAGGAGCATCTACCCCTGAGAACTTTTAAATTTTCCACTACAGCTGAGAGCGAATATCTATAGTATCCATCTAATGAACGTACTCTGTGGAGAAAAACATTTCCATTTAGTTTTTGAGTATCGTAATGGAAAGTGCCTTTTCTTCCTTTTGGTTCGTTGCCTGCACTGAGGCTGCCTTCTCAATGGAAAGACAAAATACTACTGCTCAAGCACTTTTGCCAGTAACAAGTAAGGAAATAACTTCGTGCCCTGTCTCTCTTCCTTCCGGCAAATGAAGTCAACCTACCTTACCCAGGTTGGGGACATATTGCCATTTCAGGCCTTGAGAAGGAATATCACATTCCTTTGAGAAGGCAATTTCTGATCCCGGGTTCTAAGTAGAGCTCTAGCAACAAGTTAGTAAATGAGTTTCAAAGATTACTGGAACTTAGCTGAACTATGTATAACACCCATTGTTGGAAATAACTTCATGCCCACTATCTCTTCCTTCCATCTCGTAAGGATCAGAAACCTAAAACAGGTATATAACAGAATGCAGTTTCAGGCCTTGAGATTGAATCTCATATTCCTTTGAGAGGGCACTTTCTGATCCAGGCTTGTAAGTAAATGTCTAGAAACGACTTTGTATGTGAGTGGCAATCATTAATACAGCTGAGCTAATCTATGGCTAACACCCATTTCTGGAAATATCTTCATGCCCAATCTCTCTTCCTTCCAGCTCTGAAGGTTTACATTCCTAAAACAGGTTTTGAATATATTGCTGTTTCGAGCCTTAGGAGGGAATATCACATTCCTTTGAGAAGGCATTTCTCGTCCCAGCATGTAAGTAGATGTCCAGGAACAAGTTAGTATATGAGTGGCAATCATCACTACAGCTGAGCTCATCTGTATAAAATACCCATCCCTGGAAGTATCTTTGTGCTCACTCACTCTTCCTTTCAGCTCGTGAGAATCACCTTCCTAAACCAGGTTTAGAACATAATGCTATTTTGGTCGTTGAGAGCAAATCTCACATTCCTCTGTGAAGACACTTACTGATAACTTCTTGTAAGTAGATGTCTAGGAACAAGTTTATATTGGAGCATCAATCAGTACTACAGCTGAGTAAAATGATTTATAATACCCATTCCGTGAAATAACTTCATGTAAAAACTCTCTTCCTTCTAGCACTAAGATTCACTAAACTAAACCAGTTTTGGACCATATTGCCTTGTTGGACCTTGAGAAGGAATCTCGCATTCCTTTGAGAAGGCACTTTCTGATCCCAGAGTGGAAGTAGATGTCTAGGAACAAGTTTGTATATGAGTGGCAAGCGTTACTACAGCTGAGCTAAGCTGTGTATGATACCCATTCCTGAAAATAACTTTGTGCCTCATCTCTCTTCCTTCTAACTCATAAGGATCACAAAGCTAAACCAGGTTTGCAACATATCGCCATGTCACTCCTTGAGATGGAATCTCATATTCCTTTGAGAAGACACATTCTGATCCTGTCCAGAATGTTGAAGTCTAGGAATAAGTATGTATATGAGTGTTAATCCTTACTAGATCTGAGCTCAACTGTCTATAACAACCATTCCTGGTAATACTTTTTGCCTCATCTCTCCTCCTTCAATCTCATAAGGATCACAAATATAAACCAAGTTTCATGCATCATGCCATTTCAGGCCTTGAGAATGAATCTCACACTACTTTGAAGGCACTTTCTGATCCCTGCTTCTAAGTAAATGTCCAGGACAAGATTCTACATAAGTGGCAATCGTTACTACAACTGAACTATTCTTTGAATAACACCCGATCCTGAAAATAACTTCATGCCCAATCTATCTTCCTTCCAGCTCGTAATGAAGACCTTCCTCAACCAAGTTGGGAACATATTGCCATTTCAGACCTTGAGAAGAAATCTCACAATTCTTTCAGACAGCAGTTTCTGATCACAGCCTGTATGTAGACGTCTAGGATCAAGTTTGCATGTGAGTGGCAATCACTAATAGAGCTGTGCTTCTCTCTTCCTTCCATCTCGTAAGGATCACAAACCTAAATCAGGTTTGGAACATAATGCCATTTCAGGCCCTTGAGAACAAATCTCACATTCCTTTGAGAAAGCACTTTCTGATCTCGGCTTGTAAGTAAACGTCTAGTAACGAGTTTCTAAATGAGTGGCAACCATTACTACAGCTGAGCTAAACGGTGTATAAGAACCATTCCTCAAAATAACTTCCTACCCCATCTCTCTTCCTTCCAGCTCTAAAGGATTACATTCCTAAGCAAGGTTTTGAATGTAATACCATGTCGGGCCTTGAGAAGGAATCTCACATTACCTTGAGATGGAACTTTCTGATCCCAGCTTCTAAGTAGATCCCTAGAAACAAGTTTGTATATGAGTGGGAATCATTACTACAACTGAGATGAACTATGAATAACACCTATTCCTGAAAATAACTTTGTGCCGGTCTCTCTTCCTTCCAGATCATAAGGCCCACCTTCCTCAACCACGTTTGGAACATATTGCCATTTCTGGCCTTGAGAAGGAATCTCATATTCCTTTAAGAAGGCACTTTCTGATCACTGCTTCTAAGTGTATGTCCAGGAACAAGATTCTATATAAGTGGCAATCGTTAGTACAACTGAGCTATTCTATGAGTAGCATCAATTCCTGGAAAAAGACTTCATGCTCAATCTCTCTTACTTCCAGCTCGTAAGTACCACCTTCGTCGACCAAGTTTGGAACATATTGCTGTTTCAGGCCTTGACAAGGAATATCACATTCTTTTGAGAAGTCACTTTCTGATCCTGGGGTTATGTAGATGTCTAGGAACAAGTTTGTATATGAGTGGCAATCATTACTACACCTGTGTTAATCTATGTGTAAAACTCATTCATGAATATGTCATTGTGCCCAATCTCTCTTCCTTCCATCCAGTAAGGGTCACAAACCTAAGCCAGGTTTGGACAATATTGGGATTTTGGGCCCTGAGAAGGAATGTCACATTCCTTTGTGAAGGCCCTTTGTGTTCCTGACCTGTATGTAGATTTCTATGAACAAGTTTGCATATGAGTGGCAATCATGACTACGGGAGCTAAAGTATGTATAACAGCCATTCCTGGAAATCACTTTTTGCCTAATCGCTCTTCCTTTACCTCATCAGAATCAGCTTGCTCAACCATTTTTGGAACATCATGCTATTTCTGGCCTTGAGAAGGAACCTCATAGGGTCCAGCCCCATGGTGTAGTGGTTAAGTGCACCCTCTGTTGCTGGTGGCCCAGGTTCAGATACCGGGCACACACTGACACACTGCTTGTCAGGCCATGCTGTGGTGGCACCCCACATAAAGTGGAGGAAGATCAGGACGGATGTTAGGTCTGGGCCAGCGTTGCTCAGCAATTAGAGGAGGATTGGCATGGCCGTTAGCTCAGGGCTGATCTTACTCACAAAGAGAAAAGAGAAGGAACCACATATTCCTTTCAGAAGGAACCTTCTTATCCCAGCTTCTAAGTAGAAGTCCAGGAACAAGTTTGTATATGTTTGGCAATCATTACTACAGCTGAGCTAAACTGTGACTAACAACCATTCCTGGAAATAACTTCATGCCCAAACTCTCTTCATTCTGGCTCGTAAGGACCATCTTCATCAACCAGGTTTGGAACATAGTGTCCTCTCAGGCCTTTAGAAGGAGTTTCACATTCTTTTGAGAACACATTCTCTGATACCAGCTTCTAAGTAGATATCTAGGAACAAGTTTGTTTAGGCGTGACTGTCATTACTGGGGCTGACAAACTTGGTATAACACCCATTCCTGGAAATGACTTCGTGCCTAATCTCTCTTCCTTTCATCACGTAAGGATCACAAACCTAAACCAGATTTGGACCATAGTGCCATGTCTGTCCTTAAGAAGGAGTCTCACATTGCTTTCAGAAGGAATGTTCTGATCCTGGCTTTTACGTAGATGTCTAGGAAGAAGTTTGTATATGATTGGCAATCATTACTACAGTTGAGGTAAACTTCACATAACACTCATTCCTGGAAGTAACTTTGTGCCTAAACTCTCTTCCTTCCATCTCATAAAGATCACAAACCTAAACCAGATTTCGAACATACTGTCATTTTGCACCTGGACAACAAATCTCACATTCCCTTGAGAAGGCTCTTTTAAAAAGTGTATAACACCTAATCCCTGAAATAACTTTGTGCATAACCTCTCTTCCTCCCATGTTGTAAAGATCACTTTCCTCACCCAGGTTTGGAACATAATGCCATTTCTGGACCTGAGAATTAATCTCACTTTCCTTTGAGAAGGAAATTTCTGATGCAGGCTTCTAAGTAGAAGTCCATGAACAAGTTTCTATATGAGTGGCAATCATTCCTAGAGCTTAGCAGAAGTATGTGTAACGCCCATTCCTGGAAATAAATTTGTGCCTAACCTCTCTTCTTTCCATCTTGTAATGGTGAAAAACCTGAACCCGGTTTGGAGCATAATGCCATTTTGTGCCCTGAGAACGAATCTCTTACTCCATTGCTAAGGCACTTTCTCAACCCCCTTGTAAGTAACAGTCTAGGAACAAGTAGCTATGTGAGTGGTAATCATTACTACAACTGAGCTAACATATGTATATCACCTGTTTCTGGACAAGACTTCGTGCCCAATCTCCCTTCCTTCCAGCTGCTACAGATCTCCTTCCAAAAGCAGGTTTGTAAACAGGGCCATGTAGGGCCTTGAGGCAGGATCAGTCTCAAATGCCTTGGAGAACACAATTTCTTTTCCCGGTTTGAATGTAGATGGTATGAAACACCTTGGTATCTGAAAGGCATTCATTACTACAGCTGAGTTGAACTATGTATTACAACCATTCCTGATAGTAACTTCATGCCCAATGTGTCTTCCTTCCAGCTCCTAAGGATCGCCTTCCCAAAGCAGGTTTTGCACAGGGCCATGTAGGGCCTTGAGAGAGAATCTCACGCACATGTCTTAGAGAAGGAACTTTCTTATCCCGGTTTGTAAGTAGATGGTAAGGAACATCTTTCTGAGTGGCATCACTACTACAGCTGAGTTAAACTATGGATAACACCAGTTCCTGGAACGAAGTTCAGGCCCAATATCCCTTCCTTCCAGTACATGAGGATCGCCTTCCTAAGGACGGTATGGAACGAGGACCATGTACTGCCTTGAGACAATCTCACTCACAAGCCATAGAGAGCACACTTACTGATAGCGGATTCTAAATAGATGGTTAGGATCATGTTTATATCTGAGTGGCAAGAATTGCCACAGCTGAGCTAAACTAAGTATGACACCCATTCCTGGAAATGACTTAGTGCCCAATCTCCCTTCCTTCCAGCTCCTAAGGATCGCCTTCTCAAAGCGGGTTTGGAAACAGGACTGCGTAGTGTCTGGCGACAGCATCCCACTCATAATCCATTGAGAGCACGTTTTCTCATACTACATTCTAAGTAGATGGCTAGAAACATGTTTGTATCTGAGTGGCAGGCATTATTACAGCTGAGCTAAACTAAGTATAACTCCCATTCCTGGAAATTACTATGTGCCCAATCTCCCTTCCTTCCAGCTCCAAAGGATCACTTTCCCAAAGCAGGTACAAAAACAGGGCTGTGTAGGGCCTTGACACAGGATCACTCTCAAATGCCTTAGAGAACGGAATTTCTTATCCTGGGTTGGAAGTAGATGGTTAGAAACATCTTTGTTTGTGAGTGGCAGTCATTACTACAGCTGAGTTAAACTATGTATAAGACCCATTCCTGGAAACAACTTGGTGCCCAATCTCCCTTTCTCTCAGCTCCTGAAGATCGCCATCCAAAACCAGGTTGTGCACAGGGCCATGGAGGGCCTTGAGAGAGGATTTCACACACATGCCTTAGGGAAGGCACTTTCTTATCTCGGCTTGTAAGTAGATGGAAAGAAACATCTTTCTATCTGAGTGGCAATCACTACTAAAGCTGAGTTAGACTATGTATAACATCCATTCCTGGAAAAAACATCTTGCCAGATCTCCCTTCCTTCCAGCGCATAAGGATCGCCTTGCCAAAGCAGGTTTACACAGGCCCATGAAGGGCCTTGAGAGACAATCTCACTCACATGATTTAGAGAAGGCACTTTCTTATCCCCGCTTGTATTTAGATGGTAAGAGACATCCTTGTATCTGAGTGGCAATCACCACTACAACTCGGACAAACTATGTATAGTACCCATTCCTGGAAGTAACTTCATGCCCCATCTCTCTTCCTTCCCACTCCTAAAGATTGCCTTCCCAAAAAGGTTTTCCACAGGCCCACATAGGGCCTTCAGAGAGACTCTCACTCACATGCCTTAGAGAGGGCACTTTCTTCTCCTGGAAAGTAAGTAGCTGTTATGAAACATCTTTCTATCTTTGTGGCAATCACTACTAGAGCTGAGTGAAACGATGGATACCAGCAATTTCTGGAAGTAACTTCATGCCCAGTCTCCTTTCCTTCCAGCTCCTAAGGATGGCCTTCCCAGAGAAAGTTGTGCACAGCACCATGTAGGGCCTTGAGACAGAATCTCAGTCTAATTCCTTAGAGAAAGCATTTTCTTATACTGGCTTGTGAGAAGATGGTAAGAAACATCTTGGTATCTGAGGGGCATTCACTACTACAGCTGAGTTAAACTATGGATAACATCCATTCCTGGAAGTATCTTCATGCCCCAGCTCCCTTCCTTCCACCCGCTAATGATCACCTTCCAAAAGAAGGTTTGGAAACAGGGCCGTGGAGTTACTAGTGACAGGAACACTCTCAAATTCCTTAGAGAACCCATTTTTTTATCTCGATTTGTAAGTTGACAGAAAGAAACATCTTTGTATCCAAGTGTGAATCATTACTAGCTTTCGGGTTAAGGTTTGTGTTAGAGTTTGGGTTAGGGATCGGGTTAGGTTTAGGGTTAAGATTAGGGTTCGGTTTGGGGTTAGGGTTAGGGTTAAGGTTAGGCTTAGGGTTCAGGTTAGGGTTTGTGTACTGGTTTGGTTTAGGTTTTGGGTTAGGGTTAATGCTAGGGTTAGGGTTAGGGTCAGGCTTAGGTTTAGGGATATCTTTCGGGTTCGGGTAAGGGTTAGAGTTACTGTTAGGGTTAGTGTTAGGGTTATGGTTGAGTTTCGCTTAGGGTTAGGGTCAGGGTGCGGGTTAGAGTTCAGGCTGGTTTATGGTTAGTGTTACATTTAGGATTGGCGTTAAGGTAAGACTTAGGATTCTGTTTAGTGTTAGGGTCGGGGTAGGCTTTGGGTGAGGGTTAGAATTAGGGTTCGGGATTGAGTTAGGGTTAGGCTTACGGTAAGTGTTGCTGTTTGGTTAGAATTAGGGTTATCTTTGCCTTCCCATTAGGGTTAAGGTTCGGGTTACTGTTAGGGTTCAGGTTAGGGTTAGGGTTATGGTTCAGTTTGGGGTTTAATTTAGGGTTAGTGTTAGGGTTAGAGTTGGGGTTAGGGTTAGGGTTAGGGTTCTGGTTAGGGTTAGAGTTAGGTTTCGTGTACTGTTTTGGTTTAGGTTTATGGTTAGATTTAGCCTTCAGTTCAGCGGTTGTGTTAGCTTTAGTTTAAGGTTAGTGTTAGGGTTCAAGTTGGGGTAAGGGTTAGGTTTAGTGGTCTGGTAATTGTTAGAGTTAGAGTTAGGGTTAGGGTTAGGGTTAGGTAGGGTCAGTATTCAGGTTAGGGTTAGGGTTATGGATCGGTTTAGGGTTTGTTTTAGGGTTAGGTTTAGGGGTATGGTTGGGTTCGTGTTCGGGTTAGGGATAGGGTTCGGGTTATGGTTAGTGGTCGGGTTCCAGTTCGGATTACATTTAGAGTTAGTGTTCGGGTTAGGGCTAGGGTTCGGGTTCGGGTTAGTGTTAGCATTAGGGTTAGGTTTCAGGTTAAGGTTAGGGTTAGGGTTAGGGTTAATGTTAAGTTTAGGGTTAGTTTTAGTATTATGGTTCGATTTCGGGTTAGAGTTAGGTTTAGGTTTCATGTTAGGGTAAGGGCTATGGTTTGGGTTAGCGTTAGGTTTAGTTTTATTGTTAGTGTTTGGATTAGGGTTATGGTTAGGTTTTCGGTTTGGTTTAGGGTTAGCTTTAGAGTTAGGGTTCACGTTAGGGTTAGGACTACGGTTGGCTTCAGTTTAGGGTTAGGAGTTGGGTTATGTATAGGGTTATGTTTAGTGTTCGGATTAATGTTACGATTAGGTTTCAGTTTCGGTTTAGGATTAGACTTAGCTTTAGGGTTCGGGTTAGGGTTAGGGTTAGAATTAGGGCTGGATTTAGGGTTATGGTTCGGTGTAGTGTTAGGGTTAAGTTTAGTTTAAGGGTTAGAGTTAGGGGTAGGATTGGGTTTAGTGTTAGGGTTAGCGTTCAGGTTAGTGTTATTGTTAGGGTTGAGCTTCCAGATCATGTTAGGGTTAGGGTTAGTGTCAGGCTAGGAGTCGGATTAGGGTTAGGGTTACGGTTCAGGTTAGGGTTTCTGATAGTGTTGGGCTTAATATTCATCTTTAGGATAATGTTTAGCTATAGGGTTAGGGTTGTGTTCGGGTTAGGGTTATGGTTCAGGTTAGGGTTTCTGATAGTGTTGGGCTTAATATTCATGTTAGGATAGAGTTTAGCTATAGGGTTAGGGTTGGGTTCGGGTTAGGGTTAGATCTGGGGTTCAGGTTAAGTTTAGGGTTCAAGTTCTTGTTCGGGTTAGTGTTAGTGCTACGTTTTGGGTTATGTTTAGGGTTAGAATGAGGGTTACAGTTATTGTTAGTGTTACACTTAGGGAGAGGTTAGTGTTCGGATTAGGGTTAGGGTTAGGGTTCGGGTTCTGGATCGTGTTAGGTTTTCGGTTATTGTCGGGCTCTGCTTAGTGTCAGGGTTAGGTTTAGGGTTTGGTTTAGTGTAACGGTTAGGGTTAGAGTTAAGTTTCGTGTTACTATTAGGGTTGGGGTTAGGATTAGGCTTCGGTTTAGTGCTATGGTTAGGGTTAGAGTTGGGTTGTGTTAGGGTTAGAGTTTGTGTTAGGGTTAGGGGTAGGGCTGGGTTAGGATTAGTGTTCGGGTTTGTGTTAGGGTTAGGCTTTGGGTTAGCGCTAGGGTTAGAGTTAGCGTTGGGTTATGGAGAGCATTAGGGTTCAAGTTTCGGTTAGGTTCAGGATTCATGTTAGGGTTATAGTTAGGGTTATGGCTCAGTTTAGGGTTAAGGTTGCTGTTAGAGTTCGAGTTATGGTTAGGCTTAGGGTTAGGGCTAGATTTACTCTTCGGGTTTCGTTGGGTTAGGCTTAGGGTTTGTGTTAGTGTTTGTGTCATGGTTAGATTTCAGTTTCTGGTTAGGGTTAGGGATAGCGATAGTGTTCAGGTTAGTGTTAGGGCTAGAGTTTGGTTTAGGTTTGGTTTTGGGTTAAGGTTAGGGATTGGATTAGGTTTATGTTTAGCGTTAAGGTTAGGTTTCATGTTAGGATTAAGGTTAGGGTTAAGTTTACAGTTAGGGTTAGTGTTAGGGTTAGGGTACAAGTTAGGTTTAGAGTTAGAGTAAGATTTAGAGTAAGAGTTAGGGTTAGTGTTATGATTCAACTTCACGTTATGGTTTGGATTAGGTTTCTTGTTAGGGTAAGCGTTACGGTTAGGGTTAGGGTTAGGTTTAAGGTTCAGTTTTGTTTTAGGGTTAGTGTTTGGATTAGGGTGAGGCTTAGGTTTCAGGTTAGGGATTGGTCATTGTTAGGGTTAGGGTCGAGTTAGGCTTCAGGTTAGGCTTAGTGTTAGGGTTCGTGTTCTGGTACGAGTTAGTGTTAGGGTTAGGCCTAGGGTTAGTGTTAGAGTTGGGTGCAGGTTCGGGTTAGGGTTAGGGATTGCGTTACTGTTAGGGTTAGGTTTATGGTTATGGTTGCGTTCCGGTTAGGTTTAGGGTTAGGGTTCAGGTTAGAGTTAGGGTTAAGGTTAGGGTTAGTATTTGTGTTAGGTTTCAGGACAGTGTTATGGTTAGGGTTACTGTTAGGGTTAGGCTTAGGCTCTGTTTGGGTTACAGTTAGGTTTAAGATTAGGATGCAGCTTAGGGGTCTGGTTAATGTTAGGGTCAGGGTTCCAGCACCTGTTTTCTTTAGGCTTAAAGTTAGTGTTAGGGTTTAGGGTTAGGGTTAGTATTCATGTTAAGTTTAAGGTTAGTGTTTGGGTTAGGGTTAGGGTTAGGGTTAGGTTTATGATTAGTGTTAGGGTTAGTGTTTGCATTAGGGTTGGGGTTAGGCTTTGTTTTTGGGATCTGGGAAGTTTTAGGGTTAGGGTTGGGGTTCGGATTAGTGATAGGGTTACTGCTATGGTTTGGGTTATGGTTAAGCTAAGATTTAGGGCTAGGTTTAGTGTTGGGTTAGGTTAGGGTTAGCATTCTAGTTCGGGTTAGTGTTAGTGTTAGTTTTCAGGCTCAGGTTAGGGTTAAGATTAGGTTTAGGGTTAGGGTTAGGGTTACAGTTAAGGTTAGGGTTAGGGTTAGTGCAAGGGTTAGGGTTCGGATTTGGCTTAGGGTTATGGTTAGGTGTAAGATTAGAGTTAGTGGTCTAATTGGGTTCTGGTTCCAGTTTGGGTTCGGGATTCAGGTTAGGGTTAGAGTTAGGGTAGGATTAGGCTTCGGGTTTGGGTTAGGTTTTGTGTTAGCATTAGGGTTAGAATTACAGTCAGAGTTTGGGTTAGGGTTAGGGTTAGCAATAGGGTTCAAGTTAGGGTAAGGTTTAATTTTAGTGTTAAGGCTAGTGTTCAAGTTAGGGTTAGGGTTAGGGTTCGGTTTCAGGATCTAGTTAGAGCTTAGGGTTAGAGGCGGGCTGGGATTAGGGTTATAGTTAGGATTATGGTTCGGATTAGGGCTGCTGTTAGGGTTAGGCTTAATGTTTTTGTTATGTTTAGGGTTAGGTAACGTCAGGGTTGTTTTCTGGTTAGAGTTAGGGCAGGGTTTCGGGTTCATTTTCCAGATAGGGTTAGGATTATGTTTTGCTTTTTTGTCATAGTTAGGATTAGGGTTACTGTTAGGGTTATGTTAACGTTTAGAGTGAGGTTAGTGTTTGGCTTAGGGTAAGGGTTAGGGTGTGGGTTATCGATGGGGTTAGCGTTACCGTCGGATTAGGCTTTGGGTTTGTGTTTGTTAGTTTTAGGGAAAGGGTTAAGGTTGGGATTAGCATCAAGGTTAGGGTTGGGGTTCGGGTTAGGGTTATTGTTAGAGTTTGGGTTATGTTTAAGCTTAGAGTTAGGGCTAGGTTTAGGGTTAGTTTTGGATTAGGGATAGGGCTGGGTTCAGGTTGGGTTTAGCTTCGAGTTAGGGTTAGGTTTAGGATTCAAGTTTGCGTTAGGGTTAAGGTTAGTTTTCACGTTAGAGTTAGTGTTATGGTTACAGTTAGGGTTCAGTTTGGGGTTAACGTTAGGGTTAGGGTTAGGTTTAGGCTAGGGTTCAGGTTAGGGTTATGGTTAGAGTTAGTGTTCGGGTTAGGATCAGAGTTAGATTGAAGGTTAGGGTTGGGTTCGGGTTTGAGTTGGGTTATCGTTAAGGTTTGTGTTAGGGTTAGGATTGGTTGGCTTATGGTTAGGGTTAGGGTTTATGTTAGCATTAGTGTTAGGGCTAGGTTTAGGTTTAGAATTAGTGTTCAGATTAGGGTTAGGGTTAGGGTTAGTGTTAGGTTTCGGGTTCAGGTTAGCGTTAGGATTAGTGGTAGGGTTGGTGTTACAGTAATGGCTAGGTTTCAAGTTAGGGTTGGGTTTGGGTTAGGGTTAGGGTTCGGTTAAGTGTTAGAGTTAGTGTTAGGGTTAGGTTTAGGGTTGGGATTATGCTTAGGTTTAGGTTTAGGATTCGGTTTAGGGCTAAGGTTAGGGTTCAGCTTAGGGTTAAGGTTAGAGTGCGGCTTAGTTTTAGGCCTAGTGTTCTGGGTAGTTTTAGGGTTAGAATCA
The DNA here is from genome assembly GCF_020826845.1 of Diceros bicornis minor. Lineage (NCBI taxonomy): Eukaryota > Metazoa > Chordata > Mammalia > Perissodactyla > Rhinocerotidae > Diceros > Diceros bicornis. The sequence goes on from NW_026691050.1 coordinate 443,538, forward strand.
TGGTGAGGGTTCTGGTACGGGTTGTGGTTACCATTAGGTTTCATGTTATTGTAAAGTTTAGGGTTAGAATTAGGGTTAGGTTTAAGGTTAGGTTTAGGATTGGGTTTGCTTAGGGTTAGCGTTATGGTTAGGGTTAGGTTTAGGGTTAGGTTTAGGGTTCGGGTTCGGGTTAGGCTGACGGTTACTGTTAGGGTTTCCGTTATGGTTATTGTTAGGGTTAGGGTTACGGTTGGGTTGGGTTAGGGTAAGGGTTAAGGATCTGGTTAGGCTTATGGTTAGGATTAGTGTTAGGTTTCTGGCTAGTGTTAGGGTGAGGGTTACTGTTAAGGTTATGGTTAGGCTTATGTTTGGATTCTGGTTAGGTTTAAGGTTTGTGTTCGGGTTAGGGTTCATTTTAGGCTTAGTGTTAGTGTTAGGGTTAGAGATCAGTTTACAGTTAGGTTTAGGTTTCAGGTTAGAGTTAGGGTTGGGGTTGGGGTTAGGGCTAGGGTTATGGGTATGGTTAGTGTTAGGGTTAGGGTACGGGCACCGGTTTTATCTAGGGTTAGTGTTAGAGTTAGGGTTTAGGGTTAGGGTTAGTGTTAGGTTAGGGTTAGGGTTAGGGTTCACGTTAAGATTAGGGTTAGGGTTAAGTTTAGGTTTACGGTTCGGGCTCGGGTTAGGTTTAGCGTTAGGGTGGGGTTATGCTTTTGGTTATGGTTACAATTTGATTTGGGTTAGAGTTAGGCCTAAGGATAGGGTTCATGTTAGGGTTAAGGCTAGTGCTCGGGTTCGCCGTTGGTTGGGTTAGGGCTAGGGTTTGTTTTAGGTTTAGTGTTAGTTCTAGGGTTAGAGTAAGTGTTCAAGTTAGGGTTAGATTAGGATTAGAGTTCTGGTTAGTGTTAGTATTTGGGTTTGGGTTCAGTTTAGGGTTAGCATTCAGGTTAGTGTTTGGGTTAGGGTTAAGATACGTGTTAGGCTTAGGGTTATGATGTGGGCTAGCTTGTGGTTCGGGTTAGGGTTAGAGTTCAGGTTGGGATTAGAGTTAAGGTTCGTGTTTGTGTCACGGATACAGTTCTAGTTAGGGTTTGGGTTAAGGGTGGGCATGGGTTTTGGTTAGGTTTAGGGTGCGTGTTAGTGTTAGTTTTAGGTTTTGTGTTAGGGTTAGGGATAGATTTAGTGTTATGTTTAGGGTTAGGGCCATTGCTAGTGTTAGTCCTAAGATTAGGATTAGTTCTAGGGTTTGATGAATGTTTACGGGTCATTCTAGAGCCAGTGTTTGTGTCAGGTCTAGGAATGGTTTAGGGTTAGGTGAAGGAAAAGAGTAGGCTTGGTGTTACAATTAGGGTTAGGGTTATTGTTGGTTAGGGCTAAGGTTAAGGTTAGGGTTAGTGTAAGGGTTAGGGCCATTGTTAGGGTTAATGCTAAGGTTAGGGTTATGTCTAAGGCTTGGTCGAGTATTAAGATTTGGGCTAGGGCTAGTGTTAGCGTCAGGTCTAGGACAATGTGAGGGTTAAGATTAGGGTTAAGGTTAGGTTTAGGGTGAGGTTTACCGTTTGGGTTAGAGTTAGTGTTGCTTAGGGGTAGGGAAGGGTTACTGTTAGGGCTAGGGCTGGGTTATGATTAGCTAGTGCTGGGTTATGATTAGATAGAGCTAGGATTAGTGTCAGGGTTATTATTAGTGTTAGGGGAGGTGGTTTGTGTTTCGGTTAAGGTTAGGTTTAGCAGTAGGGGTAGGATTAGGAATAGGGCTAGGTTTTGTGTTAGGACTGGTTTAGGGCTACAGCAATGGCTAGGGTTAGGGTTACGGTTGGGTTACGTGTAGGGTCAGGGTGAAGAATAGTTGTCGGGGTAGTATTAAGGTTAGGGTTATGGCAACAGTTATCATTAGGGCTGGGCTTAAGACTAAGTTTAGTTATTATATTTGGGGTTAGGTTTCTCTTTAAGTTTATGGCTAGATTTATTTTTATGGCTAGGGATGGGGCTGGTTTTGAAGTTATGGCTAGGGGTAGGATTAGGATTAGGTCTGACGTTAGTGTTAGGTGTGCCTTAAGGTTGGGACAATGGAAAGGGTAAGAGTAGGCATAGGACTTTGGTTTGGATTAGAACAATGTTTAGAGTTAGCGTTATACTAGTGTTAGGGTTACTGTTATGGCTAGGGCTAGGACTAAGTTTAAAATTAGTGTTATAGTTGGCTTAGGGTTAGAGTTACAATGAGTGCTAGGGGTAGGCATACGATTAGGGTTAGTGCTAGGTCTAGTTTTAGGGTTTTGGATAAGCTTATGCTTTGAGCTAAAGTTGGGTTAGGGTTCGTGATGCAAACCTCAACCCTAGTCCTACAACTAATGCTAACATTAATCCGAATGTGAAGCCTAATTCTCACCATAGACCTAACCTTAACCCTAACCCTAACCATAGCCGTAGACCTAACCTTATCTCTAACCCTAAACCTAAAGCTAACCCTAAACTTACCCCGACACCTAACCTACGCCTACCACTAACGCTATAACTGACCCATACTGCAACCTAACACCAACTCAAACACTAACACTAACCCTAACAATAATCCAAGACGTAGCACTAAGCCTAAGCCTAGCCCTATCCCTAACATTAACCCTAGTCCAAGCCTTAACCTTAACCCTGGCATTAACCCTAGCTCTAACCCAAACTGTAACATTACCCCTAACCCTTGCCCTAGATCTAGCGCTAACTCAACCGTACACCTGAAAGTAATCCTAGCCCTAGCCCTAAACCCAGACCTGTCACTAACCATAACCCTAACCCTATTTCTAAGACTAGCCCTGGCCTAAACCTTAACCCTAACGCTAACCCTATACTAACTCTAGCACAAACACTAAGGCTAACACTAACCTTAACTCTAACACTAACAATAACGCTAACACTAACACTAATACCACCCTAACCCTAATCCTTACTGTAACCAAACTCTATCCCTAACACTAACCTTAAACCTAAGCCTAACGCAACCCAAACCCCAACCCTACCCGTGCTTCTCTCCATAAATTAACTCTAACCCTAACCAAAAAGCTAACCCTAACACTATCCTTAACCCTAACACTAATCATAGTCCTACCCCTACACCTACCCAGACACTAACCCTAACCTTAATCCAATCCGAAGCCTAAACTTACCCCTACCCCTAACACTAATCATATGCGGAACCCTAACACTAGCACAAACACTAATATTAACAATAACACTACAAGAAGACCTCCTCCACCCCTAACTTTAATCCTAAACCTAGCCCTAACTGTGCCCTTATCCCTACAGATACCCTTAACCCAAACACTTAGCATAACTCTAACCCTAACACTAAGCCTAACACTAATCCTAGACAGAGTCCTAACACAAACCCTTGCCCTAGCTCTAACACTAACCCTAACCGTATTCCTAACCCTAAGCCAAACCCAAACCCTAAACATAATGGTAACTCTAACATTAAACTTACTTTTAAACCTAACCCTAACACTAACATCAGCCCTCACCCTAACCCAATCGCTAAACCTAACGTTAGGCATAACCAAAATGCTAGCCTTACACATAACACTAACCCTAAAGCTAGCACTAACCATAACCCTAACCCTAGCACTAGACCTAACCCTACACCTAACCATAACACTCCACACAAGCCCTAACCCTAACATAAATCAAAACCCCAGACCTGACCCTAAACTTAGCCCCAGACATGACCATATCCCTAACCCAACCCTAGCTCTAGGCCTAACTCTAATCCTAACCATAACTATAGACCTAGGCCCAGCCCTAATGATAACCCTAGTCCTTTCTACAGCCCTGGCCCTAATGCTAACTCTAACACTAGCACTATCCCTAAACTTAGTACTAACACTAAGGCTAACCTTAACCATAGCCCTAAACCCAACCCTAGCCCTAGTTCTAACCCTAAGCCTAAGCCTTGAACATAAGCCTAGCCTCAACCCTAACGCTAGCCCTAAACCAAACAATAAACTTAACTGTAATTTAACGTGGCACTAACCTTAACCGTAGATCTAAAACTACCCCTAAGCCAAACTCTTACACTAACCCACACTAACCCTAGTCCTAAACCTATCTATAAATCTCGGCCTAACATTAGCTCTAACCCTAACCATTGCCCTAACTTGAACTCTAGCCCTAACCCTAACTCTAACGCTAAACCTACCCCTAACTCTCACCATAACCATAACCATAGCCCAACACGAGACCTAATCCTAAACTTAGTCCTAGGCATAACTCTAACCCTAACACCAACCCCAACCCTAACCCCAACCCTAACTGTACCCAACCCCCTACCCCTCCCCTAACCCAAACACTAACCCAACACCTACCGATCCTACTACTCCTACCCCTAAACCTAACACACTACTAACCCTACCCCTACCTCTACCTCTACACCTAAACCAAACTTAACCCTAACCCTAACGCTAAAGTGAACCTTAATTCTAACCCTATCCTTAGCCATAACCTTATCTTTAACCCTAACCCTAACACAACCCTAACCCTAACACTACCCCTACACCTACCCCTCCCCTAAATCTAAACCTAAACAAACGTTTAGCCCTACCCATAACACCAAGTATAACCCAACCCTAATACTAACCTTTACACTAATCCTAGCCTTAGTTCTCATCCTAACCCTAGCCCTAGTTCTAACACTAACTATAACACTAGTCATAACCCTAAACCTAGCCCTGTCCCTAACACTAACCTTAACCATTACACTAACCCTAACACTAACGCAAAACCTAACTCTAACCTTAACTCTAATCCAACCCCACCCCTATCTCTACACCTACCTCTAATCCTAAAACTTATGCTAACTGTAACCCTACCCCTATAATAACCTTAAACCTAACCCTAACCCTAACAATGCGACTAACCCTAAACAAATGCCTAGCATTGACCCTGACCATAACCATAAACCTAAAACTAACACTAAACCTAGCCCTAAACCTAGCCCTAACCCTAGCCATAAACCTAACCCTAAAACTAACCCTAGCACTAACCCTAACCCTAACTATAGCCCCACCCTAAACCTAAATCTACTTCTAACTGTAACCCTAATCCAAACCTTGACCGAAGACATTTTTTTGTGTGTGTGTGAGGAAGATCAGCCCTGAGCTAACATCTGTGTTAATCCTCATCTTTATGCTGAGGAAGACCGGCTCTGAGCTAAGATCTATTGCCAATCCTCCTCCTTTTTTTCCCCCAAAGCCTCAGTAAATAGTTGTATGTCATAGTTGCTCATCCTTCTAGTTGCTGTATGTGGGACTCGGCCCCAGCATGGCCGAGAAGCAGTGTGTCGGTGCACGCCCGGGATCCCAACCCAGGCCGCCAGTAACAGAGTGCACACTCTTAACCGCTAAGCCACGGGGCCGGCCCCAAATCAAGACTTACACTAACCCTAACCCTAAACCCAGCCCCAACACTAACCCTAATCTTTATCATCACCTGACCCCTAACACTATCCCTAACATTAATACTAACCCTAATGTTAACCATAATCCTAGCAGGAGCCCCAGCCCTAGACCTAACACTAACTGTAAACTTAACCCTAAAACTGGGCCTAACACTTAGCCCCACTCTGAACACTAACACAAAACGCAGCCCTATGCCTAGTCCTAGATCTGACACTAACTCAAGCAGTAGAACTGAACCTAATGCTAGCCCAAACCCTAAAGCTAGCCCTAGACCAAGTCCTAGCCATAAACTTAACCCTAGCCCTAACTCTAGCCCTGGCCCTAATGCTAACCCTAACGCGATTCCCAAAGCTGACCGTATCACTACCCCTAACCTTAAGTGTAATCCTATCCCTATCCCTAAAACACGCTTTACCCAGACCCTAAGACTTAAGGTAACACAGACCCTAACCCTAACCCAACCCTAAACCCAACCCTAACTGTAACCCTAACCCTAACATTAAGCCTAAACATAACCCAATCCCTAATGATAACACTAACACTAATTGTAAACATAATAATAACCCCAATCCTACCCCTACACCTAACTCTTAACCCTAAGCTTAACTGTAACCATAACCCTAAATCTTAGCCACCGCTTACCTAGGCGTCTGACCCGAACCCTAATTCTAACGCTAACCCTAAACTTAACCCTATGCCTACCCCTAACACTACCCTGAACCCTAAGATTAACCTTTAATCTAACCCAACCACAACCCTAACCCCAACACTAATCCCAGCCCTAATCCTAACCCAAACCCTTGCCCTAACCCTAACACTCACCCTAACCCTAACTCTAGCTTAACCCTAAAACCAGCCCTAGACCCAGCATTAACCCTAACCATAAATTTAAAACAAACTCAAACCCTAACCCTAACTGTACCCCAGACCTAACTCTAACCATAAACCTATCCTTAACCCTAACCGTGGCTCTAGACCCTAATGCCACTAGCCGTAAACCTAAATCTAACCCTAACCCTAAAACTAACCCTAACCCAATCCCTACAACTACCACTGACGTTAACCCTAACACTAACCCTAAAACAATCCCTACAGGTACTCCTCCCCTAACCATAACCCTAACCCAAACCATTCCCCCTTTGTAACCTTAAAGCAAACTCGAATGCAACCCTAACCCCAACCTTACCACTAACCATAGAACTAACACTAACCCAAACCCAAACACAACCCCAACTCCACCCCTAACACTAACACTATTCCTAACACTAGCTAAAATCCTAAACCTAACCATACCCCTAACTCTAACCCTAGCCCTAGCCCTAACCTTATCTCTAACCCTAACTCTAACACCAACCCTAACACTATCCAACACATACCGCTCTGCAAAACCTAACCTTAATTGAACCCTAACACTAACCCTAACTCCAGTCCTAGCACTAACACAAGCCTTAACCCTAAGCCTAACTCTACTCCTACACCTACTTCTCCCCTAATCCTAATCCGAACACTACCCAATCCCTAAATTTAACCTGAACCCTAACCCTACCGCTAACCATATAACTAACATTAACCCTGTCCCAAACATAACCTTAACCCTAACTTTACCCTAACACTAATCTGAATCCTGCACCTACACCTACCACTAACTCTAAACCTAACCCTAATCCAAACCGACCTCTAACGCCACCCCTACCCTTACCCCTAAATTTAATGCTAACTCTAACTGAGCTCTACAGCTAACCCTACCCCTAACGTTAAACGTAACCGATCATTAACCCTAACTCTAACTGAGCCCTATGCTAACCCTGACCCTAACCCTTATCCTAGTCTGAGCCACAGCCCTAACCCTAGTTTGATCCCTAACACTAACCGTAACTCTATCCCTAACAAAAACTAGCCCCAGCCATTGCCCTAGCCCTATACCTAACCTAAACTTACCTCTAACCCTAACACTACCACTAAAAATAAACCTAACCCAAGCTCTAGGACTAACCCTATAACTAAACCTTATCTTAACTCTAACCCTAGCTGTAGTCCTAACCGCAACCCTAGCCCTAGAGGTGACCCTAACTCTAACCCTAACCGTAACCCAACACTAACCCTAACCTTAATGTTAACACTGCCCTAAACCTAGCCCTAGCCCTAGCCCTAATGCAAACACTAGCCCATGTCCAACCCTAAGCCTAACCCTAGTCCTAATCCTACTCCTAACCATGACACTAGCCCTAAACCCGACACTAACCTTAAACCTATACCTAACCCAAACCCTAACCCTAAATGTAACCCTAACCTACCAGTAACCCTAGCTGTAGCCCTAAAACTGCCCTTACAAATAATGCAAAACATAACCCTCACCCTAGCCCTACACTTAAACCTACCCCTAATGCTAGGCGTAACCCAGCCCTCAGCATAACTCTAGCCCAAACTCTAACTCTAGCCTTAACGTTAACTCTCATGCTACCACCAGCCCTAATGCTCACCGTAACTATAACCCTAACCCAACCCTCACCCTACCCCTAAACCTACCACTCCTCTAAACCTAACCCTAACCTTAACCCAACTCCTACCACTATCACTAACCCTAACCCTAACCTAACCCTTACCCTAACCCTACCCCTATCTCTAACCTTAAGCGAAAACCTAAACAATCCCTAACCATAACCATAACACTAATCCTAAATCTAGCCTTAATCCTAAGCATAGCCCTAGCCATAACACTATCCTTAACTTAGTCGTAACCCTAACAATAGCCCTAGCTCTAGCTCTAACCCTAGCCCTAGCCTAGCCCTAATCTTAACCCTACCTTAAACCTAATTCTAGCCCTAACCCTAAACCGAGGACCAGCCCTACCCCTAACACTAACTATAGCACTAACTCTAGCCTTAACCCTAACTGTAGCTATTAACCTAACCCAAACTCTAAGCCTAAACCTAACACTAATCCTAGGCCTAAACCTGGCCCTAACCCTAATCCTTGCCCTAACACTAGCCCTCCTCGTAACTCTAGCACTAACTCTAAACCTAACACAACCATAACCTTAACCAGAAACATAGACCTAATCCTAACCCTAGCTGTAAATCTAACCCTACCCCTAAACGTAAACATAAATCGAGCTCTACACTAACCCTAAACCTAACCCTGACCCTAAACCTAGCAATAGACCTAGGACTAACCCAAACCCTAAACAGAGACCTGAGCTTAACTCGAGATCTACCACTAACCATAACCGTAACCATAAACTTAACCATAAGCCCAGCCATAGGCCTAAATTGTACCCTAGCCGTAGACCTGACCCTAACCGCAACCCTAACCCTAACACTAATCCAACACTAACCCTAACCTTAATGCTAACCATGACCTAATCATAGCCCCAGCCCTAAACGCAATGCAAGCCCTAGTCCTAACCCTAACCCTAACCAAAACCATAAACCTAAGGCTAACCCTAAACATAGCCTTAACCCTAACCCTCACCCTAACCCTAAGCCTAGCCCTAACTCCTACTCTAACCCTAACAATAATACTAGACCTAGCCCTAGAATTAGCACTAACCCTTGCCCTATCCCTAGCCCTAGTGCTAACCATAACCGTACCCCTAACCCTTTGCCTAACGCTAGCCCTAACACTAACGCTAAACCTAACCCTAACCTTAGTCCTAACGATAGCACTAGCCATAGCCCTAGCACTAACCTTAATGCTAACACTAACAGTCGCCCTAACCCAAACCCTAACCCTATGCCAACCATGACTCTGACTCTAACCCAACTCTAACATTACCCCAACTCTACTGATACTCTTACCCGTCACCTTAACACTTACCTTAAATATAAGCCTAATCTTACATCTAACCCTAAAGCTAACCCTAACCCTACCCATATCGCTACCTGTAACGCTAACCCAACAGTAACCCTAACACTAACCCTAATCCTAGCCTTAACAATAAGCCTAAAGCAAGCCCCAGCCCTAACCAGCATCCTAGCGCTAACAATAGCCCTAACACTAACCATAGCCATAAACCTAACTGAACTCTAACACTAAACCTAACCCTAGCTTTAACCCTAGACCTAAACCTAAGCCTTTCCCAAAACCTAATCCTAACGCTAACCATACCCCTGACACTCCCCAAACACTAAACCTACCCCAAGCACAACCTTAACCCTAACCTTAGCCCTAGCCATAAGCCTAGCCCTAAGACTAACCAGAACTCTCTTCCTAACCCAACCCCAAGCCCTAACAGTAACCGTAACCCCAACCCCAACAAAAATCGCTACCCATACCCCAAACCTAAGTCTAACCCAACCCTAAGCCTAAACCTAGCCCTATGCCAAACCCTAACCTTAAGTGTAACGCTACCCTTAACACTTGCTCTAGACCTAACCCTAACCCAGCCCTAGACCGGACCCTTACCCTAGCCATAACCCTAACCCTAAACACAGATCTATCCCTAGCCCTAAGCCTAGCCCTGGCCCTAATCCTAACTCTAACACTAAACTTATCCCTAACCATAGCCACAAAACTAATGCTAGTCCTAACCCTAACCATGACCCTAAACCTACCTCTCCCGTTCCCAATAAATAGCCCAAGCCTTAACCTTGAACCTAACAGTACCCCTGCCACTAAGTCTAACACCAACCATGACCCTAAACCGAACTATAATCCTATCCATAGCCCTAACCATAACGCTAGACCTAGACCTAACTCTAACCCTGACCCTAGCCCTAAGCTGAACCCTAGCACTAATCCTAAAACTCAATCTAGCCCTAGACATAACACCAACACTAACCCGAACCATAGCCCAAAGCCAACAAGTACCACTATCTGTAACCTTAACCTTAAATGGAGGATTAATCCTAACCCTAAGCCAAATCCTATCCATAAACCTAACCCTAACCCTAGCCCTAGCGCTATCACTAACAGACCCCTAAAGGTAACCCTAATCCTAACCCTAATCTATAACCTAACGTTAACCATTAGCCCAAGACTAATACTAATCCTAAATTTAACCCTAACTCTCACACTAAAAATGACCCTAACCCCTAACCCTAAACTTAACCCTAACCGAACCAGAACCTGAACACTTACCCGAACACAAACCCGAACCTGAACACTAACACGAACCCTAACCCTGAACCCAACACTAGGACTAACCCTAAACATAAACCTAACCCTAACCATAGCCCTAACCCTAACTCTAACCCTAGCCATACACATAGACCTAGACCTAGACCTAACAATAACTGTAAGCATAAGGCTAATCCTAGCCAGAACGCTAGGCTTAGCCTTAGCTCTAGACATAACACTAGCCCTAAACTAGCCCTAACCCTAACTCTAGAGCTAACAGTAGCCCTCGCCCTAACACTAATCCTAGCCCTAGCCCTAGCCCTAGCCCTAATCCTAGCACTAAACCTAAGCCTAACCCTATCACTAGCCATAACCTCAACCATAACCTTAAAACGAAACCATAACAGTAACCCTGACCATAACACTAACCTTAGGCCTAAGCCTAGCCCTAGCAGTAACCCTAACCCTAAACCTAACACTAACCCTAACCCTAGCCATAACACTAAGCCTGCATGTCTTGGGAGAGAGAGCCTGAGTGAAGGTCATTAACTGCAAAGAGGGATAAGGCAATTTGCAAGATGATCCTATATAGATACAAGGAAGAGATTTTCTCCACACTTGACTTTCATTTTATGGATGTTAGAGATACTCTCCTCTAGCTGCAATGAAACTGAAAAACCTCTCATATGAAGATGTAATCTATAGATATGGAACATCTGTGTTAATCAATAGTGTTCATCATGATATGCTACTCAGACCCCGAATGCAGATTGAACTGCAGTAATTAAAAGACTCTTCTCAATATGATCCTAAACACCTACAAGCAGGAGTTGCTCTGAACAGTCAACTTTCATTGAATGGATGGTAATGATCATCTGCACCACCTGCAGTGATAGTTGGAAAGCTGTCACAGGACGTTGTTCCTAACAGCTACCTTCAAACTTGTTTGAGCAGTGGTCACTTGTCTTTCCGTTGGCAAGGGAGCCTCAGTGCAAGCAATGAGCAGCAAAGAGGAAAAGTCACTTTAGGTATCTTAAAATGCTAACCTTAAGTGTTTCCCACCACAGAGTAGGTTCATGGAAGGGATGTTAACGAAATACTTGCCCCACTGCAGTGGAAAGTTTAAAAGCTCTCAGAAGCAGATCCAACTGTAAAGTGCTTGCAAGCAGAGGTCAGCAAATCTTTCTTGCTTTATATGGGAAAGAATTCCTGATTGAAGGTAGTTAACTGCAATGTTGGTAAAGGTAATTATCAGGATAGTCGTATACAGATAGAAGCAAGAAATTTTATACATACTAGACTTGCCTTTTAGGGATGTTATAGATACACTCTCCCAGTGGTACTGAAATTTTAAATCTTATATGAAGATGTTACTAACAGATATTGGCAAGCTGTCTTAAGAAATAATGGTCATCATGATATTTTAGTGATACCCTGAATACAGACTGAACTTCAGTGCATTTAAAGCCACTTAAGAAGATGATCATAAACACTTCAAGTGTAGGTTTTCTTCACGGTGTACTTTCATTGAATGGATGTGATATAGCTTCTTTCTGAGATGTGATGGTTAGTGGAAACTCTCCTAGGAAGGTGTTCCTTACAGCTACTTGTAAAGTAGGTTTAGCAGGGGTGTTTTCTTTTATATCAGGAAGGAAGCCTGAGTGCATGCAATCAACTGCAAAGATGAAAAGGCACTTTACAATATGATCCTAAGAAGCTAAAAGGAAGTATTTTCCTCCACAGAGAACTTACATGTAATGGATGTCACAGATATTCTCTTGCAGCTGCAGTGCAAGTTTACAAGCTCTCAAAGGAGGATCCTGCTTAAAGCTCCCTGCCAGCTGAGTTCAGCAAGTAGTTTCTTGCATTACATAGGAGAGAGAGTCAGAGTGACGGTCATTAACTACAATGACGGAAAAGGCATTTTGCAGGAGGATACTATATACATACCACCGGAGATTTTCTCCATGTTTGACATTCATTTTATGGATATTACAGATACTCTCTCCCAGCTGTAGTGACAAGTTTAAAAGCCCTCCAAGGAAGAACTGACTTACAGCTACAGGGCTGTTGAGTTCAGAACTGGTGTTCTTTCATTATATTTGAGGGAAAGCCTGAGTGCAGGCCATGAAGATCAATGATTGAAAAGTTTACTCATCAAGATGATCCTTAACAACTAAAATGAGTTTTTTTCCACCGTGTATGTTATTTCAATGGATGTTATAGATATTTTCTCCCAGCAGTAGTGAAAAGCTTAAAAGCTCTCTTCGGAAGATCTTACAGCTAATGGCAACCTTTGCTCAGTAAGAATATTCTCTCTTATAATGTGAGAGAGAGACTGAGTAAAATGTCGTGAGCTTCAATGTTTGAAAAAATAGTTTTCAGTGCAGATGCTAAACAGATACAAGCAAGAGTTTTTCTCCACGATGTGTTTTTCATAAATGGATATTATAGATATTCTCTTCCTTGTGTAGTGAAAAGTTTAAGCCCTTTCATAGGAAGATGTTCCCTAACAGCTACTGGCAAAGCAAGCACAACAAGCACATTCTTCCATTCCTTGTAAGAGTAAGCCTGAATGAAAGACGCGAACTGCAACTTTTGAAAAGGGACTTTTCAAGACGATCATAAACAGATTTAAAAAAGGAGTTTTTCTTCACACTGTACTTTCATTGAATGAATGTTACAGATAATCTGTACCAGTTGTAGTGAAAAGTATAAAAGGTCTCATTAGAGTATGTTCCCTAGAGCTACTGGCAAGCTGAGTTCAGCAGAAGTGCTCTTTCAATACATTGGCTAGAAACCTGAGTGTAGGCTATTAACAGCATATTTGTGATATCAGTCTTGTGTCCTTAGTGAGATTACTCATATATTTATGTGTGACATCACTCCCATTGTTATGAGTGACATTATATCAATAGTGTGACATCAACCCCACTGCTATCTGTGACATGTAAATTGTAACATCACACCCATTGTGTTCATGCGATATCACACCCTATGATATGCGTGATGTGAAAACTTGGTTATGGGTGACATCACACCCCTTGTGTGTGTGTGACAACACCCTCCTTGAGTGTCACATCTCATCAATTGTGAATGACATCAACCTTGTCATATGATATCAAACCATTAGTATGTGTAGTGTCACTCCCAGTATTATGTATGACATCACACCAATTGAGTGTGGCATCACTCTGATAGTGTTTGACATCACTCCAATGGTGTGTGACATGGCTCATGTTTTGTGTCTGACATCACTCCAATCGTTCTGTGTGACATCAACCCCTTTTGGTACATTACACACCTTGAGTGTGATAACACTGGGATCGACGGTCACACCTCTCAAATTGTGTGATATCACTCCCATTATGTGTGGTGGCAGTCATATTCTTAACTGTGATATGACACTCACTGTTATGTATGAAGTTATATCCAGGTTTCTGTGAAGTTTCTCACGTTTTACTCTGACATATCGCACTGGTGTGTTTTGTGTAACTCTCATTGCTATGTGTGAATATACACTCATTTTCCTTAGACACCACTCCTGTTGTCTGTGACTTCACCAGGTTGGTGTGAGCTTTCTCACACACTGTGTGTGTCACATCACTCAATGTGTGTGTCACATCACACCAATGGTGCACTTGTGACAGGGCTCACATTTGTGTCTAAAAACACACCCATTGATGTGTGTGACACAATTCCCTTTTTGGTTACATAAGACACATTTTTATGTATGACATCACACCTATTATGAGCATGACAATATGCACAGATATTGACATCACACCAATTGCGTGTCACATGAATGCAATTTAGCATATGAAATCGCTATTGTTAAGTGTGATGTTACTGCCAATAGTCTGTGTGACGTCACACTGATTCTCGAGGACATCACTCTACTAGTGTTGTGACACCACTTCCATGACGTTTCTGTGACTTCATTCATATATTTGGAGCGACATCTCTCTGTTATTTGTGATAACATGCCTGTTGTGTTTATGACATCACAGCAATAGTGTGACATCATGACATGTGTGTGACATCAGTCACGAGTCCTCTGCTATATTACTCACATGTTTCTGTGTGACATCACTCACATTATGTGTGACATCATACGAATTGTACGACAACACTCCCACGGCTGTGTGTGACATCGTTGTGTCCCTTTGACATAAATCACATTTTATACTGTGACATCACTCCCATTGTGTGCATGTGATATCACTCCTATCATTATGCATGATGTGACACACACGGTTATCGGTGACATCACACCACTTGTGTGTGTGACAACATCCTCATTGTGTGTCACATCACATAAATTGTGTGTGACATCAAACAATTAGCATATGATATCCCAACCGTTATTATGTTGGTGTCACTCTCAGTATTATGTATGACATCACACCAATTGAGTGTGGCATCACTGTAATACTGTGTTTGACATGACTCCAACGTTGTGCTTGTGACATCATTCACATTTTATGTGCGACATCACTGTAATCATTATGTGTGACTTCACACCCTTTTTTGGACATCACATACCGTAATTGCGATAACACGAGGATAGCCAGTCACATCTCATAAATTGTGTGATACCACTCCCATTGTGTGTGACGGCAGTCATATTATTCACTGTGATGTGACATCTGCTCTTATGTATGAAATAACACCCAGGTTTCTGTGAAATCTCTCACATTTTACTCTGACTTAAATCCCACGTGTGTGTATTGTATAACTCTCAGTTTGTGTGAATTCACACTCATTATCGTGTGAGACACCACACCCATTGTCTGTGACTTCACCAAGTTGGTGTGTGCCTTCACAGACATTGTGTCTGACGTCACTCAATGTGTGTGTGACATCACACCAATGGTGTATGTGTGACAAGGCTGACACTTGTGTGTGAAAACACACCCACTGATATGTGTGACACCATTCACATTTTTTGTGACATAATTCAGATTTTTATGTATGACATCACACCTATTGTGTGTGACAACATTCACATATATTGAAATCAAACCAATGGTGTGTGTTAGGGTTAGTGTTAGCGTTAGTTTTAGAGTTTTGGTTAGGGTTAAGGTTAGTGATAGAGCTAGGCTTAGGGTGAGGTGTGGGGTTAGGTCTAAGGCTGGGTTAGCGTTTGGGTTAGGGTATGGCTAGCAATAGGTTTAGGGTTAGGCTTGTGGCTAGGTTTATGTCTAGGGCTAGGTTTAGGGTTAAGGCTAAGTCTAGGGCTAAGGCTATGTTTAGGGTTATTGCCAGGGTTAGTGTTAGGGCCAGAGGTTAGCGTTATGGTTAAGTATAGAGTTAGGGTTAGAGTTAGGGTAAGGGTTAGGCTTATGGTTATTGCAAGGGCTAGGCTTAGGGCTAAGTTTAGTGTTATGGTTAAAATTAGTGCTAGGGTTAGGCTTAGGGTTATTGTTGGTTTTATGGCGAGGACTAGGCTTAGGCTGAGGTTTAGTGCAAGGGTTAGGACTAGGGCTAGGGCTACGATTAGTGTTAAGGCTAGGTCTACTGTTAGCTCTAGAGTCAGGTTTAGGGCTAGGCTAGGGCTAGTGTTATGTTTAGAGCTAGGGCTAGACCTAGCGTTTTGGCTAGGGTTAGCCTTAGGTTTACAGTTAGGGTTGGGTTAGGGTTATGGTTAGAGCTAGGGTATAGGGTAAGGGCTAGGCTTAGGGTTAGGGTTAGGACTAGGGTTATGGTTGGCTTTATGGCTATCGTTAAGGTTAGCCTTATTGTTAGTGCTAAGTTTAGGAATAGTGCTAGTGTTAGAGTTAGCGTTAGGGCCGGGCTATGGAAAGGGCTAGGGTTATCATTAGGGCTATTCCTAGGTCTATAGTTATGGTCAGGGTTACAGTTAGGGCTAGAGATATGGTTAGGATTAGGGATATGGTCATGTCTGGGGCTAAGTTTAGGGTCAGGTCTGGGGCTTGGATTTGTGTTAGGGTTAGGGCTTGTGTGGAGTGTTATGATTAGGTGTAGGGTTAGGTCTAGTGCTAGGGTTAGGGTTATGGTTAGTGCTAGCTTTAGGGTTAGTGTTGTGTGTAGGGCTAGCATTTTTGTTATGCCTAACGTTAGGCTTAACAATTGGGTTAGGGTGAGGGCTAATGTTAGGGTTAGGGTTAGGTTTAAAAGTAGGTTTAGTGTTAGGGTTACCATTACGTTTAGGGTTTGGGTTTGGCTTAGTGTTAGGAATAGGGTTAGAGTTAGTGTTAGAGCTAAGGCAAGGCTTTGTGTTAGGACTCTGTCTAAGATTAGTGTTAGGCTTAGGGTTAGGGTTAGGGGTATGCTAAGTGTTTGGGTTAAGGGTAGCTGTAGGGATAAGGGCACAGTTAGGGTTAGGTTTAGGGTTAAAGTTAGAGGTAAAGTTAGAGGTGGGGGAGGTCTTGTTTTAGTGTTATGGTTAATATAAGTGTTTGTGCTAGTGTTAGGGTTCCGCATAAGATTAGTCTTAGGGGTAGGGGTAGGTTTAGACTTCCTATTGGATTAAGGCTAGGGTTAGTGTTTGGGTAGGTGTAGGGGTAGGGCTTGGATTAGTGTTAGGGTTAAGGATAGGGCTAGGGTTAGGTTTTTGGTTAGGGTTAGAGTTAGTTTATAGAGAGAAGCAGGGTTAGGGTTGGGGTTTGGGTTGCATTAGGCTTAAGTTTAAGTTTAGGGTTAGAGATAGGGTGTGGGTTATGGTTAGGGTTAGGGTTAAGGTAGTATTAGTGTTAGTGTTAGGGTTATTGTTTGGGTTAGAGTTAAGGTTAGTGTTAGCCTTAGTATTTGTACTTGAGTTAGCATCGGGTTAGTGTTAGGGTTAAGGTTAGGGTCAGGAGCTAGGCTTAGAGATAGGGTTAGTGTTATGGCTAGTGACAAGTCTGGGTTTTAGGTCTAGGGCTAGGGCTAGGATTAGTTTCATGTGTAGGGTTAGGTTAGGGCTAGCTCTAGGGCAAGGGTTAGGTGTACCATTACAGTTAGGGTTAGGGTTAGAGCTAGGGCTAGTGCCAGGGTTAGGGTTAAGTCTTGGACTCTAATGTTAGGGATAGGGCTAGGCTTAGGTTTAGTGCTAGATCTTGGATCATTGTTAGGGTTAGGGTTAGTGTCTGTATTGGGGTTGGGTTGCAATAAGGGTCAGGCATAGGGTTAGTGGTAGGCGTAGGTTTAGTGTAGGTGTAAGTGTAGGGTTAGCCTTAGGGTTGGGTTAGGGATAAGGTTAGTTCTAGGGCTATGGTTAGGGTTAGGATTAAGGTTAGGGCTATGGTGATAATTAGGCTTCACATTTGGATTAATATTAGCATTACTTTTAGGGCTAGGGTTGAGCTTTGTATTACGAACTCTAACCCAACTTTAGCTCTAAGCATAAACTTATCCCAAACCATAAAACTAGCCCGAGCACTAACCCTAATCATATGCCTAACCCTAACACTCACTGTAACTGTAACCCTAAGAAAACTCGAACTCTAACTTTAAACCTAGTCCTAGCCCTAACCCTAACAGTAAACCTAACACTAGCATAACCCTAACTATAACCCTCGTCCTAATCCAAACCAAAACCCTATGCCTACTCCTACCCTTTCCATTGTCCCAACCCTAAGACACACCCAACACTAACGTCAGACCTAAATCTAATCCTACCCCTAGCCATAACCTCAAAACCTGCCCCATACCTAACCATAAAAATAAATCTAGGCATAAACTTAAAGAGAAACCTAACACTAAATATAATAAATAAACCTAGCCTTTAGCCCAGCCCTACTGATAACTGTTGCCATAACACTAACCCTAACACTACACCCACCCCTTACCTTCACCCTAACCCTACACGTAAACCAACCGTAACCCTAACCCTAGCCATTGCTGTAGCCCTAAACCAGTCCTAACACAAAACTTAGCCCTATTCCTAATCCTACACCTACCGCTAAACCTAACCTTAACCGAAACTCAAACCACCTCCCCTAACACTAATAATAACCATAACACTAATCCTAGCCCTATCAAATCATAACCCAGCACTAGCTAATCATAACCCAGCCCTAGCCCTAACAGTAACCCTTCCCTACCCATAAGCAACACTAACTCTAACCCAAACGCTAAACCTCACCCTAAAGCTAACCTTAACCCTAATCCTAACCCTCACATTGTGCTAGACCTGAGGCTAACACTAGCCCTAGCCCACAACTTAATGCTTGACCAAGCCTTAGACATAACCCTAACCTTAGCCTTAACCTTAGCAATGGCCCTAAACCTTACACTAACCATAACCCTAACCTTAGCCTTAACCAACAATAACCCTAACTCTAATTTTAACACTAAGCCTACCCTTTGCCTTGGACCTAACCCTAAACCAGTCTTAGACCTGACACTAACCCTGGCTCTAGAACGAACCGTAAACATTCACCAAGTCCTAGAACTAGTCCTAATCTTAGCACTAACACTAGCAATGGCCCTAACCCTAAACATAACATTAAACCTATCCCTAACCCTAACAGAAACCCTAAAACTAACACTGCCCTGACCCTAAACCAAACAAAAAATCCAATTCTAAACCTAACCCAAACCCTAACCAGAACTGTATTCCTGACCCAAACACTAAACTTAACCTTAACCCGAACCTGAACCCTAACCCTAACTCGAACCACAACACTAACCCACACCATAATCCTAAGAATAACATATACCCTAACCCTAACCCGAACACTAACATGAATGCTAACCCTAAACTGAACCCAAACCCAAATACTAACACTAACCAGAACTCTAATCCTAATCTAACCCTAACCTAAACACTTACTCTAACACTAGAACTAACCCTAAACCTAAATCAAACCCTAGCCCTAACCCAACCAACCCCTAACCCGAGCACTAGCCCTAACCCTAATACGAACCATAACCCTAAGCCTAACCCTAACACAAACCCTAACCCGAACCAAATCGTAACCATAACCGAAAGCATAACCCCACCCTAAAGCTAAACTAACCAAACCCGAACTGTAAACCTAAACTTAACCCTAACCCTAATGTTAACGCAAACCCTAACCCTAACCGAACACTAACCCTAATCCTAACCCTAACCTTAAACCCTACCACTAACATTAACCCTAAATAAATCCGGTGCCCGTACCCTAAGCCTAAAACTAACCATACACATAACCTTAGCCCTAACTCCAACCCCAACCCTAACACTAACCTGAAACCTAACCCTGACTGTAACCCGAACTCTAACCCTAACACTAACCCTAAAACGAACCCTAACCTGAACGCAAACCTTAAATCTAACTGAAATGCAAACATAAGCCTAACCTTAACCCAAACAGTAACCCTCACCCTAACACTATCATGAAACCTAACACTAATCTTAACCACAAGCCTAACCAGAACACTAACCAAACCCAACTATAATCCTAAACTTAGCCTTAACTCTAAGCCTAACCATAACCCAAACCCTACCAGTAACCCTAACCCTAACCTGAACCCGAATCCTAACTCTAAACCTAACCCAAACCCTAAACCTAACACTAAACCTAACCCTAACCATAATGCTAACACTAACCCAACCCAATCCTAACTCTAACCTTAGCCCTAACCCTAATTTTCACCATAAACTTTACACTAACATGAAACCTAACGTTAACCGTAACCCGTGCCTGAACCCTAACCATGAGCCTAACCCTAAACCTAACCAGAACACTAGCCCTAACAATAAGCTGCACTCTAAACTTAACCCTAAGCTGAGCCCAACCCTAGCACTAACCCTAAGCCTAACCATAACCCAAATCCGAAACCTAATCCTAAGCATAATCCCAACCCTAACCCTAACCCTAACGCTCAACCGAACCCTAACCCTAACCCAAACCCAACCCTAACTTGAAACCTAGCCATTACCATAACACCAACCCTACCGCTAATACTAACCCTAACCTGAACCAGAAACCTAACCCTAACCCTAATCTGAACACTAATTCTAAACCTAAACCTAACCCTAACATGAACCTAACACTAACCATAAGCCAAACCAATCCCAACCCTAACCCAAACCTTAACGATAACCATAACCCTAACCCAAATCCGAACCCTAACCTTAACACTACCCCTAAACCTATCCTTAACCCAAATCCTAACCCTAAAATTAACCCGACTCTAACCATAACTTTAATCCAATCTTGAACCTGAAACCATACCCTAACCCTAATCCTAACCTTAACCTCAATCCTAACCCTAACCCTAACACTAACACTAATCTTACCCAAAGCCTAAACCTAACCCTAACCTGAAACCAACTCTAACCTGAACCCTGGTCCTAACCTTAACCCAAACCCTACGGCTAATCCTAACCCTAACCAGAACCTGAAAGCTAACCCTAACCCTACTCTGAACACTAACCCTAAGACTAAACATAACCCTAACCCTAACATGAACCCTAACAGTAACCCTAACCAAACCCAACACTAACCCTAAACCTAGCCCTAAGCATAAGTCTAACCCTAACCCAAACCCTAACCCAGACCCCAAAAGTAACCCTAACCCAAAGCCTAATCCAACTCTAACCTTAAACCTATTCTTATCCCCACCCAAAACCTAAACCTAACCCCAATCCGAAGGCAAACCTTACAATAAACTTAAGCCTAAGCCTCACAGTAACCCTAATCCTAACTCTAACATGAACATGAACTGGAACCCTAACCCTAAACTGAACCCCAGCCTTAAATCGAACCAGAACCCAACCCTAACCCCTAGAACTAACCCTAAACCTAAGGTGAACACTAACCCTAACCCTAACCCTAACGTTAACACCAACCTGAATCCTAAATGTAACCATAACGCTAACTCTAACGCGAAAACTAACCTTAACTCTAAGCCCAACCTGAATCCTAAACCTAACCCTAACTTGAACCAAAACCCAACCTAAACCCAGCCCTACCCCTAATCCAAAACTAACCCTAAACCTAGCCCTAACCCTAAGCTTAAATCTAACCCAAACCCTAACAATAACTCTAAGCTTAACACGAACCCCAACTCTAACCTTGACTCTAACCCCAACCTTAACACTTGCCCTAAAATTAACACAAACACAAAGCCTAATGTGACGGTAACGCTAACCCCATGGAGAACCTAAACTCTAATCCTAACCCAGCCAAACACTAACCTCACCCTAAACGTTAACATAACCCTAACAGTAAGCTTAATCCTAACCATGACAAAAAAGCAAAACATAACCCTAACCCTATCTAGAACATGAACCCGAAACCTGGCCCTAACTCTAACCTGAAAACAACCCTAACTTTACCTAACCCTAAACATAACAGGAATATTAACCCTAACCCTACCAGCAGCCCTAACCCGAACCGTAACCCTAACTATAACCCTAATCCTAGCCTGAACTCTAACCCTAACTGTAACCAGAGCCTGAAACCGAACCCTAACCCTAACCCTAACTCGAACACTAGCCCTAACACTAAAAATAACCTTACCCTAACCGGAACCCTATTGTTAACCCTAACCCTAACCCGAACTCTAACCGTAATTCTAACCCAAATGCTAACACTAACCTTAACCTGAACCCTAATCCAAACCCAACCATAACCCTAACCCTAGCCCTAATTCTAAGACTAAATTGAACCCTAACTTTAACCCTAACCCTAATCCGAAACTAAAACCTAACCCTAACCATAACCATAATCTGAACCCAACCTTAACCCTAAACCTAAACCTAGCCCTAACTCTAACCCTAACCCTAACAAGAAACCTAATGCTAAAGGTAAGACTTTCCTGAACCTAAAACTTAATCATAACCCTAATCCTAACACTAACCCTAAACCTAAACCTAACCAGAACTCTAATCTGAATCCTAATCCTAACAAGAACCCTAACCCGAGCCCAAAACCTAACCCTAACCTGAAGCCTAACCCGACCATAACACTGAGCCTAAACCGATACCAAAAGCAAACCCTAACCCTGACCCTAACCCGAAAACTAACACTAACACTAAACCTAACCCTAACCTTAACTCTAACTCTAACTCGAAACCTAATACTAACTCTAACACTAAACTGAACCAGACTACTTACCCTAATCCTAACCCTAACTGTAACCCTAAATTTTAAACCTAAGCCTACATGTAAAACAAACCTGTACCAAGCCCAAACCCTAACCCTACCCAGAATCCTAACCCTAACGCTAACCCTAACCCTAACCCCAATGGTAACACTAACCCTAACAATAACCTGATCATACTCCGAAGCTAAACTAAACTCTAACTCTAACCTGAAATCTAGAGAGGTCAGGGACCTCTCTCTCTCTCGGTCTCTCTGGCTCTCTCTGTGTCTCCCCCTCTCGGTGCCCTGAGGAGAGGAGGGGAGGCGCACCCTGCGCACCTCTCCTACCTCTCCCATGGGCCATTCTTTTTCTGGCCACCCTGGGAGA
Source organism: Diceros bicornis minor (assembly GCF_020826845.1). Classification (NCBI taxonomy): domain Eukaryota; kingdom Metazoa; phylum Chordata; class Mammalia; order Perissodactyla; family Rhinocerotidae; genus Diceros; species Diceros bicornis. The sequence goes on from NW_026691050.1 coordinate 466,421, forward strand.
CCTGCGGCTTGAGTTCAACAACTCAGGCAAAGGGCGCATGCACAGCAGTTGGGCCTCAAGGGTCCACAGTGAAGACCCTGCCCGCCCAAGAGTCTGAGACAAGGTGGGGCGCTCTTTTGTGCCTGCCAGTTGAAGGTGAAGAAGGAGAACCACCCTTCTTGACTTGGCTTCAGCTGTTGTCTCCCTCCTATTCGACCACTTTCACTCAGCTCGCCGGATGCTTCCCTTCTTTGGAAGTGCTGGTCTGGCCCTGGTAGCCAAAGGCGGACTGGGGTGCGAGGTCAAGGCTCTGCCTCGGCCAGCTGCTTCATGCCGGGCCTCATTTCTTCCTGGAAAGACAAAACCATGGCCTCACCCCACGCCTGTACTTGTCAACTCCAGCCAGGTGGAGGAGAGGCTCTGTGGAGTCAGAAGGACCGGAACAGGCATATGGCAAAGCAGTGAGTGTGGTCCCAGCAGGCCGCAGGCCCAGTGAGCTGGGGCCACACTGGAAAAGCCCTTCTGGCAACAGGTCCCAGTCTCTTCTCTGGAGTCGGGAGGGCCTGGTCTTCCTAGTGCCCAGGACACGACTCTGGGGAGAAATCCACGATGAAGGGCACCAGTGAGGCCCTCTTCCTGAGGTCGCCAGTGTCAAGCCCAGGGCAACTGGAAGGATGGTTCGGCTCGCCTGTTTTGTCCCAAGTTGGCCGGCTGGCCGGCTGGCCCACACTTCTGGGCCAGGCCCCTTCCAAGGGCACATGTTCCAAAGGAAAGAGCCCTGGGGCCTGCCGCCAAGTTTTCTGGGGCATGTGTTGGGCACCGTCAGAGGTGGAAGCTGCCTTGCAACCGGTGTACCAGACCTGGGATCTAGCTGCCTCACACACCCGGGTCTCTGACCTGCCCAGGCATCCTGAGGGAGGACGATGGACTTGACAGTGGTGAGAGGATGGGGGCTGGCAGTGAGCCTTTCCTGGGATGCCCCGGGAGATGGCCTCTGGGTATGGGCTGTCCCTGGCCAAGTCTGAGGGAGGGACCCAGCTGAGGGCTCTCGGGGGCAGAGTGAGAGCCCTCTTCCGCCCTTTCCCTTAAATTTCTTATGGCTGGAGAAATCATTTACAGTACAGGTTAGCTGGAGAAAATAATCTCAAGATTAACAACATGTGTAGATGGGAGAAACAAGGGAAACTGAGTCTCTCAACACAATGGCAGAGATTCTCCTCTTCAATACTATCTTCAGATTAAGACAAAGGAGGATTTTGGGGGTGGGGTTGTCAGATTTGAGAGGGAAAGAAGACCATTGTCATGGATAGTGACATGGGAAACTTTGTTTGAATATTTTCCCCTGCTCTGGCATCAGGTCCCGAAGGGACAGCATGGAAGTGACAAGGAACCAACCTCTCTGTGGTGGGGCTGGCCCAGGGGCGGGTATGGGGGTGGTGGGAGGAAGTGTGATGGTGTGTGAGTTGGTACCAGTGGTGGAGGCAGCGACTCATAGTTCAGGGATCTCTCTCTCTCTCAGTTTCTCTGTGTCTCTCTCTTTCTCTCTCAGGGACCTGAGGAGAGATGCGGGCTCAACCTGCCCACCTTGCCTACCTCTCCCTTGGGCCCATCTTTCTCTTGTCTCTCCAGGAGCCCTGAGGGCTTGGGTTCAATGTGTCAGGCCCAGGGCACATGCACAGCCACCGGGCCTCGGGGGTCCTCATTGAATGCCTCGTCTGCCCACTGGTCTCTGACCAAGTGGGGCGCTCTCTGACACTTGCCACGTGCAGGTGAAGAAGGAATGCTGCCCTTGTTGACTTGGCTTCAGCTATTGTCTCCCTCCTATTCCCCCACACCCACTCAGGTCACCAGCCACTTCTCTTCTTTGGAAGTGGTAGTCTGGCCCTGCCTGCCAAGGCGGACTGGGGTGCGAGGTCAAGGCTCTGCCGGGGCCAGCTGCTTTGTCCTGGGCCTCATTTCTTCCTGGAATGACTAAACCATGGCCTCACCCCACGCCCACACTTTTCATCTCCAGCCAGGTAGAGGAAAGCCTCTGTAGAGTGACAAGTGTGGAGACAGGCATATGGCATTGCAGTGAGTTTGGCCTCAGCAGGACGGAGGTCTAAGGGTCTGGGGCCACCCTTGGTGTGCCCTTCAGGCGACAGGTCCCAGCCTCTTCTCTGGATTAGTGAAACCCTGGTCCTCCAAGTGCCCAAGGTTAGAGTTAACCTTAACCTTAACCCTAACTCAACCAGGAATCCAAACCTTATCCGTAACTGAAACCCTAACCCTAACTCTAAACCTAACACTAACACTAACCCACATGCTAATACTAAGCCTAAACTGAACCCTAACCCTAAATACATCCCTAACTGAAACAAAAGCCTAAATCTAAACTGAACCTGAAACCTAACCCTAACTCTAAACAGAACCCAAACCATAGCCTAAACCTAACACTGACCCAAACTACCTGTAACCCCAAACTGAACCGAACTCTAACGATAACCCTAACCTTTACCAGAACCCTCACCTTTAGCATAAACAGAATATTAACGCTAACCCGTACCTGAATGCTAAGTCTAAACGGTACCGAACACCTAACCCTAACCATAACTAGAGCCTGAATGCTAACTCTAAACTGAAACAGAACCCTAACCCAATCCATAAAGCTAACCCGAACACAAAGCCTGTCCCTAATACCTAATCCGAATGCAATCCTAACTGTAAACTGAAACTGAATCCTAACTCTAACACTAACACTAATCCGAATAGTATACCTTGCCCTAAACTGAACCCTAACGCTAACCCTAACACCAAAAGTAACACTAACCCTAACCTGATCATAACCCTAACCGTAAACTGAATCTGAAGACTAACCTAACATGTAGCTGAATCATAACCCTAACCCTAACCAGAAACCTAGCACCAACAACAAACCTAACCTTAATCCCAACCCTATGCCTAACACTAACCCTAACCCTAACCCTAATATTAACGCGAATCATTAACCCATCCACAACCTGAGCCGTAAAGCTAACCATAACCCTAACCCTAAACCTAACCATAATGCTAAACCCACCTGAACCCTAGTGCTAACACTAAAAAGAAGCCTAACCTTAATCCTAACCCTAAGCAGATCCCGAACTCGAACTCTAACCCTAACCCTAATCTGAACACTAACTATAACACTAAACCTAAACCTAATCCAAACCATAAGCCTAACCAGAACCTTAACGCGAACCCAACCCTAGCCCTAACCTGAACCCACCCCTGAATCTAACATTAAATGTAACCTGAAACCGAACCCTAATGTTAACCCTCACACTATCCCTAAACCTAACGTTAACCATACCCTCATCCTAACCCTAAATCTAACACAACCCTAATACTAACCTGAAACCTAACCCTAATCCAAACAGTAAACTTAACCTGAACACTAACCCTAACCCCAAACCTAATCCTAAACATCTACCTACCAATAACCCTAACAAGAACCCTAACCCTAACCCACCTGAACCCTAACACAAAAGCTAACCCTAAATCAAACCCTAAACCGAACACTAACCCTAACACTAACTCGCACTATAACCCTAACCCTAACAGGAACCCTAAATCTAACCCAAACCCTAAGACAAAACCTAACACTAAACTGCATTTTAACCCAATTACTAACCCGAACTCAAACCCTAACCCTAACATAACTCTAACCTGAACCCTTAGCCTAACCCTAAACTCATTCTAGCCCTAAAGCAAACACTAGCTCTAATCCAACTAAACCCTATCCCAAACACTAACCCTGAACATAACCAGAACTCTAACCCTAAGCATAAACCTAACCCAAACCGTAACTTGAACCAAATGATAACCGTAACCCAAAGCATCACCCCATCCTACCGTTAACTGTAACTCAAACCCGAACTCGAACACTAACCCTAACACTAACCCTAATCCTAACGTGAACCCTAACCTTAACCCGAAGCCTAATCCTACCCTAACTCTAAACCCTAACCCGAATCCCGAAACCGAACTGGAACCAGAACTCCAATCAGACCACTAACTCTAATCCTACACCTAACCATAACCCTAAGCCAAAACCAAACCCTAACCCTTGCAATAACCCTAACCCTAACCTTAACAGTAACCCTAACCCTAACCCTAAACCTAACCCTAACCCTAACCCTAGCCTGAAAATTAACACTAAACTTAACCCCAACTATAACCATAACCGTAACCTAATCCAACTCTAAACCTAGCCCTAAACCTTTGCCTAAGCATAACCCAAACCATAGCAGTAACCCTATCACTAATCCGAAACCCAATCCTAACCCTAAAACTTCCCAGATCCCAAAAACAAAGCATAAGACCAACCCTAATGCAAACACTAACCCTAATGCTAATCCTAAACCTAACCCTAACACTAAACCTATCCCTAACACAAACCCTAACCCTAAACTTAACACGAACACTAGCCTTAACCCTAAACCCAGACACTAACTTTAAGCCTAAGGAAAACAGGTGCTGGAACCCTGAACCTAACACTAACCAGACCCCTAACCAGAACCCTAACCTTAAACCTAACTGTAACCCAAACATAGCCTAAGCCTAACCCTAACAGTAACCCTACCCCTAACTCTGTCCAGAACCCTAACACTAATCCTAACCCTAACACTAAATCTAACCCTAACCTGAACCCTAATCCTAAACCTAACCGTAACCCAACCATAACCATAAACCTAACCCTAACAGTAACCCTATCACTAACCCTAACCCGAACCTGCATTCAACTCTAACACTAACCATAGGCCTATCCCTAACACTAACTCACACCAGAACACGAACCCTAACCCTAAACCTAACACGTACCCTAAACCTAACCCTAACCTGAAGCCTAACCCTAACCATAACCAATCCCTAACCTGAAACCTAACCCTCACCCAAATCCAAACACTAACCATAAAACTGAACTTAACCTTAAACCTACACCTAACCCAAACTGTAACGCTTACCCTAACACAAAACCTAATAAAAACCCTAACCTGAAGTTGAATCATAACACTAACCCTACCTCTTACTCTAACTCTTACTCTAACTCTAAACCTAACCTGTACCCTAACCCTAAACTAACCCTAACTGTAACCTTAAACCTAACCTTAATCCTAACCCAAAACCTAACCTAAATGCTAACCATAAACCTAATCCGAATCCTAACCTTAATCCAAAACCAAACCTAAACCGAACTCTAGCCCTAACTCTAACCTGAACACTATCACTATCCCTAATCCTAACCAGAAACTGAAACCTAACCATGACACAAACACAAACCCAAACACTAACCCTAACCCTAACCCTAACCCAACGAAACCCTAAGAGTAAACCTAGACCTAACCCTAAGCCTAACCTAACTAGAACTCTAACAACAATCCTAACCCTAAAACGAACCATAACCCTAACTCTAACCCTAACACGAACCCTGAACCTAACCCTAACGTGAACCCTAATGCAATCCGCAACCCAACCCAACCCTAACCCTAAGCCTAGCATTAACCCAAAGCCTAACCCTAACACTAACCCTAATCCTAACCCAAACCTGAACCCTAACCCTAACCCAGCCCTACACCTAACCCTAACACAAACTCTAACCCTAACCCAACCCAACCATAACCATAACCAAGAACTAAACTGAGGCCTAATCATAACCCCAACCCTAACAGTAACCCGAAACCGAACTCTAACCCTAACCCTCACCCTAACCGTTACACTAAACCGATCTCTAAATCTAACCCTGATACGAAGCTAAACCCAACAATAACCGAAACCCTAAGCCGATCCAGAATCCGAACTCTAACCCTAACCCTAATCCAAACACTAACCTCTCCCTAAATGTAACACTAACAACAACTGTAACCCTAATCCTAACCCTAAACCTAACCCGAAACATAACACAAACACTAACCCGAAAAAGGACTTCAATCCTAAACCTAACCTGAACCTCAGATCTAACCCTAACCTGCACCCAACCCTAACCCTAAAGCTAACAATTATCTTAACATGAATATTAACCGTACACAATCAGAAACCCTAACATGAACCGTAACCCAAACCCTACCGTGACTCCCAGCCCGACACTAACCCTAACCTTAAGGTGATCTTGAAGCTGAACCCTAACCCTAACACTAACCTGAACACTAAGCTAATACTAAACCCAATCCTAACACTAACCCTAACCCTTACCTAACATTAACCCTAACACTACACTGAACCATAATCCTAAATCCAGCCCTAATTCTAACCCGAACCCAAACCCGAACCCAACCCTAACCCTAACAGTAGCACTAACCCTAACCTTAACCCGAACCCTGAAGCTAAGGCTAACCCTAAAACGAAACTGAAAAGTAATCGTAACATTAATCCCAACACTAAACATAACCCTATACACAATACAACTCTTAACCCTAAACTGAAGCCAACGGCAATCCTAACCCTAATGCAAACCCTAACGCTAAAGCTAACCCTAAACCAACCCCGAAAACTAACCAAAACCCTAATCCAAACACTAGCACTAAAACTAAACCTAACGCTAACCCAAACCATAGCCCTTACCCTAACATGAATCCTAACCCTAACTCTAACCCAAAATCGAACCATAATACTAACCCTAACCGTAAACTTAACATTAACCCTAAATCTAACCCTAATCCTAACCTGAAACCCAACCCTAATGCTAACACTAACCCGAACCTGAACCCTAACCCTAACCCGAACTCTATCTCTAATCCGAACACGAACCCAACCATACCCCTAAACCTAACCCTAACCCTAACTCGAACCCTAACCCTAACTCATACCCTAAACCGATTCCTAACACTAACACTAGCGTGAAGACTGACCCGCCCCTAATCCTAACCCTAACCATAATCCTAACTCTAACTCCAACAATAATCAGACCACTAAACCTAACCCTAACCCTAACCAGAACACTAACACTAACCTTAAACTAAAGCTAACCCGACCACTGACCTGAAGACTAACTCTAACCCTAAACCTAAATCAAAGTAGTACACGAACCCTAACTCTAATCCTAACCAGAACCCTAACCCTAACCCTAACCCCAACCCAAACACCAACACTAACATTAAACTAAACCCTAACAAGAACCATAACCCTAACCATAACCTGAAACATAACAATAACTCAAACCTTAACCCTAATGGGAAGGCAACGATAACCCTAATTCTAAGCAAGCAGTAACACTTACCCTAAGCCTAACCCTAACTCAAACCTGAACCCTAACTCTAACCCGACCCTAACACTAACCAGAATCCTAAGTCTAACATTAACCCAAATCCTAAATGTAACCCTAACCATAAACCAGCCTGAACTCTAACCCGCACCCTGATCCTAACCCTAAGTGGAACCCAACCATAACACTGACACTAACCCTAACAGTAACCCTAACCCTAACCCGAACCCGAAAGATAACCCTAGACCTAAGCCTGACCCTAACCCTAGCCCTAACCCTAAACCTAACCATAAACCTAAACCAAACCAGTACACAAAACCTAACCTGAAACCCAAGTCAAACCTTAACCCTAACAGCAACCCAACCCGAACCCTTATCCTAACCCTAAACCTAACCCAATCCCTAACCCAAACTCTAGCACGAACCTTAACCCGAAAGCCAGTAATGATTCACACTTGGATACAAAGATGTTTCTTTCTGTCAATTTACAAACCGAGAGAAGAAAGTGTGTTCTCTAAGGAATTTGAGAGTGTTCCTGTCTCTAGGAACTCCACGGCCCTGTTTCCAAACCACCTTTCAGAAGGTGATCATTAGCAGGTGGAAGGAAGGAAGACGGGGCATGAAGATACTTCCAGGAATGGATGTTATCCATAGTTTAACTCAGCTGTAGTAGTGAATGCCCCTCAGATACCAAGATGTTTCTTACCATCTTCTCACAAGCCAGGATAAGAAAGTGCGTTCTCTAAGGAATGAGACTGAGATTCTGTCTCAAGGCCCTACATGGTGCTGTGCACAACTTTCTCTGGGAAGGCCATCCTTAGGAGCTGGAAGGAAAGGAGATTGGGCATGAAGTTACTTCTAGAAATTGCTGGTATCCATCGTTTCGCTCAGCTCTAGTAGTGATTGCCACAAAGATAGAAAGATGTTTCATAACAGCTACTTACTTTCCAGGAGAAGAAAGTGCCCTCTCTAAGGCATGTGAGTGAGAGTCTCTCTGAAGGCCCTATGTGGGCCTGTGGAAAACCTTTTTGGGAAGGCAATCTTTAGGAGTGGGAAGGAAGAGAGATGGGGCATGAAGTTACTTCCAGGAATGGGTACTATACATAGTTTGTCCGAGTTGTAGTGGTGATTGCCACTCAGATACAAGGATGTCTCTTACCATCTAAATACAAGCGGGGATAAGAAAGTGCCTTCTCTAAATCATGTGAGTGAGATTGTCTCTCAAGGCCCTTCATGGGCCTGTGTAAACCTGCTTTGGCAAGGCGATCCTTATGCGCTGGAAGGAAGGGAGATCTGGCAAGATGTTTTTTCCAGGAATGGATGTTATACATAGTCTAACTCAGCTTTAGTAGTGATTGCCACTCAGATAGAAAGATGTTTCTTTCCATCTACTTACAAGCCGAGATAAGAAAGTGCCTTCCCTAAGGCATGTGTGTGAAATCCTCTCTCAAGGCACTCCATGGCCCTGTGCACAACCTGGTTTTGGATGGCGATCTTCAGGAGCTGGGAGAAAGGGAGATTGGGCACCAAGTTGTTTCCAGGAATGGGTCTTATACATAGTTTAACTCAGCTGTAGTAATGACTGCCACTCACAAACAAAGATGTTTCTAACCATCTACTTCCAACCCAGGATAAGAAATTCCGTTCTCTAAGGCATTTGAGAGTGATCCTGTGTCAAGGCCCTACACAGCCCTGTTTTTGTACCTGCTTTGGGAAAGTGATCCTTTGGAGCTGGAAGGAAGGGAGATTGGGCACATAGTAATTTCCAGGAATGGGAGTTATACTTAGTTTAGCTCAGCTGTAATAATGCCTGCCACTCAGATACAAACATGTTTCTAGCCATCTACTTAGAATGTAGTATGAGAAAACGTGCTCTCAATGGATTATGAGTGGGATGCTGTCGCCAGACACTACGCAGTCCTGTTTCCAAACCCGCTTTGAGAAGGCGATCCTTAGGAGCTGGAAGGAAGGGAGATTGGGCACTAAGTCATTTCCAGGAATGGGTGTCATACTTAGTTTAGCTCAGCTGTGGCAATTCTTGCCACTCAGATATAAACATGATCCTAACCATCTATTTAGAATCCGCTATCAGTAAGTGTGCTCTCTATGGCTTGTGAGTGAGATTGTCTCAAGGCAGTACATGGTCCTCGTTCCATACCGTCCTTAGGAAGGCGATCCTCATGTACTGGAAGGAAGGGATATTGGGCCTGAACTTCGTTCCAGGAACTGGTGTTATCCATAGTTTAACTCAGCTGTAGTAGTGATGCCACTCAGAAAGATGTTCCTTACCATCTACTTACAAACCGGGATAAGAAAGTTCCTTCTCTAAGACATGTGCGTGAGATTCTCTCTCAAGGCCCTACATGGCCCTGTGCAAAACCTGCTTTGGGAAGGCGATCCTTAGGAGCTGGAAGGAAGACACATTGGGCATGAAGTTACTATCAGGAATGGTTGTAATACATAGTTCAACTCAGCTGTAGTAATGAATGCCTTTCAGATACCAAGGTGTTTCATACCATCTACATTCAAACCGGGAAAAGAAATTGTGTTCTCCAAGGCATTTGAGACTGATCCTGCCTCAAGGCCCTACATGGCCCTGTTTACAAACCTGCTTTTGGAAGGAGATCTGTAGCAGCTGGAAGGAAGGGAGATTGGGCACGAAGTCTTGTCCAGAAACAGGTGATATACATATGTTAGCTCAGTTGTAGTAATGATTACCACTCACATAGCTACTTGTTCCTAGACTGTTACTTACAAGGGGGTTGAGAAAGTGCCTTAGCAATGGAGTAAGAGATTCGTTCTCAGGGCACAAAATGGCATTATGCTCCAAACCGGGTTCAGGTTTTTCACCATTACAAGATGGAAAGAAGAGAGGTTAGGCACAAATTTATTTCCAGGAATGGGCGTTACACATACTTCTGCTAAGCTCTAGGAATGATTGCCACTCATATAGAAACTTGTTCATGGACTTCTACTTAGAAGCCTGCATCAGAAATTTCCTTCTCAAAGGAAAGTGAGATTAATTCTCAGGTCCAGAAATGGCATTATGTTCCAAACCTGGGTGAGGAAAGTGATCTTTACAACATGGGAGGAAGAGAGGTTATGCACAAAGTTATTTCAGGGATTAGGTGTTATACACTTTTTAAAAGAGCCTTCTCAAGGGAATGTGAGATTTGTTGTCCAGGTGCAAAATGACAGTATGTTCGAAATCTGGTTTAGGTTTGTGATCTTTATGAGATGGAAGGAAGAGAGTTTAGGCACAAAGTTACTTCCAGGAATGAGTGTTATGTGAAGTTTACCTCAACTGTAGTAATGATTGCCAATCATATACAAACTTCTTCCTAGACATCTACGTAAAAGCCAGGATCAGAACATTCCTTCTGAAAGCAATGTGAGACTCCTTCTTAAGGACAGACATGGCACTATGGTCCAAATCTGGTTTAGGTTTGTGATCCTTACGTGATGAAAGGAAGAGAGATTAGGCACGAAGTCATTTCCAGGAATGGGTGTTATACCAAGTTTGTCAGCCCCAGTAATGACAGTCACGCCTAAACAAACTTGTTCCTAGATATCTACTTAGAAGCTGGTATCAGAGAATGTGTTCTCAAAAGAATGTGAAACTCCTTCTAAAGGCCTGAGAGGACACTATGTTCCAAACCTGGTTGATGAAGATGGTCCTTACGAGCCAGAATGAAGAGAGTTTGGGCATGAAGTTATTTCCAGGAATGGCTGTTAGTCACAGATTAGCTCAGCTGTAGTAATGATTGCCAAACATATACAAACTTGTTCCTGGACTTCTACTTAGAAGCTGGGATAAGAAGGTTCCTTCTGAAAGGAATATGTGGTTCCTTCTCTTTTCTCTTTGTGAGTAAGATCAGCCCTGAGCTAACGGCCATGCCAATCCTCCTCTAATTGCTGAGCAACGCTGGCCCAGACCTAACATCCGTCCTGATCTTCCTCCACTTTATGTGGGGTGCCACCACAGCATGGCCTGACAAGCACTGTGTCGGTGTGTGCCCGGTATCTGAACCTGGGCCACCAGCAACAGAGGGTGCACTTAACCACTACACCATGGGGCTGGACCCTATGAGGTTCCTTCTCAAGGCCAGAAATAGCATGATGTTCCAAAAATGGTTGAGCAAGCTGATTCTGATGAGGTAAAGGAAGAGCGATTAGGCAAAAAGTGATTTCCAGGAATGGCTGTTATACATACTTTAGCTCCCGTAGTCATGATTGCCACTCATATGCAAACTTGTTCATAGAAATCTACATACAGGTCAGGAACACAAAGGGCCTTCGCAAAGGAATGTGACATTCCTTCTCAGGGCCCAAAATCCCAATATTGTCCAAACCTGGCTTAGGTTTGTGACCCTTACTGGATGGAAGGAAGAGAGATTGGGCACAATGACATATTCATGAATGAGTTTTACACATAGATTAACTCAGGTGTAGTAATGATTGCCACTCATATACAAACTTGTTCCTAGACATCTACATAACCCCAGGATCAGAAAGTGACTTCTCAAAAGAATGTGATATTCCTTGTCAAGGCCTGAAACAGCAATATGTTCCAAACTTGGTCGACGAAGGTGGTACTTACGAGCTGGAAGTAAGAGAGATTGAGCATGAAGTCTTTTTCCAGGAATTGATGCTACTCATAGAATAGCTCAGTTGTACTAACGATTGCCACTTATATAGAATCTTGTTCCTGGACATACACTTAGAAGCAGTGATCAGAAAGTGCCTTCTTAAAGGAATATGAGATTCCTTCTCAAGGCCGGAAATGGCAATATGTTCCAAACGTGGTTGAGGAAGGTGGGCCTTATGATCTGGAAGGAAGAGAGACCGGCACGAAGTTATTTTCAGGAATAGGTGTTATTCATAGTTCATCTCAGTTGTAGTAATGATTCCCACTCATATACAAACTTGTTTCTAGGGATCTACTTAGAAGCTGGGATCAGAAAGTTCCATCTCAAGGTAATGTGAGATTCCTTCTCAAGGCCCGACATGGTATTACATTCAAAACCTTGCTTAGGAATGTAATCCTTTAGAGCTGGAAGGAAGAGAGATGGGGTAGGAAGTTATTTTGAGGAATGGTTCTTATACACCGTTTAGCTCAGCTGTAGTAATGGTTGCCACTCATTTAGAAACTCGTTACTAGACGTTTACTTACAAGCCGAGATCAGAAAGTGCTTTCTCAAAGGAATGTGAGATTTGTTCTCAAGGGCCTGAAATGGCATTATATTCCAAACCTGATTTAGGTTTGTGATCCTTACGAGATGGAAGGAAGAGAGAGGCACAGCTCTATTAGTGATTGCCACTCACATGCAAACTTGATCCTAGACGTCTACATACAGGCTGTGATCAGAAACTGCTGTCTGAAAGAATTGTGAGATTTCTTCTCAAGGTCTGAAATGGCAATATGTTCCCAACTTGGTTGAGGAAGGTCTTCATTACGAGCTGGAAGGAAGATAGATTGGGCATGAAGTTATTTTCAGGATCGGGTGTTATTCAAAGAATAGTTCAGTTGTAGTAACGATTGCCACTTATGTAGAATCTTGTCCTGGACATTTACTTAGAAGCAGGGATCAGAAAGTGCCTTCAAAGTAGTGTGAGATTCATTCTCAAGGCCTGAAATGGCATGATGCATGAAACTTGGTTTATATTTGTGATCCTTATGAGATTGAAGGAGGAGAGATGAGGCAAAAAGTATTACCAGGAATGGTTGTTATAGACAGTTGAGCTCAGATCTAGTAAGGATTAACACTCATATACATACTTATTCCTAGACTTCAACATTCTGGACAGGATCAGAATGTGTCTTCTCAAAGGAATATGAGATTCCATCTCAAGGAGTGACATGGCGATATGTTGCAAACCTGGTTTAGCTTTGTGATCCTTATGAGTTAGAAGGAAGAGAGATGAGGCACAAAGTTATTTTCAGGAATGGGTATCATACACAGCTTAGCTCAGCTGTAGTAACGCTTGCCACTCATATACAAACTTGTTCCTAGACATCTACTTCCACTCTGGGATCAGAAAGTGCCTTCTCAAAGGAATGCGAGATTCCTTCTCAAGGTCCAACAAGGCAATATGGTCCAAAACTGGTTTAGTTTAGTGAATCTTAGTGCTAGAAGGAAGAGAGTTTTTACATGAAGTTATTTCACGGAATGGGTATTATAAATCATTTTACTCAGCTGTAGTACTGATTGATGCTCCAATATAAACTTGTTCCTAGACATCTACTTACAAGAAGTTATCAGTAAGTGTCTTCACAGAGGAATGTGAGATTTGCTCTCAACGACCAAAATAGCATTATGTTCTAAACCTGGTTTAGGAAGGTGATTCTCACGAGCTGAAAGGAAGAGTGAGTGAGCACAAAGATACTTCCAGGGATGGGTATTTTATACAGATGAGCTCAGCTGTAGTGATGATTGCCACTCATATACTAACTTGTTCCTGGACATCTACTTACATGCTGGGACGAGAAATGCCTTCTCAAAGGAATGTGATATTCCCTCCTAAGGCTCGAAACAGCAATATATTCAAAACCTGTTTTAGGAATGTAAACCTTCAGAGCTGGAAGGAAGAGAGATTGGGCATGAAGATATTTCCAGAAATGGGTGTTAGCCATAGATTAGCTCAGCTGTATTAATGATTGCCACTCACATACAAAGTCGTTTCTAGACATTTACTTACAAGCCTGGATCAGAAAGTGCCCTCTCAAAGGAATATGAGATTCAATCTCAAGGCCTGAAACTGCATTCTGTTATATACCTGTTTTAGGTTTCTGATCCTTACGAGATGGAAGGAAGAGATAGTGGGCATGAAGTTATTTCCAACAATGGGTGTTATACATAGTTCAGCTAAGTTCCAGTAATCTTTGAAACTCATTTACTAACTTGTTGCTAGAGCTCTACTTAGAACCCGGGATCAGAAATTGCCTTCTCAAAGGAATGTGATATTCTTTCTCAAGGCCTGAAATGGCAATATGTCCCCAACCTGGGTAAGGTAGGTTGACTTCATTTGCCGGAAGGAAGAGAGACAGGGCACGAAGTTATTTCCTTACTTGTTACTGGCAAAAGTGCTTGAGCAGTAGTATTTTGTCTTTCCATTGAGAAGGCAGCCTCAGTGCAGGCAACGAACCAAAAGGAAGAAAAGGCACTTTCCATTACGATACTCAAAAACTAAATGGAAATGTTTTTCTCCACAGAGTACGTTCATTAGATGGATACTATAGATATTCGCTCTCAGCTGTAGTGGAAAATTTAAAAGTTCTCAGGGGTAGATGCTCCTTAAACCTACTTGCAAGCAGAGTTAAGCAAGAACTTTCTGGCATTACATAGGAGAGACATTATTTTTAGCGTGTGTGAGGAAGATCAACCCTGAGGTAACATCCGATGTTGATCCTCCTCTATTTTGCTGAGGAAGTTTGGCCCTGAGCTAACATGAGTGCCCATCTTCCTCTACTTTATATGGGACGCCACCACAGCATGTCCTGGCAAGCAGTGCATTGGTGCGTGCCCAGGGTTGGGAAACTGAAAACCCAAGGCCACCAAAGTGGAGCGTGCACACGAAACTGTTTGTGACACCGGGCAGGCCCCAGGGAGAAAATTCTTAAGTAAATGTCGTTAACCACAATGTTGGGAGAGGCAATTTTCAGGAGAGTCCTCTGCAGATGCAAGTAAGAATTTTGCTCCATACTGGCCTGTCCTTTTACAGATGCTATAGATACTATCTCCCAGGTGTACTGAAATTTTAAAAGCTCTCATATGAAGATGTTACTTACACTTGTTGGGTACCTGTGTTAAGCAAAAGTGTTTGTCATGATATGCTAGTGAGACCCTGAATGTAGTTTGAACTGCAGTGTATTCAAATTCTCAAGATGATCCTAAACAGGTACAAGGAGGAGTTTCTCTGAAGAGTCAACTGTCATTGAATGGATGGTAAGGATAATCTGCACCACCTGTAGTGATAGCTCTCCTAGTAAGATGATCCTGAAAACTACTGACAAACTTGGTTGATTAGTGGTGTTTTGTCATTCCATTGGGAAGACGGCCTCAGTGCAGGCAATGAACGGCAAAGAGGAAAAGTCACTGAACCACATCATCCAAAAATCTACAGGGAAGAGCTTTTCTGCACAAGGTACGTTCATGTACTGGATGTTATAGATATTCTGTCCAGGCTGCAGTGGAAAGTTTAAAAACTCTCAGAGGCAGATCCTGCGGAAAGCCACTTGCAATCTGAATCCAGCAAGGTCTTTCTTTCATTAAATAGGGAGAGAATTACTAAGTGAATGTTGTTAACTGCAAGGTTGGAAAGAAAAATTTCAGGATAGTCCTATACAGATATTAGCAAGAAATATTCTCTACAATGAACTTTCATTTTATGGATGTTATAGATACTCCCATCTGTACTGAAATTTTAAAACCTCTCATATGAAGGTATTCCTAACAGATATTTGCAACCTGTGTTAAGCAATAGTGTTGATAATGATATGCTAGTGAGACCCTGAAGGTAGACTGTACTACAATGTTTTTAATGTCACTCATGAATATGATTCTAAACAGCGACATGATATTCTTCACACGGTACTTTCCTTGAATGGATGTGATAGAGTTTCTTCCCCGGTTGTGGTGACAACTTTAACATCTCATAGGAATGTGCTCCTAGCAGCAACTGGCAAAATAGGTTTACAGTGGTGTTTTGTCTTTATGTTGGGGAGGAGGCCTGAGAGCAGGCAGTGAACTGCAGAGATGAAAAGGCACTTTGCAAGATGATCTTAAAAAGCTAAAATGATGTATGTTCCTCCACAGAGTACTTACATGGAATGTATGGTATAGATATTCTGTCCCAGCTGCAGTGGAAAGTTTAAAAGCTTGCAGAGGCAGATCTGCTGAAAGCTACTTGCCATCTGAGTTCATCAAGATCTTTCTTGCCTTACCTGGGAGTGAATTCCTAAGGGAAGGTCCTTAACCGCAATGGTGGAAAAGGCAATTTTCAGGATACTCCTATACAGATACAACCAAGAGATTTTGTCCCCACTGAACTCTCATTTCATGGATGTTATAGATACTCTCTCCAGCTGTCCTGAAAATTTAAAACCTCTCATATGAAGAAGTTACTAACAGATATTGGCAACCTGTGTTAAGCAATAGTGTTTATCATGATATGCTAATGATACCCTAAATGCAGGCTGAACTGCAGTGCCTTTAAAGTCATTCATGAAGATAATCCTAAGCAGGTACAAGAAGAGGTCTTCTTCATGGTATACTTTCATTGAATTGATTTGATAGAGCTTCTTTCTGAGGTGTGTTGAAAAGTTGAAACTCTCCTAGGAAGGTGTTCCTAACAGCTACTGGCAGAGTAGGTTTAGCAGTAGTGTTTTCTCTTTAAACCAGGGAGGAAACGTGAGTGCAGGCAATGAAATGCAAAGATGAAAATGCAACTGACAATATGATCTGAAGAAGCTAAAAGCAAGTGTTTTCCTCCACATGGTAATTACATGGAATATATATTATATATAAGTTCTCCCAGCTGCAGCGAAAATTTTAAAAGCTCTCAGAGGAAGACCATTCTTAAAGGACCCTGCAAGCTGTGTTCAACAAATGCTTTCTTGCTTTACTTTGGAGAGATAGCTGAGTGAAGGCCATTGAATGCAATGAGGGAAAAGGCAATTTGCATGATGAACCTACACAGACACACGAACGAGATTTTCACCAAACTTGTCTTTCATATTATGGATATTATAGATACTCTCTCCCAGCAGTACTGAAATTTTAAAACCTCTAAGATGAAGATGTTCCTTTCAGATATTGGCCACCTGTCTTGAGCAGTATAGTTCATCATGATATGCTAGTGGGACCCTGAATAGAGTTTGAACTGCAGTCTATTAAAAGTCTCTTCTCAAGATGACCCTTAACAGCCACAAGCTGGAGTTTCTCTGAAGCGTCAACTTTCATTGAGTTGATCATAACAATAATCTGCACCACCTGTAGTGATCGTTCAAAAGATCTCCTAAAAAGATACTCCTGATGGCTACTGACAAAAGGCATTGAGCAGGAATGTTTTGTATTTCCAATGGGAAGGGAGGCTCAGTGCAGGCAATGAACGACAAAGAGGAAAAGGCACTTTACAATATGATCCTAAAAAGCTAAAAGGAAGAATTTTTCTCCACTGGGTACATTCCTGAAATAGATGTTATAGATATTCGCTCCCCGCTGCAGTGAAAAGTCTAAAAGCTCTCAGAGGGAGAGCCTCCTTGAAGATACTTCCAAGCTGAGTTCAGCAAACATTTTTTACCTGACTTGAGAGAAAGAGCACGGGTGAAGTTTATTTACTGCAATGTTGGAAAAGGCAATTTTCAGAATAGTCCTATAGAGATACACGCAAAAGATTTTCTCCATACCTGAATTTCAATTTATGGATGTTATAGATACCCTTTGCCAGCTGTACTGATATTTGAAAACCACTCATATGAAGATGTTACTTACAGATATTGGCCTACTGTGATAAGCAATGGTGTTCATCATGATACGTTACTGAGAACCTGAATGCAGATTGAACTGCAGTGTAGTCAAGTCTCTTCTCAAGATAATCCCAAACAGCTACAAGCAGAGTTTCTCTGAAGAGTCCACTTTCCTGGAATGTAGGGTAATGATAATCTGCACCACATGTAGTGATAGTTTGAAAGCTCTCCTAGCAGTGTTTCAAAGAGTTACTGGTAAACGTCGTTGAGCAGTGGTATTTTGTCTTGCCTGTGGGAAGGAAGCCACAGTGCAGGACATGAACTATAAAGAGGAAAAGGCACTTTACTATGTGATCCAAAAAACTAAAAGGAAGACTTTTCCACCACACAGTATGTTCATGGAATGGATGTTATAGATATTCTCTCCCAGCTGCAATGGAAAGTTTAAAAGCTCTCAGAGGAAGGTGCTCCTTAAAGATACTTGCAAGCAAGTTGAACAAGAACTTTCTGGCATTACAAGGAGAGAATTCCTATGTGTAGGTCGTTAACAGCAATGATGTAAAAGGCAATTTTCAGGATAATCCTATACAGATATAAACAAGAGTTTGTCTCCAAACTGGAATTTCATTTTATGGATGTTACATATACTGTCTCCCAGCCGTACTGAAATTTTAAAACGTCTCCATTGAGAATGTTACTAACAGATATTCTTCACCTGTGTTAAGCAATAGTGTTCATCATGATATGCTAGTGAGACCCTGAACGCAGATTGAACTGCAGTGTATTTGAAGTCACTTATGAAAATGACCCTAAACAGTTATAAGCAGAAGTTATCTTCACGGTATACTTTCATTAAATGGATGTGATAGAGCTTTTTCCTGAGCTGTGGTGAAAAGTGTCAACTCTCATGGGAAGGTGTTCCTAATCGCTACTGGCAGAGTAGGTTTAACAGTGGTGTTTTTTCTTTACATCAGGGAGGAAGCCTGAGGGCAGGCAATGAAATTCAAAGGTGAGAATGCAATTGACAATATGATCGAAAGAAGCTAAAAGCAGTGATTTCCTCCACAGAGTACTTACATGGAATGGATGTAAGGAATAGGTTTTCCTAGCTGCAGTGAAAAGTTTACAAGCTCTCAGAGGAAGATCATCCTTAAAGATTCCTGCAAGGCGAGTTAAGAAACACTTTCTTGTATTACATGGGATAGAGAGCCTGAGCGAAGGTCGTTAACTGCAGTGATCTAAAGGCAATATGCAGGCTGATCCCATAAAGAGACAAGCCACAGATTTTCTCCATATTTCACTTTCATTTTATGGATGTTATAGATACACTCTCCTAGCTGTACTGAAATTTTAAAACATCTCAGATGAAGATGTTACTTACAGATATAGGCCACATGTGTTAAGCTATAATGTTTGTCATGATATGTTCATGAGAGCCTGAAGGTGGGTTGAACTGTAGTGTATTAAATGTCTCTTCTCAAGATGATCCTAAAGAGCTACTAGCAGGAGTTTCTCTGAAGATTCAACTTGAATGGAATGGATGTTAAATATAATCAGCAAAACCTGTAATAATACTTTGAAAGCTCTCATACGAAGACGTTCCTTACAGCTACTGGCAAAATTGGTTAAGCAGTGGTGTTTTGTCTCTATATTAGTGAAGGAAACATCATTGCAGGCAATGAACAGCAAAGAGGAAAAGGCAATTTACTATATGATCCTAATACCTAAAAGGAGGAGTTTTTCTGCACAGAGTATGTTCACGGAATGGATGTTGGAGATATACTCTCCCAGCTGCAGTGAAATGTTTAATAGATCTCAGAGGAAAATCCTCCTCAGAGATACTTGCATGCTGAGTTCAGCAAACATTTTCTTGCATGTCTTGGGAGAGAGAGCCTGAGTGAAGGTCGTTAACCGCAAAGAGGGAAAAGGCAATTTGCAAGAAGATCCTATATAGATACAAGGCAGAGATTTTCTCCACACTTGACTTTCATTTTATGGATGTTATAGATACTCCACCCTAGCTGAAATGGAACTGTTAAACTTCTCATATGAAGATGTAACCTATGATATTGGCCACCTGTGTTAATCAGTAGTGTTCATCATAATGTGCTACTCAGACCCCGAATGCAGATTGAACTGCAGTAATTAAAAGACTCTTCTCAAGATGATCCTAAACACCTACAAGCAGGAGTTGCTCTGAACAGTCAACTTTTATTGAATGGACGGTAATGATAATCTGCACCACCTGTAGTGATAGTTGGACAGCTGTCACAGGACGTTGTTCCTAACAGCTACTTTCAAACTTGTTTGAGCAGTGGTGATTGGTCTTTCGGTTGGCAAGGGAGCCTCAGTGCAGGCAATGAGCGACAAAGAGGAAAAGGCACTTGAACATATCCTAACATGTTAACCTTAAGAGTTTCTCACCACAGAGTAGGTTCATGGAATGAATGTTAGCGAAATACTCGCCCCACTGCAGTGGAAAGTTTAAAAGCTCTCAGAGGCAGATCCTCCTGTAAAGTACTTGGAAGCAGAGGTCAGCAAGAACTTTCTTGCTTTACATGGGAAAGAATTCCTGATTGAAGGTAGTTAACGGCAATGTTGATAAAGGCAATTATCAGAATAGTCGTATACAGATAGAAGCAAGAAATTTTATACATACTGGACTTTCGTTTTATGGATGTTATAGATACACTCTCCCAGTGGTAATGAAATTTTAAATCCTCTCATATGAAGCTGTTACTAACAGATGCTGGCAAGCTGTGTTAAGCAATAATGGTCATCATGATATGCTAGTGAGACCCTGAATACAGATTGAACTGCAGTGTATTTAAATCCACTTAAGAACACGATCATAAACACTTACAGAGGAGGCTTTCTTCACGGTGTACTTTCATTGAATGGATGTGATACAGCTTCTTTTCGAGCTGTGGTGAAAAGTGGAAACTCTCCTAGTAAGGTGTTCCTAACAGCCACTGGCAAAGTAGTTTTGGCAGGGGTGTTTTCTTTTATATCAGGAAGGAAGCCTGAGTGCATGCAATCAGCTGCAAAGATGAAAAGGCACTTTACGACATGATCCTAAAAAGCTAAAAGGAAGTGCTTTCCTCCACAGAGAACTTACATGGAATGGATGTTACAGATATTCTCTTGCAGCTGCAGTGCAAGTTTACAAGCTCTCAAAGGAGGATGCTGCTTAAAGCTCCTTGCCAGCTGAGTTCAGCAAGTAGTTTCTTGCCTTACATAGGAGAGAGAGCCAGAGTGACGGTCGTTATCTACAATGATGGAAAAGGCAACTTGCGGGAGGATCCTATACACATACCAGGCAGAGATTTTCTGCACACTTGACTTTCATTTTATGAATGTTACAGATCCTCTCTCCCAGCTGTAGTGACAAGTTTAAAAGCACTCCAAGGAAGAACTGACTTACAGCTACAGGGCTGTTGAGTTCAGAACGGGTGTTGTTCCATTATATTTGAGGGAAAGCCTGAGTGCAGGCCATGAAGATCGATGATTGAAAAATTCACTCATCAAGATGATCCTCAACAACTAAGAAGAGTTTTATTCCACCGTGTATGTTATTTCAATTGATGTTATAGATACTTTCTCCCAGCAGTAGTGAAAAGGATCAAAGCTGTCTTCGGAAGATCTTACTTACAGCTAATGGCAACCTTTGCTCAGTAAGAACATTCTCTCATATACTGTGTGAGAGAGCCTGAGTAAATGTCGTGAGCTGCAATGTTTGAAAAAGTACTTTTCAGTGCAGATGCTAAACAGGTACAAGCAAGTGTTTTTCTCCACACTGTGCTTTTCATAAATCGATATTAGATATATTCTCTTCCTTGTGTAGTGAAAAATTTAAACCCTCTCATAGGAAGATGCTCCCAACAGCTACTGGCAAACTGAGATCAATGAGCACATTCTTTCGTTCCATGTAAGAGAAAGCCTGAATGAAAGACGCGAACTGCAACTTTTGAAAAGGGACTTTTCAAGACGATCATAAACAGATTTAAAAAAGGAGTCTTTCTTCACACTATACTTTCGTTCAATGGATCTTACAGATAATCTGTACCAGTTGTAGTGAAAAGTATAAAAGGTCTCATTAGAGTATGTTCCCTAGAGCTACTGGCAAGCAGAGTTCAGCAGAAGTGCTCTTTCAATACATTGGATAGAAACCTGAGTGTAGACTATTAACAGCATATTTGTGATATCAGTCATGTGTCCTTAGTGAGATTACTCATATATTTATGTGTGACATCACTCCCATTGTTATGAGTGACATCGCACCAATAGTGTGACATCACTCCCATTGCTATCTGTGACATGAGAGACATGTAACTTGTAACATCACACCCATTGTGTTCATGTGATATCATACTCTATGTTAAGCGTGATGTGACACACTTGGCTATGGGTAACATCACACCCCTTGTGTGTGTGTAACAACATCCTCCTTGCGTGTCACATCTCATCAATTGTGAATGACATCAACCTTGTCATATGATATCAAACCATTAGTATGTGTGGTGTCACTCCCAGTATTATGTATGACATCACACCAATTGAGTGTGGCATCACTCTCATAGTGTTTGACATCACTCCACTGGTGTGTGACATGGCTCATATTTTGTGTCTGACATCACTCCAATCGTTCTGTGTGACATCACACCCATTTTGGTACATCACACACTTTGAGCAGGATAAAACTAGGTTAGCCTGTCACATCTCTCAAATTGTGTGATATCACTCCCGTTGTGTGAGGGCAGTCATTTTGTTAACTTAGATATGACATCCACAGTTTTGTATGAAATCATTCCCAGCTTTCTGTGAAGTCTCTCACATTTTACTCTGACTTATATCCCTATTTGTGTTTTATGTAACTCTCATTGTTATGTATGAATTCACACTCATTTTCCTTAGAGATACCACACCAAATGTCCATGATATCACCAGATTGGTGTGTGCTTTCACACACTTTGTGTGTCTGACCTCACTCAATGTCTGTATGACATCACACCAATGGTGTATGTGTGATAGTGCTCACATTTATGTGTGAAAACACACACATTGATATGTCTGACACCATTCACATTTTTGTGACATAATTCACATTTTTATGTATGACATCACACCTGGTGTGTGTGTGACAACATTCACATATGTTGACATCACAGCGATTGTGTGTGACATCACTCGAATTTACCATATGAAATGGCTATTGTTAAGTGTCATGTCACACCCAATATTCTGTGTGATGTCACATTAATTCTCGAGGACATCACTCTACTAGTGTTGTGACATCACTCCCATGGAGTCTCTGTGACTTCATTTATATATTTTGGGTCACATCTTTCTGTTATGTGTGATATCACGCCTGTTGTGTTGTATGACATCAGTCCAATAGTGTGACCTCACTCCCACATATGTGTGACACCAGTCACATGTCCTTTGTGATATTACTCACATGTTTATGTGTGACCTCAGTCTCATTATGTGTGACATCACATCAATAGTGTGACATTACTCCCACTATGTGTGACATCAGTGACATGTCCCTAGTGACATAATTCACATTATGAAGTGTGACATCACTCCCATTGTGTGCATGTGATATCACTCCCACTGTTTTGCGTGGCGTGACCACATGCTTCTTGGTGACATCACATCACTTGTTTGAGAGTGACAACATCCTCATTGTGTGTCACACCACAACACTTGTGCGTGACATCAACCTTAATTCCCGTATGATATACCAACCATTATTATGTGTGGTGTCACTCCCAATATTATGTATGACATCACACCAATTGAGTGTGCAATCACTCTGGTAGTATTTGACATCACTCCAACGGAGTGTGAAGTGGTTTACATTTTGTGTCTGACATCACTCCAATCGTTATGTGGGACATCACATCCATTTTGGGACATCACACAACATGAGTATGCTAACACTACGATAGACGGTCACATCTCTCAAGCTGTGTAATATCACTCCCATTGTGTGTGGTGGCAGTCATATTCTTAACTGGGTGTTGTGACACCCACTGTTATGTACGAAGTCACTTCCAGGTTTCTGTGAAATCACTCACATTTTACTCTGACATATCGCACTTGTGTGTTTTGTGTAACTCTCATTGCTATGTGTGAATATTCACTCATTTTCCTTAAAACACCAATCCCATTTTCTGTGACATCACCAGGTTAGTGTGAGCCTTCACACACATTGTGTGTCTGACATCACACCAATGGTGTACTTGTGAAAGGGCTCATATTTGTGATTGAAAATATACCCAATGATATGTGTGACACCATTCACTTTTTTGTGACATAAGACAAGACACATTTTCATGTATGACATCACATATATTATGAGCGTGAAAACATTCACAGATGTTGATATCACACCAATTGTGTGTGACATGAATGCAATTTAGCATATGAAATCGCTATTGTTACCTGTGATGTTACTTCCAATATTCTGTGTGACGTCACACTAATTCTTGAGGACATCACTCTACTACTGTTGTGACATGACTCTCATGGTGTTTCTGTGACTTCACTCATATATTTCGAGTGATATCTCTCTGTTATTTGAGACAACATTCCTGTTGTGTTTATGACATCACACCAATAGTGTGACATCACTGACACACGTCTGACATCAGTCGCGGGTCCTCTGCTGTATTACTCACCTGTTTCTGTGTGACATCACTCACATTATGTGTGACATATGAATTGTGTGACAACACTCTCACTACTATGTGTGACATCGTCGTATCCCTTTTGACACAACTCACATTTTATAGTGTGACATCACTCCCATTGTGTGCATGTGATATTACTCCCATCATTATGAGTGACATGACACACACGGTTATCGGTGACATCACACCACTTGTGTGTGACAACATCCTCACCTTGTGTCACATCACATCAATTGTGTGTGACATCAAACTTAATTAGCATATGATATCCCAACTGTTGTTATGTTGGTGTCACTGCCATTATTATGTATGACATCACACCAATTGAGTGTGGCATCACTCCAACATCGTGCTTGCAACATCATTCACATTTTGTGTGCGACATCACTGCAATCATTATGTGTGACATCACACCCTTTTTTAGACATCACAAAGCTTGATTGTGATAACACGAGGATAGGCAGTCACATCTCACATATTGTGTGATATCACTCCCATTGTGTGTGACGGCAGTCATATTATTCAGTGTGATGTGACCTCTGCTCTTATGTACGAAATAACACTTAGGTGTCTGTGAAATCTCTCACATTTTACTCTGACTTAAATCCCACATGTGTGTATTGTGTAACTCTCATTATATGTGAATTCACACTCATTTTCATGAGAGAAACCATCCCCATTGTCTGTGACTTCATCAGGTTGGTGTGTGCCTTCACACACATTGTGTGTCTGACCTCACTCAATGTGTGTGTGACATCACACCAATGGTGTAGGTGTGACAAGGCTCACATTTGTGTGTGAAAACACACCCATTGATATCTGTGACACCATTCACCTTTTTTGTAACACAATTCACATTTTTATGTATGACATCGCACCTATTGTGTGTGACAACTTTCACATATGTTGAAATCAAACCAATTGTGTGTGGGTTAGGGTTAGTGTTAGCATTAGGTTTAGAGTTTTGGTTAGGGTTATGGTTAGGGATAGGGCTAGGGTTTAGGGTTAGGGCTAGGGCTGGGGCTAAGGCTAGGGTTAGGTTTAGTGTTAGGCTTATGGCTAGGGCTAGGTTTAGGGTTAGGGCTAGGGTTAGGCTTGCAGGTAGGGTTAGGACTAGGGCTATGTTAGGTTTAGGGCTAAGGCTAGGGTTAGTGCTAGGTTTAGGGTTATTGTCAGGGTTATGGATAGGGCTAGGGTGTGGATTAGGGCTATGATTAGGGTTAGGTTTAGCATTGAGTTTAGGGCCAGTGTTAGTATTAGGGTTAGGGCTAGGGTTATTGTGAGGGTTAGGGTTAGGGTTATGATTACTGCTAGGGCTAGGCTTATGGCTACGTTTAGTGTTATGGTTAGGTTTAGTGTTAGGCTTAGGGTTAGTGTTATGGTCGGGGTTATATCTAGGGCTAGGATTAGGATTAGGTTTAGTGCTAGGTTTAGGGCTAGGGCTACTGTTAGCTCTAGACTTAGATATAGGGCTAGTCTAGGGCTAGTGTTAGGTCTAGAGCTAAGGCTAGTCCTAGTGTTATGGCTAGCATAGCCTTAGGGTTACAGTTATGGTTAGGGCTAGGTCTAAGTCTAGGGCTAGGGCTAGCATTAGGGCTAGGGCTAGGGCTATGGTTAGGGCTATGGTTAAGGTTAAGTTTATGTTTAGGCTTAGTCCTAGTGTTGGTGTCAAGGTTAGGGTTCTTGTTAGCTTCAGGTTCGGATTTGTGTTCGGGTAAGGGTTTGGGTTCGTGTTTGGGTTCTGGTTTGGTGAGGTTTAGGGTGAGGCTTAGGGGTGAGAGTCAGTTTTAGGGTTAGAGTGAGGGTTAAGAATATGATTAGGATTAAGTCTGTGCTATGGTTAGGGATAGGTTACAGATTAGGGTAAGGATTAGTGTTAGCTTTAAGGTTATGTTAGTGATAGCACTAGGGCTAGGGTTAGGGTTAGGTTTATGGATAGGATTTGGGTTAGCGTTAGGATTAATACCCCGTTTAGGGTTAGGGTTACACATAGTGGTAGGTGTTGGCTTTGGGCTACAGTTCGGTTTAGTGTTAATGTTATGGCTAGGGCTAGATTGAGCATTAGGGTTAGTGCCATGGTTAAGTTTAGTGCTAGGGTTAGGGTTAGAGTTAGGTCTAGGTCTAGCATTTGGTTAGTGCTATGGCTAAGATTATAGTTTGGTTTAGGGTCATGGTTTGTGTTAGACTTAGTGGCAGGGGTACTGTTAGGTTTAGTGTTAAGGGTTGAGCTATGGGTTAGGAATGAGAGAGATCGGTTTAGGGTCATAGTTCGGGTTAGGATTAGCATTAGTGTTGTGGTTATGGTTAGGGATAAGATTAGTGTTAGAGTTAGGTTTAGGGCCAGGGCTCGGGTTAGGACTAGGGTTACACTTAAGGCTAGGGATAGGTCTGTGATTAGGGTTAGTGTTAGGGCTAGTGTAAGGGTCCGGTCTAGGGCTGGGTTAGGATTAGCTCTAGGGCAAGTGTTAAGGTTAACATTGTGCTTAAGGTTAGGTTTTGGCATAGGGCTAGGTTTAGGCTTAATGTTGGGTTAGGCTTAGGTTTGGGGTATGGGTAGCAATTTTGGTTGTGGTTGTGGTTAGGGTCACTGTTAGGGCTTGGGGCTGGGTTAAGAACAGATTTCTGGTGAGTCTTAGGGCTAGACTAAAGGCTAGGGTTAGGGTTAGTTTTAGGGTTATGCTTGGGGTAGGTTTAGTGTTTGGGTGAGGGTCAGGGGTATGGTTAGCATTAGGATTAAGTTTTGGGAAAGGCTTAGGTTGAGGTCTAGGGTTAGAGCTAAGGTTAGATTTAGGGTTAGAGTTCAGTTAGGTTTATGGCTATGGTTAGTCTTAGGGCTAGGGTTAGTGCTAGGATGCTGGTTAGGGCTAGGGCTGGGGCTGGCTTTTGGCTTATGGCTATGTCTAGGATTAGGGTTAGTGTTAGGGTTAATGTTGCGTGCGTTAGAGTTTGGGTTATGGGTAGGGTCAGGGTTAACTTTAGGGTTATGTGTAAGGTTAGCTTTATATTTAGGGTAATTGTGGGGCCGGCCTTGTGGCTTAGGGGTTAAGTGCGTGGGCTCCACTGCTGGTGGCCCAGGTTTGGCTCCTGGGTGCACACCAACGCACCACTTCTCCGGCCATGCTGAGGCCGCGTCCCACATACAGCAACTGGAAGGATGTGCAGATATGACATACAACTATCTACTCTGGTTTTGTGGGAAAAAAAATTAGTGTGAGCCTTAAGGTGACAGGTAGGAGTAGCAGTAGAGTTAGGGGTAAGGTTAGAGTTGGGTTTGAGTTAGGGTTATGGTTGGGCTAGGGTTAGTGTTTGGGTTAGGGCTACTGTTAGTGTTAGCATTAAGGTTAGGGCTATGGCTAGAGTTAGGGCTATGGTTAGGGCTAGAGTTAGGCTTAGGGTTAGGGTTAGCATTAGTGTTAGGGCTAGTGTTAGACATAGGGTTAGGCTTAGCACCAGGGCTAAGGATACGGCTAGGGTTAGTGTTAGTTCTAGGACCAGGTCTAGGGTTACTGTTAGGGTTAGAGTATGGGTTAGGGCTAGGGTAAGGGTTAGGGTTAAGGCTATGTTTAGGGTTAGGCTTAGGTTTAGGACTAGATTTATGCCCGTGGTTAGGGTTAGGGTTAGGACGAGGGCTTATCTTGGGGTTAGGGCTAGGGCTAGGATTAGGTCATGGTCAGCATTAGGGTTAGGGCTACTGTTGGGTTAGGGTTAGGGTTACGGTTGTGGTTAGGGTCAGGTCTACGGCTAGGATAGAAGTTAAGCCTATGTTTAGGGTTATGGTTAGGTTTATGTTTACCGTTACAGTTATGGTTAGTGGTAGGTCTCGTGTTAGGCTCAGGTCTCTGTCTAGCGTTCGTTTGGGTTAGCCCTAGGTCTATGGCTAAGTTTAGGGTCAAGTTTAGGTTTACTGTTAGTGCTAGAACTAGGTTTAGGTTTACGTTTAG
Organism: Diceros bicornis minor; assembly: GCF_020826845.1. NCBI lineage: Eukaryota > Metazoa > Chordata > Mammalia > Perissodactyla > Rhinocerotidae > Diceros > Diceros bicornis. The sequence continues at coordinate 494,726 of NW_026691050.1, forward strand.
GGGTAGGGTTAGAGTTACAGCTAGGGTTAGGGTAGGGTTAGGGTTACGGCTAGGGTTAGAGTTAGGTCTACGGTTATGGTTAAGGGTATGATTGTGTTAGGTTTAGATTTAGTGCTAGATTTACGGGGAGGTCTAGCGTTAGGGTTAGTGTTAAGACAAGGTTTAGGGTTAGGTCTAGGTTTAGGCCTAGGATTAATGTTATGTTTAAGCTTTGGATTTGGGTTAGGTTGATAACTACAGTTAAAGTTAGGTCTAGAGTTAGTGCTACAGCTAGGGTTAGGGCTAGGGCTGGTCTTCGGTTTAGGGTTAGGGCTAGGGTTCAGATTATGGTAGGGTTAAGGTTAGTTTTGGGCTAGGGTTAAGACTAGAGCTAGAGCTAGGGCTATCGTTGGGTTACGGCTAAGTTAGGGATAGCGTTAGGGCTAAGGCTATGCTTAGAATAAAAGTTAGGGTTAGGATTAGTGTTATGGTTATGGTTAGGGATTGTTTAGGTTTTCAGTCAAGTTTAGGGGTAGGGGTTGGAGTAGAGTAAGGGTTAGGCTAGGATTAGGGCTAGTATAGTGGTAAGAGTTGGGTTAGGGTTTGGGTTAGAGGAGTGGTAGACTTAGAGGTAGGGTGAGGGTTGGGTTAGGGTTAGCGTTACGGTGAGTGTTAGGGCTGGTGATAGCATGAGAGTTAACCTTAGGGCTAGAGTTAGGGTTAGGGCTAGGATTATGCTCAGGGCTAGGGTTGAACCTAGCATTAGAAGTAGGGTTAAGAGTAGGTCTAGGATTAGTGTTATGGTTAGAATTATGGGTTGGTACAATTTTAGGGCTACACCTAGGGTTAGTGGGATCTTAAAGTTACGTTTAGGGTTAAGGTTTGGGTTAGGTATAGGCCTAGGGTTAGTGTGAGGTTCAGGGCTAGTTTCATGATTAGGAGAAGGGTTAGTGTTAGGGTTTGGACATCGGCTAGTGTTGACACAGGGTTTAGGTCTAGGATTAGGACAGTGTTAACATTAGGGTTATCGTTAGCGTTAGGTTCACCTCTAGGCTAGGGTTGGGGTTAGGCCTAGAGCTAGAGTTAGAGTTAGGATAAGTTTTGGGTTAGTTCTAGAGCTAGGGTTAGGTTTACTTTTAGTGGTAGAGTTATTGTTAGATGTAAGTTTAGTTTAGGGGTAGGGCTAGGGCAATTGCTGGGGCTCGGTTTTTGTTAGAGATAGAGTTACAGTTAGTGTTAGGGATCAAACTAGGGTTAGAGTTGTGGCTCAGACTGGGATAAGGGTTAGGGTCAGGGTTAGCGTAGGGCTGAGTTAGAGTTAGGATTAATGTTAGGCTTAGGGGAATGGGTAGGGTTGGGGTTAGAGATGGTTTAGGGTTAAGTTTAGGGGTAGTTTTAGGGTTAGAGTTAGGGTTAGTGATAGGGCTAGTGTTAGGGTTACGGTTAGAACCAGGGCTATGGACAGGGTTAGGGTTAGCCTTAGTGCTAGAACTAGGTCTAGATTTATGATTAGGGTTAGGGTTAGGGTTAGAGCTAGTGTTAGTGTTAGGGTTAGAATTATGGCTAGGGCTAGGGCTAAGTTTAGAGTCAGATCTACGGCTAGGATTTGTGTTGGGTTAGGGCTAATGTTGAGGGTTAGGGTTAGGGTAATGGTTAGGGTTAGAGTCAGGTGTAATGGCAGATTTTGGCGTAGGATAGTGTTAGGGTTTGTCCTAGGATTTAGACTAGTGTTAGGCTTAAAGTTAGGCTAGGGCTAGGGATAGAATTAGGGCTAGTGTTATGTCTAGCACTAGCATCAGGGTAGAGCTAGGGTTAGAATTAAGGTACGATTAGGAGTTATGCTAGGGTAATGGTTTGGTTTAGTGTTAGGTGTAGTGTAGAGTCACGGTTAGGGCTAGGTTTAAGGTTAAAGGTAGGGTTAGTGTTAGGGGTATGGGGATGGTTTTAAAGTGGGGAATGAAGACAGCTTTTTAGTGTTATGGTTGGGTTCAGGGTTAGCATTAGTGTTTGTGCTAGGATTATGGATAGTGTTAATGTTAGGGTTAAGGTTAGAGCCAGGGCTAGGGTTAGGGATAGGTCTAGATTTAGCGCTAGGTCTAGGCTTGGGTTTACAGTTAAGGCTAGGACTATGATTAATTTTATGAATAGGGCTGGGTTAGTGTTAGGTCTATGGCAATGGTTAACCTTAAGCTTACAGATGGGGTTAGTGCTAGGGTCAGGGTTATGGCTAGGGTTATGGTTAGTGTGAGCGATAGTGCTTGTGTTAAGGTTAGGTCTAGGGCTAGAATTAATATTAGGGTTAGAGTTAGAGTTAGGGTTAGGGTTAGGGTTAGGGTTAGGGTTAGGTTTGAGTTTGGGTTGGAGTTGGGTTAGGGTGAGAGTTAGGGCTCAGGGTGGCGATGGACTGTTAGTGCAATGGTTAGTGTAGGACTATGGTTAGTGTCATGTTTAGGGCTAGGGTTAGCGCTAGGTCAGGGTTAGGGCTAAGGGTGTTGTTGGTTTTATGTTTAGGGCTATGGGTAGGATTAAGGTTGGGGTACGATTAGGTTAGGGTTAGCGTTAGGGGTAGGGTTAGGGGTAGAGCTGGGTTAGTGTTAGCATTTGGTTTAGGAGTAGGGATGGGGTAGGGGTGGGGTTAGTGGTCGGTTTGCCTTAGGGTTTGGTTTAGAGTTAATGGTAGGTTATGTTCAGGATTTGGATTAGTGTTAGAGTAAGGTTTAGGGTTAAGGTTAGGTTTGGTACAGGGTTAATGTTAGTTTTATGGTTAACAGTAGTGTTAGGTTTGGGGTTAAGCTTGTGTTAGGGTTAGGTTTAAGCTTAGGGATGGGGTAGGGTTTGGATTAGGATTAGGGGAGGAGTAGGTGTAGGGGTAGAGTTAGGCTTAGGGTTAGGGTTTGTGTTAGTGCTAGGACTGGGGTAAGGGTTAGTGTTAGGGTTGGCTTAAGGTTAGGTTTCGCAGAGCGTTATGTGTAGGGATAGTGTTAGGGTTAGTGTTAGCGTTAAGGTTAGGGATAAGGTTAGGGCTAGGGCTAGGGTTAGGGTTAGGGGTAGGGCTAAGGTTATGATTATGGCTAGTGCTAGGAATACTGTTAGTATTAGGGATGGAGTTGGAGTTAAGTTTGGGTTAGGGTTAGCTTTATGGTTAGTAGTAGGGTTGGGGTTAGAGTTGCATTCGAGATTGGCCTAAGGTTATGGAGGGAGTAGGGTTTCGGTTAGGGTTATGGTTAGGGGAGGAGTAGGTGTAGGGATAGGTTTAGGGTTAGTGTTAGGGTTATGGTCAGTGGTAGTTGTATGGATTGGGTTAGAGTTAGTTTTAGGGTTAGGGTTAGATTTAGGTTTACGGCTAGTGTTAGAGTTGACATTAGGGTCTAGAGCCACGGTTAGGGTTAAGGGTAGGTTTATGGTTAGGGTTAGGCCTGGGGTACAATTAGGGTTAGGTTTTGGGTTTGTCTTAGGTTTAGGGTTTACTGCTGGGTCTAGGGCTGGTTTTAGGGTTAGGCCTAGGGTTAGGGTTAGGGTTAGTGCTAGGGTTAGGGCAAGGGTTTGGGAAAGGGTTAAGGTTAGGATTAGTGTTGGGCTTAGGTTTGTGGTTGCATTAAAATGTTAATGTTAGGGTTCAGGGTAGTATTAGAGGTAGACGTAGGGTTAGGGTTAGGGTTAGCATTAGAGTTAGAGTTAGGGTTAGACTTAGGGGTAGGGTTTGGCTACGATTACGGTTATGGTTACAGTTAGGCATAGGGTTAGGGTTAGGTGTAGGGGTAGGTTTAGGGTTATGATTATGCTTAAGATTAGTGTTAGTATTTTCACTAGGGATTGGGCTATGGTTAGGCTTAAGTTTAGGTTTAGGGTTTCGGTTAGGGTTGGGTTTAGGGTTGGGTTCGTGTTACCTTAAGTCTTAGGTTTTGGGTAAAGAGTGTTTTAGGGATGGGGTAGGGTTACAGTTAAGGTTAAGGGTTGTGATACGGTTAGCTGTGGGAATTGCATTAGGGTTAACATTAGGGCCAGGGCTAGAGTTAGGGCTAGGGTTAAGTTTATGGCTAGGGTTTGGTCTAGTGCTTGGACTAGGGTTAGGTTCAGTTTTACTGTTACGGTTAGTGTCAGATTTAGGGCTAGACATAGGGCTGCGCTTAGTGTTAGTGTTCTGGGTTGGGCTAAGTGTTAGGTCCAGTTTTAGAGTTAGGGTTACAGTTAGGGTTAGGTCTAGGGCTGGGGCTCGTGTTAGGATTATGGCTAACATTAGTGTTAGTGTTAAGGTTAGGGATAGTGTTAGGGGTCAGGTGAGGACATGGATTAGGGTTAGGGTTGGGGCTGGGTTATGGGTTAGGGTTAGTTCAAGGCTTGGGTCAAGGTTAGAGTTAGGGTTATGGTTAGAAGTAGATTTAGGTTTAAGGTTAGGGCTATGGTTAGGGGTAGGGTTAGGGTTAGTGCTAGGGTTAGGTTTATTGCTATGGCGAGGGTTAAGCCTAGGTTTAGTGTTAGTTTTAGGTTTAGGGCTATGGTTAGGTTTAGGGCTAGGCATTTGTTTAGGTTTAGTCACAGCGGTAGGGTTAGGGTTAGGTTTAGGGTTACGTATAAGTGTACAGTTACACTTAGCATAAATTTTAAGCTTAGAGGTAGGCGTAAGGATAGGGGTGGGGTTGGACTAAGGTTATGGTTAGCATTAGGTTTTGGGTTAGGGTTAGGGTTCTTGTAATGTTTAAGGTTAGGGCTAGGGACAGGACTAGGTTTAGCGTTATGAATAGTGTTATGGTTATTGTTAGAACTAAGGCTAGTTTTATGATTAGAACTCGGACTAATATTAGTGTTCGGTTTAGGATTAGGGTGGGGTTATGCTTGATGTTAGGGTTAGGGGTAGGGGTAAGCGTTTGGTTAGGTTTAGGTTTAGGGGAGGGGAAGGGGTAGTGTTAGGGTTAGGGTTGCCTTAGGTTTAGGCTTAAAGATAAGGTTAAGCCTAGAGCTAGAGTGAGAATTAAGGTTCAGGTTAAGGTTAAGGTTAGAGTTAGAGTTAGGTTTGGATTAGGGTTAGGGGTAGGGGTAGGGTTAGTGTTTGGTTAGGTCTGGGTATGGTAGTAGTAGGGGTAGGTGTTCTGTTAGTGTTTGGCTTAGGAGTGGGGAAGGGGGAGGGGTACGGTTAGGGTTGGGGTTAGAGTTTGAGTTAAGGTTAGGGTTAGAGTTATGCCTAGGGCTAAGTGTAGGCTTAGGTCTTGTGTTGGGTTATGGTTACGGTTACGGTGAGAGTTAGGGGTAGTTTTAGTGTTAGAGTTAGCGTTAGGGCTAGAGTTCAGGTTAGGGCAAGTGTTAGGTTTAGGGCTAATAATAGGCCTAGATTTATGGATAGGTTTAGGACTTGGGTTAGGGTGGGTTAGTATAAGTGTTTAGGTTAAGGGTAGTTTTGTAACTACGGTTAAGGTTATTGTTACGTTAGAGTTATAGTTAAGCTTAGTGTTTGTTTTAGGGCTAGGGTTAGGGTTAGGTCTAGGCTTATGTCTAGGCTTAGGATTAGGGTTAGGACTAGGGCTAGGGTTGGGTTTAGGGTTATGGTTAAGGTTAGCCTTAGTGTTAGTACTAAGTTTAGGGATAGTGCTAGTGTTAGAGTTAGCGTTAGTGCCAGGGCTATGGAAAGAGCAAGGGTTATCATTAGGGCTAGGTCTAGGTCTATAGTTATGGTTAGGGCTAGAGCTAGGGTTATGCTTAGGGATATGAATATGTCTGGGGTTAGGTTTAGGGTCAGGTCTGGGGCTTGGATTTGTGTTAGGGTTAAGGCTTGTGTGGAGTGTTATGGTAAGGTGTAAGGTTAGGTCTAGTGCTTGGTTGAGGTTATGGTTACTGCTAGCTTTAGAGTTAGTGTTATGTGTAGGGCTAGCATTCAGTTAAGCCTAGTGTTAGGTTTAACAATTGTGTTAGGGTTAGGGCTGATATTAGGGTGAGGTTTATGTTTAAGAGTAGGTTTAGTGTTAGGGTTATCATTATGTTTAGGGTTTGGGTTTGGCTTAGGATTAGGAAAAGGGTTAGCTTTAGGGCAAGGGTTTGTGTTAGGACTTTGTCTAGGATTAGGGTTAGGCTTAGGGTTAGAGTTACGGTTGGGTTAGAGTAAGGGTTAGTGTTACGGTTAGGTTTAGGGCTATGAATAGGGTCTGGGGTAGTAGTAAGTGTTGGCTTAGGGCTAGGGTTAGGGTTTGGGCTAGGGTAGGGCTAGGGTTAGTGTTAGGTTTAGGGTTAGGGTTAGGGTTAGGGTTAGGGTTAGGGTTAGGGTTAGGGTTAGGTCTAGTGCTAGAACCAGGATTAGGATTAGAGCTAACATTAAGTCTAGGGCAAGCGTTATTTTAAGGCCATGGCTAACATTAAGGTAGGATTAGGGTTAGGATTAGGGTTAGGGGTAGGCTAAGTGTTTGGGTTAAGGGTAGGGGTAGGGATAAGGGCACAGTTAAAGTTAGGTTTAGGGTTAAAGTTAAAGGTAAAGTTAGGGGTGGGGGATGTTTAGTTTTAGTGTTATGTTTAATGTTAGTGTTTGTGCTAGCGTTAGGGTTCTGCATATGATTAGTGTTAGGGGTAGGGGTAGGCTTAGGCTTCGGATTGGATTATGGTTAGGGTTAGGGTTTGGGTAGGTGTAGGGGTGTAGAGGTAGGGCTAGGATTAGTGTTAGGGTTAAGGATAGGCTTAAGGTTAGGTTTTGGTTAGGGTTAGATTTAGTTTATGGAGAGAATGGGGGTAGGGTTGGGGTTAAGTTTGCATTTGGTTTAGGGTTAGGATTAGGGTTCGGGTACGGGTTAGTGTTAGGGTTAAGGTTAGGTTTAGGGTTCGGATTAGGGTTTGTGTACTGGTTTGGTTTAGGATTCCAAACAGCAATTTGTGCCAAATGTTGTTTAGGTATTATGTGATCTTTACTAGCTGGAAGGAAGGGAGATGGGGTATGATGTTATTTCCAGGAATGTGTGCTAGACGTGATTTGGCTCAGCTCTACTCTGGATTCCCTGTCCTATACAAATCTGTTCCCAGGGTTAAGGATAGGGTTAGGGTTAGTTTTTGCTTATGGTTAGAGTTAGTTTTATGGAGAGAAGGAGGGGTAGGGTTGGGGTTAAGGTTGTGTTAGACTTGGATTTAAGATTGGGGATAGGGATAGGGTTTGGGTTAGAGTTAGGGTTAGGGTTAAGGCTAGGGTTGTATTAGTGTTAGGGTTATTGTTAAGGTTAGAGTTAAGGTGAGTGTTAGTCTTAGTGCTTAGAGTTAGTGTACTAGAGTTAGCATAGTGTCAGGGTTACGGTTAAGATTTGGGCAAGGGCTAGGTTTAGACATAGAGTTAAGATTATGGATGGTGTAAGGTCTGGGTTTTATGGCTAGGGCTAGGGCTAGGATTAGTTTCAGGGGTAGGTTGGGTTATGGCTAGATCTAGAGTAAGGGATAGGGGTAGGGTTACAGTAGGGTTAGGGTTAGGGCTAGAGTTACTGCCAGGGTTAGGGTTAAGGCTAGGACTAAGGTTAGTGTTAGGGATAGGGATAGGCTTAGGCTTAGTGTTAATTCTTGGATTATTGTTAGGGTTAATGTTAGTGTTTGGGTTGGAGTTGTGTTGTGGTAATGGTCAGGTATAGAGTTAGTTGCAGGCGTAGGAATAGTGTCTGGGTAAGTGTTGGCTTAGCTTTAGGTTAGGGTAAAGCATAAGATTAGTCTAGGCCTATGGTTAGGTTTAGGGTAAGTTTTAGGGCTATGGTGAGAATTAGGTTTCATGTTCGGATTAATGTTAGCATTAGTTTTAGGGCTAGGGTTGGGGGTTGTATCATGAATGCTAACCCAACTTTAGTTCTAACCCTAAACCTACCCCAAATCCTAAAACTAGCCCTAGCCCTAACCCTAATCATATGCCTACCCCTAACACTCACTGTAATGGTAACCCTATGTTAACTCTAACCCTAACTTTAAACCTAGTCCTAGCACTAACCCTAACAGTAACCCTAACACTAGCATAACCCTAAATCTAACCCTAGTCTTAACCCAAACCAAAACTCTACGCCTACTCTTACACTTTCCGTTGTCCCAACCCTAAGGCACACCCAACACTAACGTCAGACCTAACCCTAATCATACCCCTAGCCCTAACCTCAAAACCAGCCTCGTCTCTAACCATAAAAATAAATCTAGTTATAAACCTAAAAGGAAACCTAACCCTAAATGTAATAACTAAACTTAGCGTTAAGCCCAGCCCTAATGATAACTCTTGCCATAACACTACGCCTAACACTACCCCCACCCCTAACCCTCACCCTAACCCTACATGTAATGCAACCCTAACCCTAACACTAGGCCTTGCTGTAGCCCTAAACCAGTCCTAACACAAACCCTAGCTCTATTCCTAATCCTACCCCTACCGCTAAACCTAACATTAACCGAAACTCAAACCACCTCCCCTAACTCTAAGAATAACCATAACATTAATCCTAGCACTACCCCAAACATAATTCAGCCCTAGCCCTAACACTAACCCTAACCCTAGCCATAAGCAACGCTAACCTTAACACCAATGGTAACTTTCATCCTAACCCCAATCTTTACCCTGACCCTAACCCTCACCTAGTCCTAGACCTGAGGCTAACACTAACCCTAACCCAAGCCTTAACACTTGACCAAGCCTTAGACATAACCCTAACCCTAACATTAACCCTGACAAGGGCCCTAACACTTACACTAACCCCAACCCTAACCTTAGCCCTAACCAACAATAACCCTAATCCTAACTAACACCAAGCCTACTCCTTGACCTGGACCTAACCCTAAACCAGTCCTAGACCTGACCCTAACTCTGGCTCTAGAACGAATTGTAAACGTTCACCAAGCCCTAGACCTAATGCGAACCTTAGCACTAACACTAGCAATGGCCTTAAACCTACTCATAACACTAAAACTATCACTAACCCTAAACCAAACCCCAACCCTAACACTAATTGCACCCTAATCCTAACCCAAACCCTAACCAGAACTGTATCTCTGACCCGAACAGGCACCCTAACTCTAACCTGAACCTGAACACTTACCCTAACCCGAACCCGAACAACACTAACCCACACCATAACCTTAACCCTAACCCTAACCCTAACCTGAACTCCAAACTTAAACCGAACCCGAACCCAAATACTAAACCTAACCCTAACCTTAACCTTACCCTAATCCAAACTCTTACCCTAACCCTAAAACTAACCCTAAACCTAAACCAAACCGTAACCCTAACACAACCAACGACTAGCCCAAACACTAGCCCTAACCCTAACATGAACTCTAACCTTAAGCCTAACCCTAACCCAAACCCTAACCCTAATCAAATCGAAACCGTAACCGAAAGCATAACCCCACCCTAACGCTAAACCTAACCTGAACCTGAACCCGAATCGTAAAGCCAAGCCTAACACTAACCCTAATCCTGAAACGAACACTCACCCTAACCCTAACCCAAAGCCTAACCCTACCCTAAACTTAACCCGACTCCCGAAACCTAACTGGAACCATAAACCCAATCTTAACACTAAATCTAATCCTACAATTAACCATAACCCTAATCCAAAATGGAACCCTCACACTTGCCCTAACTCTAACAGTAACCTTAACTCTAACCCTAACCCTACCCCAAAACCTAAGACTAACCATAAAATGAACCCTTACTTGAACCCTAACATTAAGCCTAATTTGAATCCTAACCAGAACCCTAACAATAACCGTTACTCTAACCATAACCCTAACCCTAACCCAAACCCTAACTCTAATGTGAACCTTAACTCTATTCCGAACCATAACCTTAACCCTAGCCTTGACATTATGCCTAACCTGAACCCTAACTCTAACAGTTACCCTAACACGACCCTTTCCCAAAAACTAGCACTAAGCATAACCTGAACCTTAAATTTAACCCTGACCTTAACCCTAAACATAAGCAGAATGCGAACCCGAACCCAAATGTTAATTCTAACCCTAAACCTAACCCAAACTCTAACCTTAACCCTAAACTGAACCCTAACCCTAAACCTAAACCTAACCCGAATCCTAAACCTAATCCTGACCCTAAACCTAACCCTAACAATAACCCTAACGCTCAGCCGAACCCTAACCCTAATCCTAACCCGAAACCAACCCTAACTTGAAACCTAGCCATAAATCTAACATGAGCCCTAGCACTAATCTTAACCCTAACATGAACCTGAAACCTAATCCTAACCCTAATCTCAACACTAATTCTAACCCTAGCCCTAACCCTAAACCTAACCCGAACCGGAACACTAACCCTAAACTTAACCCGACCCTAAACCTAACTTTAATCAGATCTTGAGCCCGAAACCGTATCCTAACCCTAATCCGAAGCATAATCCCAACCCTAACCCTAACCCTAACACTAACACTAACCCTAATCTTCACCCGAACCCTAACCCTAACCCTAACTCGAACCCAACCCTAACACGAACCCTAGTCCTAACACTAACCCGAACCCTACTGCTATTCCTAACCCTAACCCGAACCTGAAACCTAACCCTAACCCTAATCTGAACATTAACTCTAAGACTAAACATAACCCTAACCCTAACATCAACACTAACAGTAACCCTAACCCAACCCAACCCTAACCTTAAACCTGGCCCTAAGCATAAGCCGAAACTTAACCCAAACCCTAAACCGGGCTCCAAACTTAACCTTAACCCGAAACCTAATCTGATACTAAACCTAAACCTAATCTTATCCCGACCAGAAACCTAAACCTTACCCTAATCCGAAGGCAAACCTTAAAATAAACCTAAGCCTAAACCTCAGAGTAACCCTAATCCTAACCTTAACATGAACACGAATCGGAACCCTAACTCTAAACCAACACTTAGCCTTAAACTGAACCAGAACCCAACGCTACTCCAAAAACTAACCCTAACCCTAAGGTGAACACTAACCCAAACCCGAACACGAACCAACCTGAACCCTAACCCTAACCTTAACTCAAACACTAACCCGAACCCTAACAGTAAACCTAACCTGATACAGATGCCAAACACTAACCATAACCCTACCAAACACTAACCCTAACACTAAACTTAATGCTAACCCTAACCTGAACCCGAACCCAACCCTAACCTAAACCTAACTCTAATCCTAACTCTAACACTAACTCTAACCATAACCATAACTTGAACCATAAGCCAAAACATAACCCTAACCTTAACATTAACTCTAATCCAAACCCTAACTGTAACCATAACGCTACCTCTAACATGAAAAATAACCCTAACCATAACCCGAAACCGAATACTAAACCTAACCTTAACTCGAACCCAAGCCCAACCTGAGCCCAGCCCTATCCCTTATCCAAAACTAACCCCAAACCTAGCCCTAACCCTAAGCCAAAACCTAATGTGAACCCAAACCCTAACCCTGACTCTAAACCTAACCATAACCCTAACCCTAAAACTAACACAAACTCAAAGCCTAATCCGACCCTAACACTAACCCCATGGAGAACCCAAACCCTAACCCTAACACTAATCCAAACACTAACCTCACCCTTAACCTTAACAAAACCCTAACAGTAAACCTAACCCTAACCGCCCCAATAAAGCAAAACATAACCCTTACCCTAACAGGAAAATGAACTCGAACCCTAGCCGTAACCCTAACCCGAAAACAACCCTGACCTTAAACATAAACCTAAACTTAACATGAACATTAACCCTAACCCTATCAGGAATCCTAGCCCGAACTGTAACACTAACTCTAAACCTAATCGTAGCCCGACTCAAACCCTAAGCCTAACCCTAACTCGAACACTAGCCCTAACACTAAAGCTAAACATTACCCGAACCCAAACCCTATTGCTAACCCTAACCTTAACCTGAAGTCTAACCATATTTCTAACCCTAATGCTAATCCTAACCCTAATCCAAACCCAACGCTAACCCTAACCCTAGCCCTAACCCTAGACCTCAATCAAACCCTAACCCTAATCAGAAATCAAAAGGTAAACCTAACCCTAACAATAACCCGAACCCAACCCTAACCCTAACCTGAACCCTAGCCCTAACCCTAACCCTAACAAGAAACCTAACGCTAAAGCTAAGCCTTTTTCGAACCCGAAACCTAATCATAACCTTAATCCGAATACTAACCCTAAACCTCAGCCTAACCCTAAGCTTAACACTAACCCAAACGCTAACCTGAATCCAAACCCTAACAAGAACCCTAACCCGAACCCGAACCCTAAGACTAACCCGATTCCTAACCCAACCACAACCCTAAGCCTAAACCGATATGAAAACCAAGCGCTAACCCTGACACTAACCTGAAAACTAACACTAACACTACACCTAACCCTAAACCTAAATCTAACTGGAACCCTAACACTGATCCCAACACTAAACTGAACCTGACCACTGACCCTAACCGCCTAACCCTAAACTCTAACACGTAAAACAAACCTTTACCAAACCCAAACCCTAACCCTAACCAGAACCATGACCCTAATGCTAACCATAACCCTAACCCCAACAGTAACAGAAATCGTAATCCTTACACAAACCAGATGATCACCCTATGCTAACTGAACCCTAACCCTAACCTGAAATCTAACCCAAACCTGGCAATCAACCATAACACTAACCTCAACTCTAACCCTAACCCTAACCTAAACTCAAACATACCATTAACGCGAATCATAGCCTATCCCTAACCAGAACCATAAACCTAACCCTAACCCTAAACATATACCTAAATATAAACCTAAGAGTAACCCGAAAACTAAACCTAACCATAAAAATGACAGTAACTGGAAACCAACCATAACACTAACAGTAAGACTAACAGTAGCCCAGGAAATGGCTCTGGGGAGAAAAGCTTGAAGGAGGGCACGTGTGAGGCCTTCTTCCTGAGTGCAGAGGAGCCATGCAGAGGGCAACAGGATGGCTGGCTCGGATCGCCTGCTTTCTCCAAAGGAGGTTGGCCAACCAGCCGAACATGCCACCTGGCACAGGCCCCTTCCAAGGGGACAAGTTCCGGAAGACATAGCCCTAGGGACAGCTGCCAAGTCTCCTGGGGCATGTGCTGGGCCCCATCAGAGGAAGAAGCAGCCTGGCAAGCGGTGTGCCAGACCTGAGATGTGGCGGCCTCCCACACTTGGGTCCCTGTCCTACCCAGGCCTCCCGAGGGAGGACAATGGTCGTGGCAGTGGCGAGTGGGGTGGGGCTGGCATCAGGCTTGCTCTGGGATGGTCTGGGAGAGGGCGCCAGGGGATGGGCTGCCCCTGGCCAGGTCTGAGGGACTGACAGCTCGGGGCTGTCACGGGCAGAGAGAGAATCCCCCTCCGCCCTTTCCCTTCAGGTTCTTATGGCTGGCCAAATCCTTAACAAGACAGGTTCATTGGAGAAAATCATACTGAGATGAGGAACGTGTGTCCATGGGGGGAACCTGGGAACCTGAGTCTCTCCACACAATGGCAGAGATTCTCATCTTGCATCCTCTCGTGAGCTAATGAAAAAGGAGGATGTTGGAGGGTGGGCATGTGGGATGTGAGAGGGGAAGAAGACAATTCTCATGGAGAGGGACATGTAAAGTCTTGTCTGAACAGTTTCCCCTGCACTGGGATCAGGTCTGGAAGGGACAGCAAGGAGGTGACCAGGAACCCGCCTCTGTGTGGTGGGGCTGGCCCTGGGGTAGGCGTGGGGGCGGCAGGTGGAAGTGGCATGGCGTGTGAGTTGGTACCAGCTGTGGAGGCAGCGACTCAGAATTCAGGATTCTCTCTCTCTGTCTCTATCTCTCTCTCTGTCTCTCTCTCTCTCTCTCTCCCTCAGGGAACTGAGGAGAGGAAGGTGGGGTGCTCTGCCCACATCGCCTACCTCTACCATGGGCCCTTATTTCTCTGGCCGCTGCAGGAGCCCTGCGAGCTTGGGTTCAACACCCTCAGGCCAAGGGAGCATGCGCGGCTGCCGGGGACTAGGGTGGGCCTCAGGGGTCCTCAGGGAAGGTCCCGCCCTCCTGCCAGGCTCTGACCAGCTGGGTCGTCCCTAGGGCGGCTACCAGCTGCAGTTGAAAAACACTGCCCTTCTTGACTTGGCTTCAGCTGTTGTCTCCCTCCCCTCGCCCAATTCCTCTCAGCTCGCAGGCAGCTTCACTGCCTTGGAAGCCTTGGTCTGGCCCTGGTCACCCCAGGCGGACTGGGGTTCGAGCTCAAGGCTCTGCCTGGGCCAGCTGCTTTGTCCAGGGGCTCATTTATACCTGGAAAGACAAAGCCATGGCCTTACCCCACGCCTGCACTTTTCGACTGCAGCCAGGTGGAGGAAAGGCTCTGTGGACTCAGAAGGGCCAAGACAGACATATGGCACAGCAGTGAGTGCGGCCCCAGGAGCCCGCAGGCCTAGGGAGCCAAGGTCACACTGGGCAAGCCCTTCCGGCAACAGGTCCCAGCCTCCTTTCTGGAGTCGGGAGGGCCTGGCCTTCCTAGTGACCAGGCCAAGGCTCTGGGGAGAAATCCGCAATGGAGTGCATACGTGAGGCACTCTGCCTGAGGGCAGAGGCGTCACACCCAGGGCGACTGCAAGGCTGGCAGGGCTCGCCTGCTTTCTCCAAAGGAGCCTGGCCAACCAGCCCAACCTGCCACCTGGGACAGGCCCCTTCCAAGGGGACAATTTCCAGAGGAAATAGCCCTGCGGACGGCCACCAAGTCTCCTGGGGTGTGTGCTGGGCCCCGTCAGAGGAGGAAGCAGCCTGGCAACCAGTGTGCCAGATGTGAGATCAGGCCGCCTCCCATACCCGGGTCCCTGCCTTGCCCACACCTACCTGCATCGATGGAGGACGATGCTGTTGGCAGTTGCAAGTGGAGATATTCATTAGAGACTTAACTTGGTGTTATAGTTAAGGAGCATAACATAAGAGCACTGAGATTGGGTTCTGCCGTTAATCAGCTTTGTAACCTAGGTGAGTATTCTTGCCACAGTATGCAGTCTCTTCACCTATATAATGGTGAAAAGGTCAACATTTACTACATCAGGATATTTTTAGGATCATGTGAGTTCATGTATGTTCAAGCACAAATTTTACATTCAGAGTGCAGTCCTTGGCTCAGTAGAATTGTTGGTTGCTGTTATTATAATTATCATTATTTCCTTATCTTCCTCGTGAGTTCCCTGTAAAACCAACCATGGTCCATGGTGTCAGCAGTTTTATTCCAGGTCCCTGCTTAAAGGCCTGCAGAGGGAACCTCGTGCTCATAACCTCCTGTTTTAATCCCAGTCTCTGGGGGGATGCATTGATCTATTTCTTCTTTGCACTGAGGCACTGATTGGGGGCCCATACCAAACCCTGCATGTCCTCCTTTTAATATCTGATGCTTTTGAAACACTGCTTAGGGTTCACTTGGTGGACTATGCTCCCTGACATGAACAACACACGGGAGAGATCATGTAGGAAACATTGGTGCATGTAGGGCTCTGAGTTGACCATAACACAGAGTACAGTGATCAAAGGCCAAGGTAGAGTTCCTTAATGCAAAGATCTTCAGAGATGAGGGTGTTCTAATGTGACTCCACCTGAAAATAAAGAAAATACATAAAAGTATATGTAGTTTTAAAAGGGAAAGCACAGAAGTAAAGAAGTGATCCTGTTAAATACACTATTCTATTTGTTTATATATCTAATTACTGATAGGAAATAGCCAGGTGTAGAGCTAGTAGAATTGATCAATGTCATAGAGAATTGTTTTAACAGTTGTTCATACCTTGTGTTTTACATCATTGATTAGGGTAATATTTTCATCTTTTACTTTCCTAGTGTCTCCATCGTTCTCAACTTCTCCAAGAGACATATTTATATTATCCCCTAAAATTTTAGGGAAATTTTAAAAAAGTTAGGACACATTTTTAAGTTGTTGATTTTGTATATTGGAGGAGCACTAGATTGCAAGTGAATTAGTGATAATGAGAGTTTTAGTTTGGGAAATGATGGTAGTCGGAATTGACACCAGGATGTTTGTAACCCAGTTTTTACTTCATTATTGGATGTAGTTTTCAAAATGCCAGAGCCAGTAATTTTTAATATCATAACTTGTCTCATTTTAAATATGTATTCTTGGAAAGGGTGATGAAGGTAAGTGGAAAATAATTTAATGTAGTGACTTGTTTTTCTCCAATTGATCTGTTATAAACCGAACAGCCATATAACATTCTTTTGTCCAAATGTCCTGATGGCACTCTCTTAACTGTTCTTGCTGTGACTCTAGCAATCTAGGCTCACGGCACCTGCTCACTCCTAATCAAGCTTTCAGTTGTAAGAGTGACATTGTCAATAATAATGACCAATTTGGACAGAGTCTTCTATTTTCTAAAGTGTATATATATCAATTGCAAACTTTGATGACATAATTGTTAAGGAATAAATTATTTGCAGTGAACTTAACAACTGATTGCTACACATTATTGTGTAGTGACATCATGGTAAAACCATTATTTGCAACATGTGGCCCCTTTCAATTTTATTTTAAAGGAACAGAACAGGATCAATGACTTTTTTCTTTTGGAAGAAGAAAGCATTGCATTTCCATCTTAGAACATTGAGAACTTGTTTTTTGCCTTTCTTTTGTCTTCAACTCTTCTTTATACTGGTTGCTAATTCACAAGTGCAGTTACTTCAGACTCATGGTGCTACCTCCTCTGCCTTTTTCATGGCTCTCACTTTAATTTTTCCATTACCCCTTCTGTGAAATAGGTTTCTCTCCATGTTCATATATCAAGGAAGGAACCGACTCTCCTTTCTGTGAACTTGGAGACAGAGGCCAAAGTGAAGCCTCGGTGCCCAGCCCCACCAGTGAGCTGCAGAAGGGCTGCAGATTCCTGTGAATCTTTTCCTGCCCTCCTGGCTCCCTACATACTTGGCATTGTCTGCACGGAGAAGCCCAGCTTGTTACAATCGAATTTTTGAAGTCTATAGAAGCCGGCTGAAGGATAAGTCTGGCTAGAAAGGACATCAGCAAGCAGTGTGCTCCAAAAGTTGGTGGCAGAAACATGAAGAAGAAGAAAACCTTTCCGTTTATCTTGTTTTCTCTTTATCTTCTTTCCTTTCATTTTCCATTATCTAGACGGTACAAATCCTGTCCACTGGCCATGGTGGTTGTTTTTTTCCTCAAAGCCCCAGTACATAGCTATATATCTTAGTTGTTGGTCAACTCATGGTGGTTCTTTTCCTGGAGTCCCACAGCAGTTTATTCATATCTCTTTCATTCAAATTATCTCTGTAGTCTAATTTATCTGTTTATACATATCTGTCTTCCTTGTAGGCCCCCAACATTTCAAGACCTTTGGGCACATAGTATATACTTCAGTATTTGAGTGAATCAATGAAGATCCTTTGTTGAAAAGGTCTAAATAAATACAGTAGCTACTCAGCACGTGAATGCAAGCATTAGAGAGAGAGTTTTGTGTCTTCTGAAGCAGGCTGTGGTGCAGTTTAGGAGCTCAGTGTCAAGGTTACTCGAGAGATTGAAACAAAATCAAAGAGATAATTAACTTGAGTTTTAAAACTCATGGAGAACAGGAGTTGTCTGTCTAGGTGAGAATCGGGACTTGATCATTCTTGTTGCATCTTTGGAAAATGCAGTCCTTTATCTTTCTATGGAAAGGTGACTGGCCAAGAGAGTGAACAGAGAATTGGCTTTTAGAAAGGCAATTTTGTCACAGGAAATCCTGGAGGAAAACGTATGGAAGGAGAGCTGGTAGAAACATGGCAGAAACTTTTTGTGTAGACACCCAAAAATTGAGTTTACATGCTGGTTGAAAGAATTGTAACTCAACATTTCTCCAACACAGATTTGAGCACCTTTTAAATATCTAGGTATAAAAAAGGATTACAAAGGAAAATAGATCAAACTGAAAGGAGTTTAGGATGGAAGAATGCAATGAAGCTGAAGTAAGCCAGCGCACTGAAATGTGTTTCAGATGAACCTGCAGTATTTAAAGGTAGTCAGAAATGTATCCCTCAGGTTTAAAGTAGAAAGAGAAATGGGAACAATTCCTGATCATCTCATGTCCAGGAGATGAAAAGCAACAGTCTCTCAGAGAAGCAAAAGTTTTCTGGCCTCTAATGTCCCACAAATGTGTTTTGAATGGTGCCTAATGAAAGAGATTCTGTGTGATGTAATGCAAATACAGTATCATCAACTCATTTCTAAGTTTAGTTCAAACACTTTAGGACACGTTGAATTGAGGTAATGCACACATTCTATAAGGGGCCACAGAAGAGGTTGACAGTATTCTCTCTCAGCTGCTCACTTGACCAAGGGAGAAAATATTCTTGAACACATTGACCACGTCTCCTAAAGATAATGCCCTATTTTGAACTTTTCTTTTTGTAAACTCAGCCTGCATTTCCCCTTACCTATGCAAGCTAAAGGCTGTGTGTAGACATCCTTCGTTGGCAATGAGGAGAAGATCCATACTATTAAATAATCAAATAAGAAGACCATACGGTTGGCCGCTTTTAGGAAAATGACAGGTTTAAGCCCACCTTCATTTTTGGAAGGACATACTACACCAGAATTAAAATATCTACCATTTGTTTTGCAGCTAATCATAAGTCATGCTATTTAAATGAAATTTAATGAGTTCTTCCTCTATTAAGTTGACTAGATTTTAGTCAAACTGATGCATAATTTTATGTAAGTGCACTATTACTTAAAATGTAAAACCCTTTAGAGGCCACTTCATTCATTTTTAGAAGCATATTTTGTATATTTTGGTGTGACTTTATTTATTTTCCTTCATAGCAGAGAGGCACATCCTAGTCTTTTTCTTGCTGCCCTCTCTCTACAAGATAAAACTCATCCAAGTTTATTTTGTTTTATAAGGCATAGGCTTACTTTGTAATGATAAAGAGATCATTTCTGAAACACATTTGGAATTGTGGGGAGCCCAGAATTTTAGATTATGCTCAGAATTTTTGTGATGTAACTTCTAAAAAGATGGAACATTTAAAATTTTGCCAGGAAAGTTTTCTCCTACTTTGCTTCACAGTAATTAAAAAACAAAAACAAAAAAAAAGTAGTTTCTTAATTCTTCAGAAGTGTGAGTGAAGATGTTCTCAGGTTTAAGTGTATCCTTGAGAGAGCTTTCTCTGGGTTATTCTTTCAAAACAACCATCCCAGTTGATGAATATTTAGTGGAGATTCTGTCAGTCCCAGAGTTGAGAGAGGCAGTTCCCAAAGCTCCAGCAGGTCCTGGGAGAGGAGAGCCCTGGTAACCGGTGCCGTCCGAGTTTGAATGAGGCGTGGTCATTCTCAGGATGTTAGAACTGAGTGCAGTTCTCAAATGTAGCCCAGTGACTCTAGACCTGAGCCCTGCTCAGAAGCCAGTTGACATGTCGTTCACTCCGAGCATGGTGTCTTCCCTCTGCTCGTGCCCCTTTCTGCCATTTCTCATGTTTCTCCTGACTCTTTTTCTTTCCTACACGTTCTTTCATCTTTTTTCTCTCTTTCTGACTTTTACTCTCTATTATATTCTTTCTCCTTATCATTTTTTCCTCTGTCTTTTATTATTCTCATTCATTTTCTTTTTATTTTGTAGTACAGTTACTCTGTACATCACTTTCATCTTAAAATCTTGACTCTCTATAACTCCTATACTTCAGCTAGCTATTTTGAAGAGAGTATTTTGACAAATTTCTCTTAGATGTTATAACATACTGATTCAAGGAAATAAAAACTGTCACAAAAGGGATGGGGATGGAGAACGAATTCACTTCAGGTAGCCATGGAATTAGACAGAGGGAAACTGAAAGCTTAGGTGTGGGTGTTCAAAATATTTCCTGATACATCTTTGTAGTTCATTGTTGTGGTAAACTGCACACAGTCTTATTTACTGTTGGAGCCCAGAAGTTTGCTCCTCTGCACAGGTCAGCACGTCTCAGACTATGGAAAAGAAGCTAGGAACACTGCATGCATTTCTAATGTAAAGAACTGTTAGTGTTCCACCAGGAGACACTTTGGGCTCTTCCCTGCACTATCTGAATAGAAAAAGAGGAACAGAAGCTTTTCTCCATCTGCACAAAGCCGAGACCCTATTTTGAGTTTGAGAGGATTTACATGTGACTGAAAACAAATGTGTTCCCAAGTTTGGATTTGCTTTAACAAGAACTATTTGCTGGCTTTGATGTTAAAAGTCTTTATTCAAAATTGGCTACATCTAGTGCTAAGTTCAGAATGGAGATTTGTCAGTATAAGAGAGAGGAATTCCTTTTTGATTAAGTCAGTGAAATACAGTATTTGGGAGAATGGTTATGTTTGAAGGCCACTTGTTAATATTCTGTTGCCACAGTGACATCTGTTGGTAAGTGACTACTTCATGCTACTCTCGATTTCTGTTTGAAAGACATATTGAGCTTGATAAATAAATGGTAAGCAATAGGATATATTGGAACATATGAAGAAGCCATTTGGGGTAAAGTTAATTCGGCCTGAATTTGTTTTTCCAAAAGGGCCTGTCTCCTGCATTATGTATCTGCTTTGCCATGTCCCAAAGCGAAGTGTAAATGCCCTTAAGATAAGAATGTAACTTACCCCTCATTGGCATTTCCTTAAGGATAAACATTTCTCCCTAGGCTACGATTTGATTGCTGCAGTCATCCTTTGACCACCCAGCTCCAGACAACAGACCTGACACCAGCCACGCCCATCAAGACAGCAGATCTGTTCCCCGTTGTATTCATCAATAGCTGTTCTGGCAGGGCAATCTGCCAGGGCTGATCTCGTGGCTATTTTAAAAGGGACATTGCAATCACATGTGGTACATGCTCTTTGATAGTATATAACCACTCTGTACACCCCACTTCTTTGGAGTGCTCCATTTCTTCGTGAAAGGACTCTCGCAGGTTATATGGTCCTCAAAGGTTGGCTCATAATAAACTCACCCCAGTTTTGATTTATAGATTGGTTATGGATTATTTGTGTCGACCTTTCTTGGCATAGTTGTGGCAGGATTTCAGAGAAACCCACCGGAGACAATCTGCAATCTACACTGAACTGGTTCTTGGTACCGCAGGGGCCCTTTGAGCCCCATCTGGATCACTGCATTCTTCAGGTGAACCTGGTGAGTTCTCATGAAACCTGGACCTCCTTATTTTAAGTTGACGGTCCAAGAGTTTATTTGAGCTGTTTTAAGGTCTTAAGACTAAAGGCTTTGAAGGGTACCGGTACATTTCCTAGGTAAAAAAAAACCTAGGGGGAATTTCCTAGGCCAAGGGAGCTTAGGGGAAGCTTGGAGTAAACTGGGTTGGTTGTCCTTTTAATTTGGATTTAAAATTGGAAAGCATTATGTTTATAAGGTCTGAACAAATCTGCTTGATAGAGAAATGAGAGTCTGGACATGTTCAGCTCTGAAGAAAAGGGGAGAGTGACGTCAGCATCATGGCGGAGTGAGCTTTCCCGTGAATTCTTCCCCCACAAAATACAACAAAAATAACAGCCACAGACCAACAACGGAATCCCAGACAGTCAAAAGCTGGAGCGGAGGGATCCACACTGCCGCACATCTGAGAGCGGAACGTGCTGGGCCCCCGGAGGAAGTGGGGAGAGGTAAGGAGAACTCCGCTCCCTCCCCATTAGATCAGCGATCCGGTCCGCGCGGCTCCCAGAGAGGGGGGAGGGGCGGCCCTCGGCGGGAAACTGTAGCTCTTCGGGCGCTCTCAGCCAGTGGGAAACTCCCGCACAGAGGGCTCAGAGGAGCCACAGGGCTACCATCAACATCTGAGCAACCCAGAGAGCGGATAAAGAGGGGCAAACGAGAAGCCTCCCACGTCAGGGACCCAGAGGGCAAAAGAGAGAGCTCCCCCCTCCCCGCAACCCGGAGTCTGCAGCTCGACCAGATCTAGTGGTCCGAGGCAGACCTGAATAAACTGGACTGGACCCGTGGATCGCAGTGGGGAAAAGAAACAAAACAAAACAAAACAAAACTGCGGATCGCAGCAGAAAAACTGGGGCAGAGCGCAGGGGGCTTAGACTACACAGCCCTTTACCACCACACAGTGGCGGCAGGTGGAAATTGCAACCAGAGACTTCCAGGATGAGGAAAATCAAAACCAACACAGGAACCACAATGCAAAAATATATGAAATCACCAGACCAGAAACAAAATGACAAGCACCCAGAAATCAACCCCGAAGACACAGAAATCCATAAACTAAATGACAGAGATTTCAAAATAGCTATCATAAAAACACTCAACGAAATACGAGACAACACAGACAAACAATTAAATGAGATTAGGAGTTTCTTCACAAAAGAGATTGAAATCATAAAGAAAAACCTATCAGGGCTGATGGAGATGAAGAACACAATGGAGGAGATAAAGGAGAATCTGGAATCTTTAAAGAACAGAGCTGACAATATGGAGGAAAGAATTAGTACTTTAGAGGATAGGAATACAGATATACTCCAGATGGAAGAAGAGAGAGAACTAAGACTAAAAAGAAATGAAGAAAGACTCCGAGAAATATCGGACTCTATTAGAAAATGTAACATAAGAATTATAGGTATTCCTGAGGGAGAGGAGAGGGAAAGAGGAACAGAGAGCCTATTCAAGGAAATAATAGCTGAAAATTTCCCAAATCTGGGGAAGGAGCAGGAAATACCAGTAAGCGAAGCCAACAGGACTCCGATATATATTAACAGACAAAGGCCTTCACCACGACACCTAGTGGTAAGGCTAGCCAGGGTCAACGACAAAGAAACAATATTAAGGGCAGCTAGACAAAAACAAAAAATAACGTACAAAGGAACTCCCATCAGGCTCTCAGCGGATTTCTCAACAGAAACTTTTCAGGCTAGAAGAGACTGGAATGATATATTCAAAATACTAAAAGACAAAAACTTTCAGCCAAGAATACTCTATCCAGCAAAAATATCCTTCAAATATGATGGAGAAATAGTAACTCTCCCAGATAAACAAAAGCTAAGGGAGTTCATGGCCACGAGACCGCCACTACAAGAAATACTCAAGAAGGCCCTCAGGCCTGAAAACAAGAAGAGAAAGGGAACACAAAGCTTGGAGTAAGGAGAAAAGTAGGTAGACAAAATCAGAGAAATAGTAGATCTTTACCGGAATAGGTTAGCAACCACTTAAATACTAAACTCAAAGATCAAAGGAAGAAATTCACCAAAAATAAATTTAACCTCATCACTGTAAACACACAGCCACAACACAAGATAGAATAACGTATAACAAGAGCAACTTAGAAGGGGAAGAGGAAAGTGACTGAATTGACTTAGTATAAGGAAATAGGAGGCTATCAGATACTGGACTATCTCATACAGAAGATTTTTCGCCCAAACCTCAAGGTAACCACTAAACAAATAATCAAATTAAAACCACATATGATAAACAAAGAGAAAACTAGAAGAATCATAAGACAGAACAACCAAACTGAATTGGCAGTCCAAAACAAATGGGACAAGAAACAAAGGAAATGCAAAAGAACCAGAAAATAAGTGACAAAACAGCAACATTCAACCCTCATGTTTCAATAGTTACCCTAAATGTAAATGGATTGAACTCTCCAATCAAAAGATACAGAGTGGCAGGATGGATTAAAAAGCAAGACCCAACAATATGCTGCCTTCAGGAAACACATCTTAGCACTAAAGACAAGCACAGGCTCAGAGTGAAAGGATGGAAGACAATACTCCAAGCTAATGGCAAACAAAAGAAAGCAGGTGTTGCCATACTCATATCAGACAAAGTAGACTTCAAGATAAAACAGGTTAAGAAAGACAAAGAAGGGAAATATATAATGATAAAAGGGACACTCCATCAAGAAGACATATCACTTATAAATATATATGCACCCAACATAGGAGCACCAATGTACATAAAACAACTATTAACAAGCCTAAAAGGAGAAATCAACAACAACACAATAATAGTAGGGGATCTTAACACCCCACTTACAGCAATGGATAGATCATCCAGACAAAAAGTTAATAAAGAAATATTAGACTTAAATGAAAAACTGGACGAGATGGACCTAGTAGACATATACAGAGCACTCCACCCAAAAACAGCTGACTACACATTCTTCTCAAGCGCGCATGGAACATTCTCTAGGATAGACCATATGTTGGGAAACAAAGCAAGCCTCAATAAATTTAAGAAGATTGAAATCATAACAAGCATCTTTTCAGACCATAAGGCTATGAAACTGGAAATGAACCAGGAAAAAAAAACTGGGAAAGTGACAAAAATGTGGAGATTAAACAACATGCTACTGAACAACCAATGGATCATTGATGAAATTAAAGGAGAAATCAAAAACTATCTGGAAACAAACGAAAATGATAACATGCCATATCAAACCATATGGGACGCAGCAAAAGCGGTCCTGAGAGGGAAACTCATAGCGATACAAGCCCACCTTAACAAACAAGAAAAAGCCCTAATAGGCAACCTTAAATTACACCTAACAGAACTAGAAAAAGAAGAACAAACAAAGCCCAAAGCCAGCAGAAGGAGAGAAATAATAAAAATCAGAGCAGAAATAAATGATATTGAGACCAAAAAAACAGTAGAAAGGATTAATGAAACAAAGAGTTGGTTCTTCGAGAAGATAAACAAAATAGACAAACCCTTAGCCAGGCTAACTAAGAAAAAAAGAGAAAAGGCTCAAGTAAATAAAATTAGAAATGAAAGAGGAGAAATTACAACGGATACCATGGAAATACAGAGGATTATAAGAGAATACTATGAGAAATTATATGCCAACAAATTGGACAATCTAGAAGAAATGGATAAATTCTTAGACTTATACAACCTCCCAAAATTGAACCAAGAAGAAATGGAGAATCTGAATAGACCAATCACAAGTAAAGAGATTGAAATAGTAATCAAAAACCTCCCAAAAAATAAAAGTCCAGGACCAGATGGCTTCTCCAGTGAATTTTACCAAACATTCAAAGAAGATTTAATACCCATCCTCCTCAAACTATTCCAAAAAATAGAGGAAGATGGAAGACTTCCTGAATCATTCTATGAGGCCAACATCACCCTGATACCGAAACCAGACAAAGACAATACAAAGAAAGAAAATTACAGGCCAATATCGCTGATGAACATTGATGCAAAAATCCTCAACAAAATATTGGCAAACCGAATACAACAATATATTAAAAAGATCATACACCATGATCAAGTGGGATTTATACCAGAGACGCAGGGATGGTTCAACATCCGCAAATCAATCAACGTGATACATCACATCAACAAAACAAAGAATAAAAACCACATGATCATCTCAATAGACGCAGAGAAGGCATTTGACAAGATACAACATCCATTTATGATAAAAACTCTCAATAAAATGGGAATAGAAGGAAAGTACCTCAACATAATAAAGGCCATATATGAGAAACCCACAGCTAACATCATACTCAACGGGGAAAGACTGAAAGCCATTCCTCTGAGAACAGGAACGAGGCAGGGCTGCCCACTCTCACCACTCCTGTTCAACATAGTACTGGAGGTTTTGGCCAGAGCAATTAGGCAAGAAAAAGGAATAAAAGGAATCCAAATAGGTAACGAAGAAGTGAAACTCTCACTATTTGCAGATGACATGATTGTATATATAGAAAACCCTAAAGAATCTGTTGGAAAACTGTTAGAAACAATCAACAACTACAGCAAAGTTGCAGGGTACAAAATCAATCTACAAAAATCAGTTGCATTTCTATATGCTAATAATGAACTAACAGAAAGAGAGCTCAAAAAGATAATACCATTTACAATTGCATCCAAAAGAATAAAATACCTAGGAATAAATCTTACCAAGGAGGTGAAGGACCTATACAATGAGAACTACAAGACATTACTGAGGGAAATCTACGATGACATAAAGAAATGGAAAGATATCCCATGCACGTGGATTGGAAGAATAAACATAGTTAAAATGTCTATATTACCTAAAGCAATCTACAGATTCAATGCAATCCCAATCAGAATCCCAATGACATTCTTCACAGAAATAGAAAAAAGAATACTAAAATTTATATGGGGCAACAAAAGACCCCGAATAGCTAAAGAAATCCTAAAGAAAAAGAACAAAGCAGGAGGCATCACAATTCCTGACTTCAAAACATACTACAAAGCAATAGTAATCAAAACAGCATGGTACTGGTACAAAAACAGACACACAGATCAATGGAACAGAATTGAAAGCCCAGAAATAAAACCACACATATACGGACAGCTAATTTTCGACAAAGGTGCTAAGGACATGCAATGGAGAAAGGAAAGTCTCTTCAATAAATGGTGTTGGGAAAACTGGACATCCACATGCAAAAGAATGAAAGTGGACCATGTGCTATCGCCATTCACAAAAATTAACTCAAAATGGATCAAAGACCTGAAGGTGAGACCTGAAACTATAAAACTCATAGAAGAAAATATAGGCAACACACTATTTGACATTGGGTTTAAAGGAATCTTTTCGGATGACATGCCTACCCAGACTAGGGAAACTAAAGAAAAAATAAACAAGTGGGACTTTATCAGACTAAAGAGCTTTTATACGACAAATGAAATCAGAATCAAGATGAACAAACAACCAACCAGCTGGGAGAGAATATTTGCAAAACATACATCTGACAAGGGGTTGATCTCCATAATATATAAAGAACTCACACAATTGAACAACAGAAAAACAAACAACCCGATCAAAAAATGGGCAGAGGAAATGAACAGACACTTCTCCAAGGAAGATATACAGATGGCCAATAGGCACATGAAAAGATGCTCAACATCACTAATCATCAGGGAAATGCAAATCAAAACAACACTAAGATACCACCTCACGCCCGTTAGAATGGCTATAATCACCAAGACAAAAAACAACAAATGTTGGAGAGGATGTGGAGAAACAGGAACCCTCATACACAGCTGGTGGGAATGCAAATTGGTGCAGCCTCTATGGAAAACGGTATGGAGATTCCTCAAAGAATTAAAAATAGAGATGCCCTATGATCCAGCCATCCCACTACTGGGAATCTATCCAACGCACCTGAAATCAACAATCCAAAGAGGCTTATGCACCCCTATGTTCATTGCAGCATTATTCACCATAGCCAAGAAGTGGAAGCAACCTAAGTGTCCCTCGACTGACGATTGGATTAAGAAAATGTGGTATATATATACAATGGAATACTACTCAGCCATAAAAAAAGACAAAATCGTCCCATTTGCAACAACATGGATGGGCCTGGAGCGTATTATGTTAAGTGAAATAAGCCAGAAAGAGAAAGACAAACACTGTATGATCTCACTCATATGTGGAATATAAACCAACACATGGACAGAGAAAACTGGACTGTGGTTACCCGGGAAGTGGGGGTGGGGGGTGGGCACAAGGGGTGAAGGGAGTCATATATGGGGTGATGGACAAACAAAAATGTACAACCCAAAATTTCACAATGTTAGAAACCATTAAAATATCAATAAAAAATCAAAAAAAAAAAAAAAAGTAAAGGGACATTGCTCTTTCCGACTGAAAAGGCATTTTTTGTGTGACTGAAAATCCTCAGTAGGAGTGTCAGAGGTGAACCTCACAACGTGTAGTGGTCCTATAGGGCGTTCCACTATCATTCACCTTAATTAATTATAGCTTCGTCCCAGGACGTGCACCTAAGTGTTGGTCACCCACACTCCCAACCCTGACAGTGGTCTTAAGACTGCCGGCGGGAGAAACTGAGACACATAAGAGAGTGATTCTGACATTCCTTTGGGGAGTAACACTCAAAGCAGCACACTTGTGACCCACTACATAGTTCCTAGAAGTTGTTCAGACTTTATAAAAAACAAACAAACAAACAGAACTAAAAGAAAATGGGAAGCCGTGCTTCAAAAGCCAGCTGGCTCACGGAAGGACAACCCCCCACTGGGACTGCAGCGGGTTTCATGTATAATACATACCGCAACAATGCTTGCAAATATTTAACTAAATGGGAGAGATTAACCAAGGATGACTTAGGTCATAAATGGCCAAAATGGGGAAAGTTTGACTTCTGAAAACTACTGACTTTGCGTGCACAGGTTGAAAAAGCTGGCAATAAAACCAAAACAAAAGAAGGGGAAGTTTATGTGCTTGGCATTTAGAGGCTTCAAAGCGTCATAATGGTAAAATGACTTCTTTACAGGAGACTAACTGTAAATTGACAGAGACTCTTTCTGAATTAAAGAGAGATAAGAAGTCAGAAGCTGTCCACCCCCCTCACCTCCTCTACCTCCTCCACCGCCACCGCTTTTGGCACCTCAGAGCTCATCTCCTCCTCCTGCACCTTTCCCTCCTCCTCCACCCCTAGAGAAAACAAGGAGTAACACTCAGGGGCAGATATTGAAAGACCTAAAGTTATAGTGGCTCCCTTTAAGGAGAAACCTGTTACTGGGAGAGGTGAGCCTGCTCTTGTGTATACTCTCTGGACTAGAACTGAATTTAAGAATTTGACAAAGGGCTTCCCAGACCCTTTGCAAGATCCTTTAGGGTTTGCTCGAGAATTTGACTTAATTGTTAGAACATATGCACCAGGATGTTCAGATTTATATCAGCTTGTGCATTTGCTGGTGTCTGAGAACAAAACAAATGAATGGATAAAAGAGGCAGATTGGAGACCCCCTGGAGGATTTCCATAGGCATGAGCCTCATGGCCTTAAGGAGTGTAGGGATATCACTCAAAACTTACACAAAGCCATTCCAGTAATTTTTTCCAGGAAGATAGATGGTGCTAAATTCCAGTAATGTAAGCATAGACCCGAGGAATCTATCTTTGATTATTTTGAAAGGCTTGAGAAAACATTCAAACAGCACTCTGGGATGGCTCCTGAAAGTTTTGAGGATCACCAGAATGATTCAATTTTCAATTCAATTTTTTTAGAAGGATTAGATGAGGAATTAGCAAAGTTAGTTAAGAGACATGAACTGGATTGCACTTTAATGCATGCTAGTGCTCTTGTCACTATTACAGATAAATTATCTAAAACATTACAGAAAACAAAAAGGCCACTAAGCTTATGAGTATACAGCTACAACAGCTTAGTGCCCCAACAAAAGCAAACCTTTTCAAATCTAACCAGAAACGAAATGACCTTGTCTGTTACTATTGCAAAAAGCCTGGTCATTTCAAAGGACACTGCCGTAAAGTCAAATGGGACTTAGGGCGTGACAGCAATAAACAGGAATTAGGCTGCTCAGAGGATTACGAGAGGGCATTTCCCCTCCTCCTCACAAATGCCTTAGGGAAAATTGAGATAACTATTAGAGGAGAAACTTTAAAGGCCCTAGTAGATAGCGGGGCTACCTTATCTGTCCTCAGCCCTACCCTTATTCATTGCCCTCTCCCTCGGAGTAAACAGACAGTTCAAATGGTAAGTGTTTCGAATTTTCCAATGCAGGTTTTTAAATCAGAACCAATCATTTTTCAATTAAGAACCATCACAGGAAAAAATATATTTCTTCTGGTTAAATGTGCTCCAATTCATTTGATTGGACGAGATCTTTTAGAAGCATACAACGCCCATATTGCCTTTTCACAAAAGGGCAAAATGCTTCTGGATTCAGAAAATCGGGATGCTGACCAGAATGTAATTGCTGAAAGGTTGATGACTGTGAAATCAATGACTCAAATAGAAGAAGAGAAAACTGATGACCTGTTATCACAAGTGTCTAGATAATTATGGTCATCATCCCCTTCAGATATTCGGAAAATTAAATCAGCTACTCCTATTAAGGTGACTGTTGACAACTCTAAACGTCTACCTAATATTCGGCAATATCCACTTAAACCAGAAGCATTAAATGGGATGAGGCCTATCATTCAGGAATTTCTTGAAAAGAGACTTATATTTCCTTGTGCTAGTCCCTGTAATATACCTATCTTGCCCGTAAAAAAGCCGAATGGGAAAGGCGGGAGATTTGTTCAAGATCTGAGAGCTATAAATAATATCGTGATTCCCCGACATCCTGTGGATCCTAACCCACACACTTTGCTCTCAACCATTCCAACTAACAGCTGCTATTGCTCAGTCATTGATTTATGCAGTGCCTTCTTTAGCATTTCCATGGAAAAGGATAGTCAATATCTTTTTGCCTTCACGTGGGAAGATCGCCAGGATACCAGGACAGTGTTGCCACAGGGCTAGACTGAAAGCCCCACTTATTTTTCCCGGATACTCAAGGCTGACTTAGTGAATACAGAATTCCCTAATGACTCCACTTTAATTCAATATGTGGATGATTTGTTCTTGTGTTCAAACACTAAGTTGGGTTCTCAGAAGGGCACAATTTATCTATTGCAACAGCTAGCATCTAAGGGGCATAAAGTGTCCAAGGACAAATTACATTTTTGCCTGCCTATTGTAAAATATCTAATACACTTGATATCTAAAGATGGACCGTTGATTGATTCTGAAAGGATTAAAAGAATCCTGGCTTTTACTCTCCCTAAGACAAAGAAACAGTTAAGAGGATTCCTAGGACTAACTGGATATTGCAGGAACTGGGTACCTAACATTTCACTTATTGCCCAGCCCTTACATATGTTACTAAGTCTGACCAGCCTGATTTAATTGAATGGACACCAGAAGGAGAGAAGGCAGTAACTACCTTCAAGTCTGTTTTGGCCCAAGTACCAGCGTTAGGACATCCTAATTACAGCTTGTCGTTATTCCTCTTCCTACATGAAGATAAAGGAAATGCCTTAGGTATCTTAACTCAAAAACACGGAGGTCGACATCGACCTATAGGGTATTATAGTCAGCAGTTAGATTCAGTGGCAAAAGGGCTTCCACCTTGTATTAGAGCCATTTCAGCAACAGCGTTCTTATGCAAGACCACTGAAGAAATAGTGATGGGGATTCCTTTGACTATCTATCTTCTTCACTCAGTCAAATCTCTCCTAAATTCTCATCACACTCAGCATTACTCTGTCAGCCGGCTAGCCTCCTATGAAGTTCTGTTGGTCTCTGCTCCTAATATTACCTTAGCTCGGTGTAATTATCTTAACCCTGCAACTTTACTTCCAGCATCACAAAAAGATGCCCATGAGTGCGTTTTGTTAATTAATTATCTACTTACTCCTAGGAATGATTTGCAAGAAACTCTCATTGATAATGCTGATCTAATTTGGTTTACAGATGGATCTTACTCAAAGGATGAACAAGGACATTATCAGGCTGGATAGGCAGTAACGTCCTCAGTAGAAGTAATCGAGAGTTCTTATTTACCAGAGTTAAAGTCAGCACAGCAAGCTGAGTTAATTGCTTTAACTCGAGCTTGTCAATTGGCCAGAGACCAGGTAGCAAGTATCTACACTGACAGCCGTCATGCTTTCAGAGTAACACGTGATTTGGGAATGCTGTGGAAACAACGAGGACTTTTAACCTCTTCAGGTAAGCCTATAAAGAATGGGAAACAGGTTGCAGAATTATTAAATTCCATACAGCTACCAAGACAACTAACGACTATTAAAATGCCAGGGCATTCCAAATCTGATACTTTGGAAGCTACAGGAAACCAGCTTGCTGATGCAGCTGCTAAACAAGCAGCCTTGAAGGCTTGCCCTACCCAGCCTCGAGAATGCCTGCTGCTTCCTATTAACTCTGCTAACCCAGTAAAAGACTTCCTTCTACACGCCCAAGAAGTGGCCACGAGAGAAGAAAAAGTGATATGGTATTCAAAAGGGGGAGTTTTTCACACCACCTCATAGATATGGTTTTGGCCCAATAGGAAACCCACAGTATCTGTTGGAGCACAATTTCCACTGCTCCAGCATATACACCAACTAACCCACTGGGCACTTGAAAAGATGATTTTTATGGTGAAAAAAATACTTTAAGAAACTTTTTCCCACAGTGGCCCATAAAGCTTATACTCCTTGTGCTATATGCCCAAAATATAATCCAGGGAAACTACTTCATGGGTCACAAGGCCACTTTCCCCTTCCTAAGAGACCCTTTGAGGTATGGCAATTGGACTTTGTCCAAATGCCACCATCTCAATGATATAAATACATCTTGGTAATGATCTGTATGGTCTCACATTGGGTTGAGGCCTGTCATTGCAGAAGAGCAACGGCTCTAACAATAGGAAAATTACTATTAGAATAATTTCTGTTTGGGGAATTCCTACCGAGTTACATAGTGACCGGGGAACTCATTTCACTGGACAAATAATTAAATCTATTTGTAATAGTTGACCAATAATGCAGCATTTCCACTGCGTTTACCATCCCCAATCCTCAGGATTGATGGAAAGAACTAATGGCACCCTCAAAATTCAATTGGCAAAGCTTTCAGAAGCATTCAATCCCTCATGGCCAAAGGCTCTTCTGCTTCTCAGTCTTAGTTCTATGCCCTTTGGTAAACATCGACTGTCTCCTTTGGAAATAATAACTGAACGACCCATGCAATTTGACAAAGAAATGTGTGAACCAACTTTACTTAAAGGAGATATTTTACATTATTGTCAAGGTCTCATTGTGGCTCCTAAAAGAAATGAGAAATTGGTGGCTAATTCATTTCACACTAAGCTCCCGGGTGAAGAAGACCTTAAGGATCATGGAGTACAACCTGGAGATTTTGTTTATTGGAAAAGACATCTGAGCAAAGACTCTTTGCAGCCCCGTTGAAAAGAACCATATCAGGTGCTTTTAACCAAGCCATGTGCTGCAAAATTTAAAGGCGTAGACTCATGGACTCACATTTCTCATTCATAAAAGTCTTCTCCACCTGAATGGACTTCAACTGTAGTCTCTGACACCTGACTTCGACTGACCAAGATGAACATTTCCAAACCAGGATGAGAAGAAGACAACATCTGTTGTAGACAGCTGTCCCAAGACTCCGGACCAGGCCTGTATGCCTAACTTTATATCTCTTCATGTAAACCCTCGTAAAGTTTAAGCTTTATGTAATTGCTAAAATAATCAATATCTATATTGCCTTACCATTTTCCTACACCAATACTTTACCCTTCAACTTTATAAGATAGATTAGAACCTAATTACACAACCTTTTCTTAATCACCAAAAAGAAAATGCCATGTAAGGTTTTCCTAAAGCTATGTTTGTTTTTCCAATCTACATCTCAATGGACCTCTGAAGACAATGTTTTTCTGCAATGGGCACATTTCTTTGCTACACATGAAAATCAGTCTACTTGTTGGTTATGTGGCCAACTTCCACTTTCTAAGACCCTTGGTGGGTCTTTCCCTTTCGAGGCACAGATTGGAAAGCTCTAAAGCAATTTATTGTGATACAAAGATCTAGTTCTAATGTTTGCAGTTCATCTGATATTACTAATTATGATCCTGAAACATGGCCAATGACGCATACCATTAATAATACAGGTTATGGTTATTCTTTTTCTGTTACTCAAACCATCCGGTTATCCCAACAAATTGCAGATAAACAAAAGAAACAAGACATTACAATAAAAACTATGGAAGGTTTCACACAAATTTGGGATGGATATGTTTGGCTTACTTCTAGCCTTGGATCTTTAAACATACCGGCACCTTCATGTTGGGAACAGAGAAATCATTCCAAACAAAATCTACCAAATTACACTCAAAAGATGGGCTGGATACCCTGCTGAAGTCATGTCAGAATACTATTATACTTAAAAAACGTGATTGATTTAGAACAGACCGGTCTCGAAGACCAAGCTTGTATTGGACGGCTCCTAATTGAACTCAGTGGTTATGTGGAACAAACCTCTGGCCTTGGCTGCCACCAGGATGGCTAGGGTGCTGCACTCTGGGCTTCTTTTGGATACAGGGAAAGATTTGCCCAGAGCTAATATCTGTTGACAATCTGCCTCTCCTTAAGGCCAGATGGGCTCGTTCAGTATTTCACTAGTATGACCACCTAACAGCTATATTTGCTCCTTCCTTGGGGCTAGAAGATGTCATATCACATAGACAGGCTCTGACAAAATGTACTCAAAAAGCCCTTAACGATTGTCAGGCAACAATAGTTTTATTAAATACTGAAATGTCTTTAATGAGAACAGCTGTGCTTCAAAAGAGAATGGCCTTAGATATTCTTACAACATCCCAAGGTGGTACGTGCACGATCATTCAAACCGAATGCTGTGTTTTTATACCTGACCAGTCTTCCAATGTGTCATCTCTACTAAAGCACATGAAAAAACAGGTGAATGCCATAAGTGATCCTCCACCCAGCCTTGATTTGTTTGCTTGGCTCTGTCGGGAGAGAGGGAGAATCTCCCTCTGCCCTTTTCCTCAAGGTTCTTATGGCTGGCCAAATAATTAACAAGACAGGTTAGCCTGAGAAAGTAATACCAAGTCTAATAACATACATACATGGGAGAACTCAGAAATGAGCAACTCGTCCCTCTGTCTAAGCTGCCCGCTTAAGTATTGCAGCTAAAGGCGAGGAAGGTGTTGGGGGTGGGTAGTGGTCTGGGACCTCAGAGGGCAAGAAGACAACTCACATGGAGATAGAAATGCAAATGTTTGCCTGACAACTCTTCTCAGAGTCATCTATAGATAATGTGGTCAGGGAGAGATAGAGTTTCTGATAAAAGGGGCTTGGTACCTTTCCTGTTGTAACCTCTATCCTACATTATCTTTACAGCCATCATGATAATAACTCCTTCCTGAAACAGATCTTTTGTTTTAAATTCTTTAGGCAGTTTGGGAGGGGAAACTCAAATATTCTTCCTGAGTTCTCTGAGTCCTTATTGTCTTCAGCTCGAAATGATCCACATACCAGAGTGGTGCCTCCTGGGGTAGCTTGCCCTGAGCACCATCAGCTCCCTTCTGGTATTGGTTCCTTTTTTCGATCTGGATTGCATGTCCTATTTCTATTACTTCTTGAAATTCTTGTACTAATCATAATATTCAAACTGATTGTTGTTTTCTTTACTCAGTGCTGTAAGACTGTCATGCAAAATAGAGTAATGATCGCTCAGCGACTTGAGAGGGCCGATCAATCTTATAACTTTGGACAAATTTCCTTTTCTGATAAGGACTATGCCTAAAATCTGATTTTAAACTAATCTTTCAAAAAAATGTTAAATTATTATCATTGTTACCGTATTTGTTCTATAATTGTGTACAATGTACATAAGGGGATATATATATTAAAAAAAAAAAGGCGCATATACAATCTTTGTGCAACAACCTAAAATTATCCAAAACTCATGAAATGCTTCCTCTGTTTATATATATATACCTCTT
Organism: Diceros bicornis minor; assembly: GCF_020826845.1. NCBI lineage: Eukaryota > Metazoa > Chordata > Mammalia > Perissodactyla > Rhinocerotidae > Diceros > Diceros bicornis. Next base: position 529,931 of record NW_026691050.1, read on the forward strand.
TGCTTGTCCACAATATCCCATTAATTCCCTACACGGTGGACAACTGGGCAAATAGATGAGATAAAAAAAGCCTGGTACCAAGGGACATGATAATCCCAGGGCAGACAGCAAGCACCCTGGTGCCAAGGGACAATATTTTGATCATCAATGTTTTCTATGGAACGATTATAGATCAAAAGGGGGAAAACCATAAATAAATGGCAAGCAATAGGATATATTGGAGCATATGAGGAAGCCATTTGGTGTAAAACTAATTGGGCCTGATCTTGTTTTTTTTTTCCAAAAGGGGCCTGTAGCTTCTGTTCATCCATTGTATATCCGCTTTAAACAATTAACGTGTCCCAAAGACAAAAGCAATGCCCTTAAAATGTAAATACAACATCCCCACATTGACATTTCCTTAAGGATAAGCATTTCTCCCTAGGCTAGGATTTGATTGCTGCACTCATCCTGTGACAACCCAACTTAACACAACAGCCACGCCCATGGAGACAGCAGACATGATACCCACAGTGTCCATCAATCCACGTGCCAACATGTCAATGTCGAGGCTATTGTAAAAGGGACATTGCAATCACATGTGGTACATGCTCTTTGATGGTATATAACCACTCTGTACACCCCACTTATTTGGAGTGCTCCATTTCTTCGTGAAAGGATTCTTCTGGGCTATATGGTCCTCAAAGGTTGGCTCATAATAAACTCACCCCAATTTGGTTTTATAGATTTTTTATTCAATATTTGCGTCGACATTCTATTTGTCCCTGCAGTATCTAAACACAGTACCTGACACCTTGGAGGCATTCAGAAAATGTTTGATGAGTGAATAAGTATGTGGGAAACCACACTGGCTGGAGCAGAAGGGGCTTTTTGGGGAGTGGTAGAAAATTCGCTCACGTTCCTACCATAGTGGTTGAGGCTGTGGGCTTTGGACCAGTGTGTCTCGGCACCAATCCCAGTTATCCTACTTTTAACTGGGGAACCTGTGCAAAGTATTTACTCTCTGAGCCTTAGTTTCCTCATCTATAAAATGGGGCTACTGAGAACTCCTGTCTCATAGGGTTTTAGTGAAATTTAAATGCATTAACTTAAGTAAAGTATTTAGAAGAGCTCTTGGCACATAGTAGGCATTAACATGTTAGCTGTTGTGTTATCATTATTGCTCTTATATCTGAACAATACTCTGGTTTTGAAAAGATGCTTTCATAAAATAGTTGATCCTCATTATTTGTGGATTCCGTGTCTGCACACTTGCCTACTAGCTAAAATGTACTGGCAGCCCCCAACTCAACACTCACAGGGCTTTCATGTCCATTTGCAGATAAGCGCAAAGTGGTGAAAAATTTGATTCACTTGAAGTGCACGTTCCCAGCTGAGGGGAACAAGGTGACGCTCTGCCTTGTTGTTTCAGCCCATACTGTAAACAAGTGTCCTTCCTGCAGTCCAGTTAGTGCCTCATTTGTTATCTTTTTGTGCCTTGTGTTAGTGACTTGCCTGTTTAATATATCCCCCATGTGTAGTGCTGCAATGCTGCCTGGTGTTCCTCAGGGCAAGAGGCTGTGACGTGCCTTTACGGAGAAAGTATGTGTGTTCGACAACCTTCTTTTAGACACGAGGTACAGTGCTGTTAGTCTAAGTTCAATGTTAATATATCAACAATATATATTAAATAAGGTGACATTAAAGAGAAACAGACAGAGAAAAAGGTTATGTATTGATCAGTTGAAGAAAATGTGACTAAAGCTTGCAGGAACCTAACCCTGCATTTCCTGTAGGAGCAGTGGGTCATATTCACTGATTCAGTGTTCACAGTGACTTTATAGAATGTCACACTGTGCATAACGAGAACTGACTGTATCTTATGTAATCCTCACATACTCCCGTATAACAGGCAGGGTAAGGAACAGGGTGTCCACATTCTATGGGCTATTACAGACCTTATGAGCCAAGTAGAGAATTTAAAATGTCTTGTGTTCAGCATAAGAGCCATGAGTTTTTGAGCAAGGAAGATCTATGATGAACTGATGTTTAAGGAAAAATTACCTGGCAAGAGACTATAGTTTTGAGAGGAAGAGGGAGAACTGAGCCAGAAAGAAGGACCAGCTGTTAAACTCTCCAAGTATTCCCATTGCTAGGTGAGGAGATTCGCAGCTAAAGTGCTGATGTGATAAAGGAAAAGTAGCAGGCAAGGGATAAAATAATGGATTTGGTAACTATATATAGGGTATAAATTAGTCTGTGGTTCTCAAAGTGGGGTCCCTGAACCAGCAGCATCAGCATCACCTTGGAACTGGGCAGAAGTGCAAATTCTCTCGTGCTGCTGCAGAATTGCTGAACTGGAAATTCTAGGGTGGGGCCTGGCAACCTGGGTTTCAACAAGGCCTCCAGGTGCTTCTGGTACTCATCAAGTTTAAGAGCCAATGAAATAGAAAAATGATTCCAACATGTCACCATGCCCAGGTAAGCTGAAAGGCAGGGAAGTGGTATTTGTTTGGAGAATAAGACACATTTTAAATTTTAGGAAAAAGTATTTGAGTGTCTGTTTCATCGTGAGGATTCCAGAGATGCCATTTTAGCTCTCTGTATGTGAAGCTTTTTTTTCCACAATATGTTCTCCTTTAGAGAGACCTTGGTAAGTTATTTACTGCTTACCACATGTTCTGAGAGTCCCTTATTTCTTGAAATCCCCTTTCAGATGTGAAAATGTACTTTATTTTTGTGCACAATCTCCTCTATTTAAAATCTAGAATTCTCTTCCTATAGGATCATGTGTGGCACATGCAGCCTTACTGTCAATTTGGAATGTCATTGGATTGTTCCAAAAGCTTAGAATGTTTTAGAATTTAGAACCTGATGAATAGAGAATTTATATGCTTCTGTGTAGGATTCATATTTTTCAGATGTCTAGAGGTATTCCAACTTGCCAGTAATGTGGCCTTAAGATTTAGCAGAACTTGAAAATCTGAATATAGTAGAAAATGAATTATATCTGTAATATTAACATTTACAAAATAAATGATCACAATGCTTACGTATCAATAAGCACTTTCTGTATTCTAGGCTCTGAAAGTATCTTGCTTACATAATAAACCTGATAAAGTTTCAAAGATGAGCCATTTAACTTTTCAGCAAAAGCTTGACTTGAGTGTATTTTGGCTTCCTTTATGACAATTTTAGCCTTAATGTCACAGTAGTGTTTTCTTTTTCTGGGAATCAACTAATCTTCTATTTGTTGAATGCTTTAATTTTTAATGGTCACTTGTATTTTGCGATATGCACGTGTTCAAATAATCTATAAGAACTAACCTTTACCACCCACATATAATATTATACAGGAATGGAAGAATTTAGGCTGACTTACTGTATATAATTGTTCAGCCAAAGAAGATGGCAGACTCTACCACATACAATGATTTAGGAGTTTGATGCAGTATTTTTAAATACAAATAATCTCAAAATTGCTAATACATAAAATATATTACTTACTGTGTTAATTAACCAAAATAGTTAAATTTGTTATCTTTCCTCCCTTTCTAAAGATGCACCCATTGTATAGATTCTGTACAAAGTTGCAAAGATCACTTTTTTCCTTTTCAAAATTTATTTATTTTAATTTTTAGTAGTGAGAACCTTAGTGTTGGGTAAACTGCTGCACAATTACTGGAAATGTTGAGAGATATTTTTCCCCCCAAAGCCCCAGTAGATAGTTTTATGCCATAGCTGCTCATCCTTCTAGTTGCCGTATGTGGGCCTCAACATGGCCGGAGAAGTGGTGTGTCGGTGCGCACCCAGGATCCGAACTCAGGCCGCCAGCAGCGGACTGCATGCACTTATCCGCTAAGCCATGGGGCCGGCCCTGACAGAATTTTTGAAAAGTGTAAAAATCTAAAGATAATGAAAAGTTTATTTCTCCAATGTCAAGTCCCTTTAGGATATGATAAGCCTCTGTCTAGTTGTGCCCTGAAGAGATGGAAGATTAAGTACCAGCACAGGACACAAGGGAACAGGCTGCCAACTTGAGGGCTTCCCATGAACCACAGAGTGCCTGGCAGACTCTTGGAGATTGAATCTGGGCTTTGTCCACGGGTGGGTCCTGAGAGGAGGATTTTGCTTAAATGATCAGAGAATAGACAACCTCTTTTCTTGACATTAAGTAATATTTACCATGTATATTTCTTTATAAATCTCTGAATAAAATAAAATTATAACCCGTATAGAAATCAACTCTTACTGACAAGCCCCACATCCTTCTCTAGAGAGCTCAACAGAAAATGTCTCAGCTGACTGTAAATTGCTCTTCTCTGAAAGCCAGCCAGCCCTTCATTGATAGCCCTGGATAAGGAAGGCCAGATACAATTCTTTGAAGATGTTGAGCTGAATTCAGAACGAAAAATCCTACCTCCAGTTGGCTCCCCTGTGAGAATGGATGGCCGGCTTTATTTCACAGGATGGGCAGTTGAGGTTTCAGATGAGCTTAATTGCTCTGTTCCCCAGGGATGGAAAAGGAGGATTGTGACATTGATTCAGTGCTCAGATTTTGCAGGTAAAGATAGTGTCTTAGAGGGGAATAAAGATTTCAGCAAATTGGTTTTTTGTTCAAGAGAACAGATAGTCTCTCACTCCAACTTCTCTTCCTTGTTCTCTATCTGTAATATCGCTGTAAAAATTCTCTGTATAAAAATTTCAGTCTTGGGCCGGCCCCGTGGCTTAGTGGTTAAGTGTGCGCAATCTGCTACTGACAGCCCGGATTTGGACCCCGGGCGCACACCGACGCACTGCTTCTCCGGCCATGCTGAGGCCATGACCCACATACAGCAACTAGAAGGATGTGCAACTACGACATACAACTATCTATTGGGGCTTTGGGGAAAACAAGGAGGAAGATTGGCAATAGATGTTAACTCAGAGCCGGTCTTCCTCAGCAAAAGGAGGAGGATTAGCATGGGTGTTAGCTCAGGGTTGATCTTCCTCACACACACACACACAAATTTCAGTCTTTTCTTTGCAGTCTGTTTATCATCTATACAAATTCTTTGACTTCACCACCTTCTTGGCACCACAACCGTAGCCATTGAGATATAATTGTAGATTCAGTTTTGCAATTTCATCCTCTTATCTCTATTTCCTCTGCCATTTCTTGGTATTAGTTCTTATTGTATCTTATGCTTGAAAACATTTGAAGCTTACAGTGTGTATCAGTTCCTTATTTTCTCAAATTTTTATTATCCAAGTGCCCTCAACTATCATTTCTTTTAAAAAAGAAGTGAAATACATAACAGAAAAATACACTGTAATAAATTGACTACTTATAAAATTAAGTTCAACATGAAATACCTCCCCATTTAACAGAGACCATCTTTTATAATTCACCATGCTTTAGTTTGGGCAGGGTCAGTTTATCAATGATTTTGGATGTTTTAAACCACATGAGATAAATACAGTGTAAGGTAAAATTGTTAGTCTTGCAGAAGTTGTAGAATTTCGTGATGAGTAGAGAAGTTGATGGTGGAGAACCTGAATCATATGCAAAGTAGTTGATTAATTAACACCTGACAGAGTTTGTTAATTTGTGAAAGATGATAATAAGACATACATGTTGAAAAGATAACTTTGCATATCAGAGTATTGTCAGAGGCCACTGGGAAAATTCTTAATGTTCTCAAATACTACAAAATAATGACCATTTTTTCATAAAAGATGTCATACATGATGGCATCATATACTTTTGTCAGAAAATTTGCAATGAAGAAAATTAACACTTGAGTCATTTTAATTCTAACAATGTGTTCATGCTTACTAGTAGGTTAAAAACACTTTTTAGGAATAAAGTGATAAATGATGTACTTGCATAATTTTTAATGTTTTTTAGGAAAAAACTTTTTCACATTTAAAAAAATATTTATTTGTATTTATTTTATGTTGAATTTATTCCTGGGCCCAAAGACTTTTTTTAATTAACTAACACCAATTCTTTTCAAACTCTTTCAAAAGTTGAAGAGGAGAGAATACTTCTAAAGTCATCCTATGGAGTTAACACTACCCTGATATCAAAGCCAAAGACACTAAGAGAAAAGAAAACTACAGGTCAATAGCTACCATGAATATTGATACAAAAATCCTCAATAAAATAGTAACAAACAAAATTCACCAGCATATTAAAAGGATTATACATCACTTTTATGTGGGATTTATTTCTGGAATACAAGGAAGTTTCAATATATGAAAATGAATCAATGTAATTAACCACATTAACAGAATGAAGGGAAAAAAATGATCATCTCGATGGATGCAGAAAAAGTGTTTGGCAAAACTAAACATGGTTTCATGTTAAAAACACTAAAAAGCCCTGAGAGTAAAAGGAAGCTATTTCAACATAATAAAAGCCATATAGAGAAATCCACAAAGAACATCATATTCAAGGGTGAAAGACTGAAAGCTTTTTCTCTAAGATCAGGAACAAGGCAAGAAGGCCCACTTTCACAACTTCTATTCAACATGACATTAGAAGTTCTAGCCAAAGCAATTAGACAAGAAAAAGAAAGAAATAGCATCCAAATTGGAAAGGAAGAAGTAATATTATATTTGTTTAGGGGTTTCAGCATATAAGATATTATATCTAAAAATTGCTCAAAAAATTGTTAGAACTAATAAATTCTGCACAGTAGTGGGACACAAAGTCAACATGCAAAAATCAGTTGTTCTTCTATACATTAGTAATAAATAATCTGAAAAAGAAATTTTAAAACCTTACATTTTTATTTAAAATTGCATCAAAAAGAGTAAAATACTTAAGAGTCAACTTACTCACGGATCTAAAAATTCCAATGAAATTTTTGCAATAATAGAAAAGTCTATACTAAAATTCATATGGACTCTCAAGGGACCCTGAATAGCCAAAACAATCTAGAAAATGAAGAACAAAGTTAGAGAACTCACACTTTCTGATTTCAAATCTTACTACAAAATAATCGAAACAGCACAGTACTGGCATAAATACACACAATATACTAATGAAACAGTATAGAGATCCCTGAAATAAATCTTTACATATATGGTCAAATGATTTTTGACAAGGGTGCAAAGACCATTCATTGGAGAAAGGATAAGTTTTTCAACAAATCGTGCTGGAAAACTGGATACCCACATGCAAAAGAATGAGGTTGGACCCTTACCTTACATCATATACAAAAATTAACTCAAAATGGATCAAAGATCTAAATGATAGAGTTGAAGCTATAAAATCCTTAGAAGAAAACACAGGGTAAAAGCTACATGTCATTGGGTCCAAATGCCATTGCCAATAATGCTTTCTTTAATATGACACCAAAGACATAAGCAACAACAACAACAAAATAACAAATTGGACTTCATCAAAATGTAAAAGTTTTCTGTATCATAAGGTACTATCAACAGAGTAAAACGGCAACCCACAGAATGGTTGAAAATATTTGCAAATCACATATCTGATAAGGGATTGATGTCTAGAATATATAAAGAACTCCTACAACCCAGCAATAAAAAAAAAAACACAATTTAAAAGTGCACAGAGGACTTGAATAGACTTTTCTCCAAAGAAGATATAAAATGGCCAGTAAACACATGAAAAGATGCTCCACATCATTAAATATCAGGAAAATGCAAAATCAAACCAAAATGAGATACATCTTCACACCCATTAGCATAGTTACTATCACAAAATCAAAAAATAACAAGTGTTGGCAAGGATGTTGAGAAATTGCGACCTTTGTGCAATGAGGGTGAGAATATAAAACTGTGGAAAACAGTATGGCAGTTCCTTCAAAAATTAAAAATAGAATTACGATATTATCTAGCAATTACACTTATGGGTTCTGAAATAATAGAAAAAATATTTATAAATCTCTGCCTCCAGTTCCTGGCAATGAGCTGCTAAAACCTTTGTGATTTCTTAAATGATAAGAACAATAGGAGCATCTCTTATTCTAATATTTGTCTTTGACACCATCCCTTACACAGAGCCCCTAAAACCCTTGTAATTGCCTTTTTTTTTTTTGAGGAAGATCAGCTCTGAGATAACATCCGTGCTATTCCTCCTCTTTTTGCTGAGGAAGACCGGCTCTGAGCTAACATCTATTGCCAAGCCTCTTCCATTTTTTCCCCCAAAGTCCCAGTAGATAGTTGTATGTCATAGTTGCACATCCTTCTAGTGGCTGTATGTGGGATGTGGCCTCAGCATGGCCAGACAAGCGGTGCGTCGGTGCGCGCCAAGGATCCGAACCTGGGCTGGCAGCAGCGGAGCATGCGCACTTAAGTGCTAAGCCACAGGGAAAGACCCCTTGTAATTTCCTAAGTGATAAGAACACTTGGAGAATCTTTTGTTTTATTGAGGCAACTCTGGTTAGGCTCCTGGATGGCTCCTGGATGGTCACCAGAAAGACCAAGCCCTGATTAGAAGCTTGATATTTTTAGCCCTACCCCTTATCCTCCAGAGGGGGGAGAGGGGCCAGAAACTGAGTTAGTAATTGATCATGCCTACATGAGGGAGCTTCCATAAAAATCCCAATAGAAGGAGCTTCAGAGAGCTTCCAGGTTGGCAATGATAAGGAGTGCCTGGACAGTGGTGAACCTGGAGATGGCATGAAAGCTCTGTGCCCCTTCTCACATACCTTTCCCTATGCACTGCTTCCATCAGGCTTTTCTTGAGTTATATCCTTTTATATTAAACTGGTGATCTAGTAAACGTTTCTCTGAGTTTTGTGAGCCACTCTAGCAAATTAATCAAACCCAATGAGGAGGTTGTGGGAACCTCTGGTTTATAGCCAGTCAGTCAGAAGTACAAGTAAGAGCCTGGGCTTCTAACTGGCATCTGAAGTTGAGGTGAGGTTGAGTGGGGGTGCAGTCTTATAGGACTGAGTCCTCAACCTGGGGAATCTGATGTATCTCTGGGTTGATAGCATCAAATTGAGTTGAATTATCTGACGACCAGCTGGCATTCCAAGAATTGCTTTTTGGAGGTGTGGGGAACCCTCCCACGTGTGAAAAAATGAATCTCAGAACACCATTTGTGGACATACACCCAAAAGAATTGAATGCAGAGGTATAGACATATATGTACACCCATGTTCTTAACAGCATTATTCAAAATAACCAGAAGCTGGAAGAAAGCCAGGTGTCCATCAACGGATGAATTGACAAAAAAACAGTGGTGTGTACAGACAGTGGAATACCATTCACCCTTAAAAAGGAAGAAATTCTGACACATGCTATGACATGGATGAACCTTGAGGACTTTATGCTAAGTGAAATAAAGCCATCCACAAAAGGAAAAATACTGTATGATTCCACTCATATAAGGTACTTAGAGTACTCAAATTCATAGGAATAGAAAGGAGAATGGTGGTTCCCAAGGGCAAGAGGGAGGGATAACAGGGAGTTGTTGCTTAATGGGCACAGAGTTTCAGTGAAATGTGAAAATAGTTCTGTGGATGGTTGGAGGTTATGGCTACACAATAATGTGAATGCACTGAATGTCACTGAACTGTACACTTAAAAATGGTTAAAATGGTCAGTTTTATGTTATGCATATTTTATGACCATTTAAAAAAATTAATTATTTTCAACAAATGAACAAACAGTAGCTACATGCAATAGCATGGATAAATATCCTAACCATAAGGCTGCATAAAAGAAATTATATTCAAAAGGCTATACATTTTTTAATTCCATTTATATAAAATACAAAAAAGAAACAAAACCGAGGTCTTGCTTCCAGGAATGGTGGAGTAGCTTGTTGAACTAATGTTCTAACAGATAACAATGATAAAATCTGCATAAAGTATTATATATATTTATATAGAATCATGTATTTATATGTAGTACACATACAATAAATGTGTATATGTGTGTATGTATAAATCTCTTACAAAAGCAACCAGAACTGTGAGGGAGTCTTCCCTTAAATGATGGGAATTGCACCAGGAGATATTTGCAAGCTTGATTCCTTTGCCTCAAAGCATTCCAAAATCTGTACATGGCCCACATAAGGGAAAAACTACCGTCTTACTTGTAATGTTAGAGGATATATTTTGGGACTGACAGAGTAGCTGGAAAGTTAGGGGACAAAATCTGGAATGGAGGGAGACACAAAGAGGAAAATCTCAAAATATATATGTAAGTCTCCCTCACACACACACCCAATGGGCAGATCTTTGAACAACACACATGCAGGGTAGGCCCCAGAGAGCCTAGTGTAAAAACAGCAATTGGTAGATGAAAGAACTGATCGAGGATTTCAGCTATGCCCACTGTAAAGGAGAGAAGATTGAAGTTTCAGTCTAGTCATGTTAACTCCCTGTTAGAAAAATAACAGCACTCTTCAAAGTAATAAAATAGAATCCAGAGTCTCTATAACTATCATTCATGGTTTCCAGTAGACAGTTTAAAAAATCATGAAATTTGAAGAGATAGGAAAATGTAATCCATGTATGACCAAAAGCCGGCAGTAGAAACTCTCCCCAAGGTGTTGCAATTAGCAGACAAGGATAAGAAAATAGCTATTATAAAGATGATCATGAGAATATTTTGGTAAAGAAAAATATTCTCATAATGAATGAACAGATGTGGAAACTCAGCAGAGAAGTGGAAATTACAAAAAAGAACCAAATAGGAAGATGAAATAAAAAAAATACTTTTGAGTTTACATGTACATTAGAGACAGTAGAAGAAACATGAAGAGAGAGCAATATAAATTTTCCAGTCTGAACAAAAGAATGTAAAAATTTTGAAGAAAAATGAAGAGAACCTTACCTGTGAGATGATTGAGTTTCCAGCAGAGAGGAGAGAGACAGAAAAATTAAATGAGGCAGAAAGGCAAATCAATAAGTAATAGCATAAAATTTCCAAAATTTGGTTGAAAATCTAAAATTTTAGATCCAAGAAAGTCAGGAAACCCACAAAATAAAATACAAATTAAACCACCCCTGAGCACATGATAGTCAAGCTGCTAAAATCCAAAGATAAAACAAAAATCTTGAAAGCAGTCAGGGAAATCCATATATACAGGGGAAGACTACATACAGGGAGAAATAATGTGAATGATGGATGATATATTATCAAAAACAAAAGAGACAACTCAACAACAAAACGACATCTTTCAAGTGCAGAAAGAAAACCCAAAAGTCAACACAGGATTCTATATTTAGCAGATCTCACTTTCAAAGAGGAGGCAGAAGCCACAATAGTATTCCACACACCTAGTAGATGGCTAAAATAAAAAATAAAATTGTAAATACCAAGTGCTGGTGAGGACAAGGAGCAACTAGAACTGGGAATGCAACATGATAGTTGCATTAGGAAAACGGTTTAATAGGTTCTTATAAAGTTAAACATACACTTATTATATGACTCAGATATCCCACTCCTAGGGATTTACTGAAGAAAATTGAAAACTAATGTTTAAACAAAAATCTTTGTGTGAATCTTCATAGCCATTTTATTCACAATTGCCACAAGCTAGAAATAAACTAAATGTCCTTCATCAGGTGAATGGGGAAAGAAACTGTGGTGAATTGGGACATTAGAATACTACTTGGCAATAAAAAGGATAAACTCTTGATTTACACAACAACATGGATGAATCTTGGCTGCATTTCTCTAAGTGAAGGAAGCCCAATTCAAAAGGCTATGCAGTATATGATTTCATTTATATGACGTTCTAGAAAAGTCAGAATTACAGAGATGGAAAATGATCAGTGGTTGCCAAGGGATGGAATGGGGGAAGGGGTTGACTACAAACGGACAGTATGAGAGAATTTTGGGGGGTGAAAAAAACAGCTCTGTATGGTACTGTGGAGGTGGATACACGACCATAAAGTTGTCAAAACCCATAGAAGTGTACACCACAAAGAGTGAATTTTACTCTGCACATTTTAAAAATCAATCAGGATGCTGGGGAACACATATGGAATACAGTGACAAATGAATCTCACTGTATTACAAGCATGTGACATAACCACACAGAAGGCGTGGGGATGAAAGGTCCTGACCTAAGTTACTTTGGAAAACAGTATGCTGATGGGATACTGTAAAACAAAAGTACTGGACACACTGTAATCTAGGTGGTAAATTTTTTTCATAAGGGTATGGGTTAGCAATTCTGAAACTAGTTGACACATTAGTAAATATATTGGAGCTAACTGGAGTTAAGTTTCTCACTGTTGGTGAAAGAAGTTAAAAATAAACAAAAGGAGAATGCTAGAATAAACTCTGTGGTGCTGGATAGGAGTTGGAAGTATCAGTATGAAACCATGTCTCTTCTAATATATCTATCCAGATAGATGGATAGATTGATAGGTTGGTAGATTGATAGATAGATGTGTATACCTGAGTTTATATTCATACATACATTTCCAAACTCTGCTGAGAGGGTCTAGAAGCAGTGACACCCTAGTATCAATGAGCACACATAGCTCCCAGATCTTGGTTTCTAAATATCATTCTCCAATAAAAAGAACCAGGTTTTCTTGGAGAAATGGCTAATTCCAGGGCTGGACATGGAAAATAAAAGATGAGCCTGGATCATCTTGTAGTGCCAGAAAGTAGGAAAGTGATTTAAATAAAACACAGAAAATGATGAGGTGTGTCAAAAGGAATCAATCTGAAAGACTTCCCAATGGCTCAAGCTGGAAAACTGTGAGCAACATAATAAATAATGGTAGCATTGGATCATTACACAGAGAATCAAATAAATATCCATGAGTCTATACTGACATAAAATAGATTAAATAAGAAAGGAAGAAAGAAAGAGGAGTAAAAAAGAAAGAGAGAAAGAAAGGAAGAAGGAAGAGAGAGGGAGGGAGGGAAACTTCCTCCCAGAATTCCAAATAATAAACGCGGCTGGATAGCATGAAATAGAAAATTGCCACTAGAACACCACAGTAATAATTATTGTGGGTAAGGCTGACTGATGAATGCAAAAACTGTATGTGAAACTTAAAGAAGAAACAGTACATTTGCAGAGCCTCAAATCATCTGCCTCCAAATACTTTACTTTTTTCTGTTAATTTATTTAAAAGACCTATGACTATTTAAAACAAAAATTATAACATTATATTGTGGGATTTATAACATGGGAAGATGTAAAATTTATGACAACAATAGCACAAAGGACAGACAGAGGTAAATTGACCCGTTCTGTAGCAAGTCTTCCATATTTTACATTGATTAAACTGGTGCATTATTAAGTCTAGGTAGGCTGTGATCTGTTAAAGATGCATATTGTAATCTGGACCAACCACTAAAAAATGCAAAGGTGTGCCTCTTAAATGCTAATAAAGGAATTAAATAGCATACAAAAAGGATTTGTACAAGAATGTTCACAGGAGATGACCTGCACATCCCCAGGAGGAAGATGAGTGCACTGCGGGGCATCCACAGAGCAGAACGCCCACAACCGTGCCGAGGAACAAACGCTGACACACACATGCTGGGTGAGTCTCATCAACCTCGTACCAAGGGAGGCAAGCTGAACAGAAAACAATACACGTGGGATGATTTCAGCCAAGATGAACCTAAGGTGAAAAAACCAGAACAGGAGTTGCCTCGGGGGAAGGAAAAATTTCCTAGGAAGGAACAGGAAGTGGTTTTCTGGGGGTGATGGAAATATCCTATTCTTAAAGGGGTGAAGGTTATATGGGCATGTTTATTTGCCAAAAATGTACGGTTGAGATTTGTGCCTTTCAGTGTGTGTACCTCTTACCCCACCGCCACACCCAAAGGACTAAAAGAATAATAAAATGAGGTGGAATGGGATGGTGTGTGGATGAAACAAAAATGGCAAACGATTAGTAGTTGTTGAAGCTGGGTGACGGGCCTTCTTGTGTTATTTTGTTTATTTTGTATATTGTTTAAATTGTTCTGCAATAAAACACTTATATAAGAAGACAAACTTGATAAACAGTGTTCGCTGGTAAGATGTCAGTTACCTTTGGGGAGGAAGGGGGGAGAAAGGGATTGTTGAGGCCTGAGTGAAGCTGGTGCTAGTTCTTGGTCACACAAGTGTGTTCACATTGTAATAATTTTTTGAGGTTTATATGGATGACTTCTGCATATATTTCTGTACGTGTTATACATCAATAAATATTTTAAATCCTGCATATTTGTGCAAAGGTACTAACTCAATATCTCAGAATAACAGCAATGTTTTGTTTGAAAGTGGAACACGTTCACTCATGACATCATCAGATGGATTTTAATACTCCCAATTATCTATTAATGCCCTCACCCTTGCGTGGCCTGCCTGGGTTGTTCCATTTATGCCTCAATTTGGCAAGTGGAATGGCTTTGAGTTTTTATGATGAGTATGGGCCCTTCTGGTGGGTGGGTTCCAAGGGGAGGCTCTCTGCAGCGACCCTGACACGGGGTCCTGAGGGAGGATCATGGCAGGCTGGAGGAATGGAGGGGATGGTAGGACAGGGGGCCTTAAAAGGCAAAATCCAGGATCCCATGCACCCAGTATTTCCATTTTAGATATTGAATTTACGTTTCAAATACTGGCCAGGGAGCTTCCACCAGGGCTGCAAGCATCCTCAGCAACAACCAGGCAGGTGAGCCCCACTCCAACCTGAGTACTGGCCTCAAAGGATGCAGCCCAACCACACTGCACATACTCTGGGGGATGCGCAGGGCATGGACAGTTGGCGTGGTATAGAGAAGAGGCGGGGTAGAAGGTGGGGTGTAGAAGCAGAGGGGCGTGGGCCATGGGTGGAGGGACAGTAGGGAGTTGGGTCCCCTAGCTGTGCATGCTGGGAGCATTTGTCTCTTAACCATTCCTGGCTGGGAACTTGCAGGACTGCAGGACTACAACTCCCAGGATGCTCGGGGCACGGGGTGGTGCCTAGCCCTGGGAGGAGGAGCAGGGCGGTGAAGGCTCTGCCGAGGGCCAAACCGCCATTGACTCAGGACTCTGGTCCTGCACCCGCTCCACGTGGACTGAGTCGCAGAGGGATGTGACGGGACTAGAGGTACCAGGGAGTTAGGAGGGTGTGGCGGCTTCATGGGCAGCCGAGGGCCTGCAGCGTACAACTGCTTTTGTCCAAAACTGAAGCCAGACTCTGGCCTCTTCCCCACCGCCTCCCTCCGTTGCTTGATTCCTCCTCCCACCTGCATGCCTGTGGGTCACTCCACAGCCTCCTACCTAGTCCAGGGCCAGGTGCTTCTCCAAACTGCTTATGGGAACTGGTTTGACATCCCAGAAACTTTCCACTTTGCCTGCTGCCCTCTGCCTTCTCCAGCAAAAGTGCCATCATTTCATCAGCTTTTGGGAGACATTCGCCCTTGTGGCCCCTCTTGGAAGCACAACTTAAGAGCTTTGCAGGGTGGTAACATTGGTTGTTGCTTGCCTTTTTCGCAGATGTGGAAGTTGAGGCATCTATGAGGCTAATCAGTGGTTTCCCCAGGATCCGCTAAAAGCAGAGGAGAAGAACCCAATTCCCAGGCAAGTATCTAGTAGGCCATTTTCACTAACCCATTCCTGTGCAGAGGCCTCTGAAACAGCATCCTTAAGATGAGAATAGCTTAAGCATTTTGCCCTTTAGATTGATAGCCTAATGTCAGCTCAGGCCTGAGTGGCCAGTCTCTTAGGGACCTGGGTGGGGACTCTGATCCCTCAGGAAGAGATCGGTGGTCCAGCTTTGGGAGAGGCATGTTCATGGTAGACAGCACTTGGGCAGCATTTGAAACCCGTCAGCTTTAACATCTCTGCTTTGGATTCCGGCAAGGTTCCTGGATAAACACGCCTAGGGATAGTCAGATGTACCGTATTCTTTAAAAATTGATTAGAGTAGTGAAAAGAACAGAACATAAAGTATCCTGCTTATTTGCAAAAGATAAGATGCAAGCAAGACCTTCCTCTTAATTTTTTTCTGCTCATTCTCTTGGCTGCACTGTAAGCTTGAATGCACAAACAAAAAACTTGAATTGCCATATTCTCTTTTCCTGAGATTGGTAAATTAACTTAAAAGTCTTATTGAAACCTGTGGAGGAATGATTAGCAGCTCTCATGATTCTTATGTCATCCTTAAAAATCTGGTCGTTGATCTAAATGAAAAAAAGTCCTTGTTTATATTACACATCCCAATAGGTTACATTTCTGATACCTGAATGTGGGATATTATCAAACAACTGGAAAATCTGGTCATGGAAACTGGACCCTGTCATTTTGTCAAGAATTTGCCTCTTTATTAATTAATGACACATGAATTCTTTAACATTTTTATAAAGAGTGAATGAGAAACTCTGTAGTGTCTCTGAATGTGGCTTGACGGGGAAGTCTTGCTAGACCACATCCTCAGGTACTTCTCTCGTGTTCAATAGGCTCAGGTGATAGTTGGGGTGGTCAGGTCCAGCGCCAATCCCCCAGCCCCCAGTGTTCCATCCTACTCTGGCCTGTGACCTCTTCAGGGGGTTCTGATGACACTCGTCCACAAGTGTTGGAAGGAGACATTGTAACATGAGGATATTCCTCATCTTGAAACAAGAATTAATGGAGAGGAAAGTCTAGGGGTCTTTGTGCTCCGATGCACTGCTGTTGGGGTGTGGCTGCAGTGACCACTGTGCTCCCAGCAGTCCCCACAATGGCTGTCTCAGACATTTGATCTCCTGGCGCAACCACAGCAGCTGTTGAGAGAGCTGGGCGGTAGTCGTTGTCTAGTGTCTTCCATCAGATTTTGTGGCTCTGACCCTCCTCTGCTCACCCCCTTCTCATTCCTAACTGCTGCGTTGATTGCTTTGTAGTTTTTTGCTAGGAGCCACTGTGTAACTGGATTTCACAGTGTCTTTAGGGACCCACCCTCCCTACACGAGTCACTGTACAACAGCCACTTATCCTGTTGTAACCCATGTTCGTCCTCGCCAGTGGAGCTGTGAAGAACCCTGCTTACTCGGAGCTTCTCTCATTCTCATGCTGCTGGGGCTGCTTACGAAGCTGGGCATCTTGTCTTTGGTCTCATCAACATTATTCTTTTCATCGATTATTCTTAAATCAGATATGACTTTGTTAATAACGTGGACACTCGCTGTCACAGACACTTTTATGTAATTTCCCCAACAGCTCTGTGAAGTAGGCCTGTGATCCCCATTTTACAGGGGGGACACTGAGGCTCAGAGAGGTCGAGTAGCTTCCTTCACACAGTTTCTTGGTGCATTTTGAGTCTCCACCTGGAACTACGCCTCTCAGGTGTGTGCACTTAGCTGGTGTTCCACTTTGTCCCTCTCTGCCAGCCTCCCCAAAGGCACATGCCCCATCCTGAGTCCATTGTCTGCTTGATGGTAGTCACCCTGCACAAACAGGCCCTGGGCGGGGAGTGGACTAACATGGCGTGTTCGTCCGTCCTACCCTGGGCAGATTCTAGGTTTATTGTGAGAGCTGGAGCAGTGGAAGATACTGACCATCACTCACTTGGAAGTTTTGTCATGTAGAAATATTCCACTGACTTTTTGCAGATGTTATGTCTTCTTTGTCTTCATTGTTCCTCTGGGCTTTCTCCTACAGTCCGTGCTGTGCAGTAACATATAGTACAGAGACTGGTGAACATAATACTGTTGGCCTGCACCAAACGGTCACATCACTCATTTTTCTAATTATGAAAGAAATACATACTGTAAAAAAAAGTCAAATTACACAGATCTATGTAGAGTAAAGTGAAACTTTCCCCTTCCATCCCCTTCCCTACAAACTCACTCCTCTACTCGGAAGGAACTATTAAGAGGTTGCAGCTTATTCTTCTGGACATTTTCTATGAATTTATAAATACACATAAAGTTTTTTTAACATAAATTACATAACTACATCGTTTTGCAATTTGCTGTTTCCCAAACCATATATCATAGACGTCTCTCCTTATCAGTGTACGTCATTCTAACTTAGCTCTTAAGAAGTTTTAAAGCTACTCCAAAGAACAGGATACCATGATCTGATTATTTCTTCTTTGATAGAGATGGGGTTATTTCCAGTTTCACTATTATACATAACGCGGCAGTAAGATCCTCGTATGGAATTTATTACACTGCTATTCAACTGCTCGATTTGCTTTGTTTCATTTTAGTCAGAGACTATGATATATTTTTAACAATTTTATGGGAATTATTTTATAGGGAAATTAATTTTATCTCTGAATCAAGACATTTATGGGGAAACTGGATTTCAAGGTCATCCATCTCAGTAATCTGGAGAAAAATCATGAAACTTCAAGGTATTATGCTTGCTCCATCACATTCTAACAATTCATGTTAACAATTTAAAGTTGAATGTTTTAATAGCCTCTACTCTCTTTGTTCAGAAGAAGGATGACTTTTTCTTGTCTTGAAAACTTCTGACTCCAGGGGCTCTCAGTTGGGCTTCAGAGAGGATAAGATATTGGTGTTGTATCTGTTTCTCTTCAACTGTAGGCTGCATCTTCTAAAGATCATAGAATTGAACATGGTCCAACCGATATATGTGATTTGGGTGAAAAATTCAAAGTAATGAACCCAAGATAGGAATCTATAAGTTTGGTTCTTAACAAAGAATTTCCTTTGATATCTTCAAGTCTCTGTGATTACTAGTAAAAACCACCTATGGATGAAGAGACGTGGTTCTGCTGGCAATGTCTGGCTTGAACATCCATAGTTAAAGCTGCCACATCCGTAGGTAGATTAGACTTGACCTCTCTACGACCTCTGCCCTTGGTCTTTGACCTGGGAAAAATAAGAATTTAAAAAAGCTGTTGTTGGGGTGGCCCCGTGGCTTATCGGTTAAGTGCGTTCGCTCTGCTGCTGGCGGCCCAGGTTCGGATCCCGGGCGCGCACCGACGCACCGCTTCTCTGGCCATGCTGAGGCCGTGTCGCACATACAGCAACTAGAAGGATGTGCAGCTATGACATACAACAATCTACTGGGGCATTGGGGGTAAAAATAAATAAATGAAATTATTAAAAAATAAAAAAAACAAACAAACAAAAAGCTGTTGTTACTAGCACTGAATGCTAGAAATGTCCATTAAAGATTGAGTTTGATTTGGTAAACCAAGGGAGTATAAGCAGAACAAAGTCTTTAACATCTATAAAATTTCAAAAAATTCTAATTTTTTCAAATATAACTCTATTTTTGCCACATGCAAACTATATTAATGAAATATCCCTCTGTCCATTTCTTAAGTTGTTTCCATTGATTTGATGGATTTTTCCTCTAATCTGGATTCCAAGTGTGAAAGAACATCTTGGTCCTTCAAAGAAAAGAAGACATTGAAATTTAATTTTCTTTTAGCTCGGCATCCTACAGGTTTGAGGAACAAATTATCATGTAATAATACAATGATTTTGAAATCTAATTGTTCATTAGAGGGGTGTAAGGGATGATTGAATGATGGTTCATCCCCATGGTCAGGGATATTATACACATGGACGTGTAAACACGATTCAGGAAGCTGCTTCATCCCCGTGACATCCCTGAGAACCACAGTGCAGGAGGATCTAGGGGCACAGCCATCTTCCTCGATCTCCTGGGTTACATGTAGATCCAGAGGTCTTGAGAGTGGCTTCAGAGCAGGTAACTTTTATCTATTTTTCCCCTTCCTTCTCTCCAGCTTATCTCAAACAGTCCTGACTATCATGTTTTAAAGTAAGACCAATTATAGTTATTTACATGAGCTTCTTGTACATTATTTTAGAGTGATAATCAGGCATACAATTAAATATCATTTAATCCATCTAATTAAATTTGTTGTACCTTTTAATGGATTAGAACACTAAAGTTAGTTCAGAGTTTGATATTCACCAAGTGTGTTAATCTGCTTAGAACTGCCATGTGCCTCACTCCTCTTATTAGTGTATCTTTGGCCCATCACAAGATTTTAATGAATAAAATCATCATAAATTAAGATAATGTACTGTCTTTTTGATGACCGGGAGAAACATGGGTCCATTTTGGGAATATGCCCCTCTGTCTTTGCTCCCCATGGGAAGTTTCTGGTCACTAGGTCTCCAGTGGCTTGCACAAGCCCTAGGTCTGTAGTAGCTTGGTGCCTCTCCTTCTACTTGAGGTAGAAATAAAAGAGGTCAGAGAGACTTATTAAAGTTTTGGTTGCGTGAAGTCTTCTATGAAGACCATCCATGCATATTGTTCTGGATAGCTCTCTGTTCCTAAGACTACTAGTTATTTTAAGGGCTTGTCAGGAACTGTGAAAGATCTGATGTTTTACCTTACCTGCAAACCAATAAGTTAGCCTACCATGGTCTTACAGATGCTGGCAAAAGTCACAAGACCCATGCGTCAGAGACAAAGGACTTAATGACACAGCAATAGCAGTGGTCAGAGTATCAGCATTTGCAGCGGTTCACGAAACCCCACTTCCTACAGGGTGATACACAGTGGACCAGGTGACATGCAGAGGGTTGCAAGAACTCAGAGCTTAAGGAACTCAAATCTTTGATAACAGGCAGGAAGTCTACTGACCTTTGCCCGGGGAGGGGTGTTATTTTTATTATACTGGGCAGTAAGAAATAATGGCCTCAGAGGAGGCCAATATTTCTATCTTCCAAGGCTGACAGCTCCTTACACACATCCTTGACAAGATAGCCTGGTTTTACTGGCTTTCAAAGATAAGCTTGAATGAGACTTGATCATCATTCAGTTCTTCTGTTTCCTTTATTGAGGTTGTGCAAATATGCTCTTTTCTCTGTAAAGTTCACTAACTTTATTCACATATAAGGAATGCTTTTTGTTTTATTAAGTTGAAATTTTCTTATTAGAGAAAATGATGAAACTATTATGGGTTGGATGTGAAAGTATGTTTTTCCAGGAAAAATGTGAAAGAAGATCGGTACTCACAGAACTTTGCCACAAGGAGCTGATAGCAACTTAAATGATTTTAATTTGAATACTGTTTTGTACAACTTTTTTCCATCTTACTTCATCCTCTCTGCTTCCTGTAATTCCCATATGGGAATGGGGCAGTTTCAGAGATTAACTGAACTCATTTACAATATTCAAATGGTTTTGTCTGTTGTGGTTTTTTTATTGAGATAAAGTTGACATACAACATTAAATTAATTTCAGCGGTACAACATGATGATTCAATGTTTGTATATATGTTGAAATGATAACCACAATAAGTCCAGTTAACATCCGTCCCCATATAGAGTTATAAATATTTTCTTTTGTGATGGGGACATGGCATATTTCAAGGTGCAGAAGAATCAACGATGATGTCATACTTTTCCATATACAGCTTGATGAATTTGGACATATGTATACACCCTTGAGACTGTCACCACCATCAAGGCCACAGACATATCCATCACCTCCCAAAGTTTTCTCTCACCTCCTTTATTGCTCTTATTCTCTGGTGAGAACTCTTAATATCTACTCTGATAGCAAATGTAATGTATGCAATACAGTCTTGTTAGCTGTAGGCACTCTGCCGTATCCTAGATCTCCAGAACTTATTTATCTTGATAACTGAAACTTTGTATCTTTGAACATCAACTCCCCATTTCTCCATCCCCCAAGCCCCTGGCAACCACCATTCTAACCTCTGCTTGTTTGAGTTAGACTATTTTAGATTCCACAAATAAGTGAATATTTGTCTTTCTCTGTCTGCCTTATTTCACTTAGCACAATGTTTTCTAGGTGCATTGATGTTGTCAAAAATAGCAGCAATTCCTTCTTTTTTCAAGGTTGATGAATATTCCATTTCTAAAGATTTTTATTTATTTATTTTTCCCCCCAAAGCCCCAGTAGATAGTTGTATGTTATAGCTGCACATACTTCTAGTTGCTGTATGTGGGATGTGGCCTCAGCATGGCCGGAGAAGCAGTACGTCCGGGCGCTCCCGGGATCAGAACCTGGGCCGCCAGCAGCGGAGCGTGCACACTTAACCGCTGAGCCACGGGGTCGGCCCTGAATATTCCATTTCTTTATCCATTCCTCCATCAGTGACGTTTAGGTTACTTCCATATCTTGGTTATTGTGAATTAGCTGCAATGAATATTAGAGGGCAAGTATCTCTTTGAGATCCTGACTTCAATTCCTGTGGGTGTATACCAGAAGTGGGATTGCTGGATCATATGCTAGTTTTCATTTTTGGAGGAACCTCCATACTGTTTTCCATAATGGCTGTACTAGTTTACATTCACACAAGGGTTCCTTTTCTCCACATCCTCACCAACATATACCATCTTTAGTATTTTTTGATAATCGCCATCTTAACTGGTGTGAAGTGATAGGTCATTGTGGTTTTGATTTGTATTCCCTGATTAGTGATGCCGAACACCTTTCATACACCTATTTGCCACCTGTATGTCTTCACAGGAAAAAATTTACTCTGGTCCCTTGCCCATTTTTAAATTGATTTGTCTTTTTGTTTTTGAGCCAACACAAAAAAAGAACAAAATTTCCAGGCATTATGGGTGGTTCCCAGTTAATGCAGATGGCTTTGTATTTACAGTGGTACCAAAAGATCATGTTTCGTGTTTTTTCTTCAGCTTGTTATAAGACCAGCAGTAGTTGCGGCATGGCAGATAATCGGGATCACCTGGGTTTGGAGGTTTACAAAATAAATGAGTGGTATGGAATTTTTTATTATTCCAAGGAAATTATTGTGATCATAATCCATGGAATCCAGGATTGATAAGTGTAGGAGGAGATTAAGGTGAGGATTGGTGATCTGGCATTTCTACTGATCTTGATGGACAGGTATCTACTGAATGAGTGTTTGAATAAAAATATTAGAGACCAGGAATTTGTGGTGGGTGAATATGTCTTCTGAATTATTTACTTTTGAAAATAACCGTTTGGATTATGTGAACGTCTGGGATATGGGAGTAAGTCACTAAAAAGGGGTGGTTGATAATATCACTATTGATTTAACTTCTATGAACACCAAGTGATCAATCGATTAAGCAAATGAGTAGTCAGAAAACACAGAAATCGTAGGATTTGGGATTTAGTAAAGAACTGGGGACTGAGTCTCCTGAAAGAGAGTGCCAGGATTTGTGAGGTTGAGAGTGACAAGGACAAGAAGAGAATAGAAACACACTCAAACAAGGAGGGCGTGTTAACAGGATGGAGGGGCGGAAATGATCTGGAGGAGCCTTGAGTTTTGACCTTGAGCTTTCTGTTCTTGATGCAAATCTGCCTGATGACATCCCGGGACACAGGTCAGATCTAGCCCCAGTGGGTAGGGGGAGGGTGGAAGTACAAAACAGCCAGGATAATTGTCCTAAAAAGGTAGGCTTCCTTTATCATTTGACCCAATTTCATGATTTGTTTTTATAGGGTAAGAGGAAAAGAAGGATGATAGGCATGTCTTCATAGAGGAAGCAGTGTAACTGTGGGAACCAGTCCAAACCAAACCCTGGTTTAACCATCTCCATTCTTTTGAGGATGTCCAGTGACATATTCAAGAGGCCAGTTACTAGAATCCCATCCCATCCTGGCAATGAATGGTCTCTGAGAAGACAACTTGGACCAGCCCCACCAGATCTGCTGGCCCAAGAGACAGCAAGGACTCCAGGCCTGCAGCAGTGCAGGACGACTCGTAAGTCCTTTCAATCTTGTGAAAACGTTGCAAAAACATGCACCTAGTCACACAGGTGAATCCCTGCCAGGTGTGCTCGCAGGTGGTCTGCATTCCAGGTCCCATTCCCACTCCTGCTGGTCTTCAGATTTGGCAGAGATGATTCCAGGAACTGATCTGTGCATTCCACAGCTCCACTATGGAGGTATCAGGAAGGAGGAAAGCGCAGTGAAGAGCACAGGAGGGAGACTGGTGATAGCAATGATGGCGGACAGACTTGCTAGTGAGGCAGAGAAAGTGAGGGGCCAAGAATCCGTCCTGACAGCAGATGAAATGGAGCACGCACTTCAATGAGGTCTCTTGGCAGCGTCCCTAATGTTTCCTTGCTTTGAGCTCTTGAAATTTTAAAATATACCAATACTTTTCTTTTATTAAACTCTGCTTCGAGACATAGAAAATATAGACAACAGTTTCTTTCTGAGGTGAGATGTTGAGTTTCAGGTGAGGAGAGAAAGATCTTCCTTTTTCATGCTGTTCTCTCCTTTTCCTTTACTATGTACATTATTTATTTATACTTTAAAGTCAGCAGCGAGTTATCAATGTCACGGGATGATTCAGTTTTTCCCCTCACAGTCACAGTAAAACCTACTAAAAGTGGATTCTTTTTTTTTTTTTAATTTTTTTGTTTATTGCAGTATCATTGTATAAATTTCAGGTGTACATCATTATACTTCTATTTCTGCATAGATTACATAATGTTCACCACCCAAATACCAATTACAACCCATCACCACACACATGTGCCGAACCATCACCCTCGTCCTCCTCCCTCACCCCCTCAGCAACCACCAATCTGATCTCCGTCTCTATATGTTTGCTTATTGTTGTTACTATCTATTACTTAATGAAGGAAATCATACAGTATTTGACCTTCTCCCTCTGACTTATTTCACTTTACATAATACCCTCAATGTCCATCCATGTTGTCACACATGGCTGGATTTCATCGTTTCTTATGGCTGAGTAGTATTCCATTGTGTATATATACCACATCTTCTTTATCCATTCGTCCCTTGATGGGCACTTAAGTTGCTTCCAAGTCTTGGCTATTGTGAATAACGCTGCAATGAACACAGGGGTGCATGTATCTTTACGCATTGGTGTTTTCAAGTTCTTTGGATAAATACCCAGCAGTGGAATAGCTGGATCATATGGTAGTTCTATCCTTGATTTTTTGAGGAATGTCCATACTGTTTTCCATAGTGGCTGCACCAGTTTGCACTCCCACGAGCAGTGTATGAGAGTTCCCTTCTCTCCACATCCTTTACAACACATGTTTCTTGTCTTCTTAATTATAGCCATTCTGACGGGCATGAGGTGTTCTCTCATTGTAGTTTTGATTTGCATTTCCCTGATAGTTATTGATTTTGAACATCTTTTCATGTGTCTGTTGGCCATCTGTATATCTTCTTTGGAGAAATGTCTGTTTAGATCTTTTGCCCATTTATTAATTGGGTTGGTAGTTTTTTGTTGTTGAGATGCATGAGTTCTTTATATATTTTGGAGATTAAGCCCTTATCAGATGTATGGTTTGCAAATATAAAGTAGATTATTCTTTTTGTATAATATTCCAATAGATTCCAAAATATTATTTCAAAAGCACTTTTGTGTCTATGTTCTCAAATTAGATATTTACTTCTAGGTCTCCATTTTTATGTTCCTTTCTGCATGCTAATTCATAGTTGCATCTAAGGAAATACCAGATTTCCCTCAGTTTTTTAGATCCATGTGTTGGAAATGTGATTCATGAAGATGGACATGGCAGTTGGGGGATCGTGCTATTATCAAAAGAGATCTTTTCAGCATCAGGAATCTGACTAGAACCCACTGCTTGTTGGGATTTAATAGTCTATTTGAGGCATCAAGCTTTCACTGTTGGCACTTCTCTTTCTCTTTGGAGGGAAAGTACGGCCTTCCCAGTCTTTCCATTACCAAATCACTTTCCTGGGTGGCTGTGCCATGTCAGGAAGGGCTTGGGATGCCGGGAACCAGGATTCATCCTCAGCTTCTGGCTGTCCTGACAAGGTTTCCTTGGCAGAGTGCAGCCTGTGTGTCTGGGTGACACTTGCACCCATCAGAAAGGAGGGGATAACTCACAAGTGTCAAGCGATTCATCTGGCCCTTGTCTTACAGGGTGTTCCCAAGGGATGAGGTTCAAAATGCCACTTGGTAACCCTTTGAAACCTCCTAGTCATGGGGTGGGTTTTCAGTGCGAGCTCAGAGCAATGTCTGTTCACTACCAGATGGCAAGCATTTCAGTATTTTAATTGGTAAGGCTGTACTCATGCATGTCCATGGATCATCACTTCCGTGGCATTCCCTACTGTAGCCCCCCACACCCCTGTCATGCCTCATCTTTCAAAGCTCCAAACAGGGTTCACACTCCAGCAAGTGGTGGTAATGTAACCACAGCACAGGACTGGGGGAAAAAAACACAACCACCCAGGGGAGAGACACTTTAAGGGTTCGGGCCCAATTGCCCCATTTGGACGAGTTGGTAATATTAACGCTTAGTGTGTAAACTGGAGGATTGTCCAAGATCATGGACCTCAGAATGACACGGGCTCAGAAGTCACCTTGGACAGCAAGGGACAGTGTGGGGTCACTCACTGGCCAGGATTATGGTCCCTTATACTGGCAAAGTAAAGCTCATCCGGGGTCCATCAGACCAAGCCAAGGAGGAGGCTGGGGGCCTTCTAGGGAATTTCTGCCCTAAAGGGAATTGCATAAGGAAGGCAGGGGTGCTGAAAATCCTAGTCCACAGGGAGCAGTCATGTTTATGGAACGAGGCCCAGCAGTAGCCTTAAAAGCTGCGTCACAAATCTTTCCTCATGGATACAAAACAAGCAGGAAAAGGAATTCAGAGTCCTGGACAAGGCTCCCAGGAGGATTCAAAGCTAGGTCAGGGGTGAACACGGAGCCCCTAGAGGGGCCTCAGGAGGGAGGTCCTTCCTGCTTTGAGTCCATTTGCAAGTGAGCATCCTCGGGCCTTGTCCTCTCCACGTGCACGTTTTGATCTTTTTACATTGTTTTCTCCACTTAGAGCTGATGCAATTCCAGAGATTGAACTAGAAAACTACAAGTTCCTAAAATTCTCTCAAAAGAAATCTCAACAAGAGAAGCAGAAAACGTTCTCTCTTCCTCCAGAATGTAGAAAGGCAGCCCCTGCCTGTGGCACGAATTGGTCCTGGGTAGTGCTGTTTTAAAAACACTCACATTTCAGTGGTTGTTGCTTTGCCTGTGAAAGTACCTTCAACCTTTAAATCCCAAGAGAACGACGGGGGCGACGCCTCTGCTCCTGGAGGAGCTGAATAATACTGAAATGAAATGGTCTTCGGAATTAGGGGGACTTGAGAGTGTCCCCACTAGCCAGGGAAGGGGCTGGCCGTTCTCCCTTCTCCCACATACAATAAGCTGACGACCCAGAAGAGTTTTTGATTCAAGGAGAAATATGAGACACTGTGTCTCACTTACATGCCTACAAAAAGCGACAAAACCACACCACAACTCCCAGGCTGTAAAGGGCACAGGACTTTAATATAATATTCAAATATGGCATTTATTATTGACAACAAATAACTACTGTCCCTCCCCAATGGGTGAATAGGTGCTGGGGTAGAGATGTCAGGGAGCTGGGGTGGGGTCGTTCCTTCTCTCTTGGGCTTCAGGGGACCCCAGGGATCAGCTTACAATTCTCCCCTTCCCTTCAGGTGGGAGGAGATGGCCCAGTGCCTTGCAAGCATCCCAGCTGTGTCCCCACTGCTGAGGATGGTGCTGTGATCAGCCACTGGTACGGGGCTCGGTGTTGGGGCCTGGGGGTTGAGTAGAAGAGTTGGGTTATCTTTGGGGGTCTCCCTCAGAATCATGGCCCCCCACCCTGTCCCCACTGCCCTGGGTATTCCAGACCCTGTGCTCAGTGCTGTCAGCCACCAATACCCCATTTGTCCCTGCCACGTGAGCGATCATTTAGTATCACCTACTTCACAGAGGAGGAAACGGAGTCTCAGGAAGCTGAAGAGAGTCACCCCAGTCACAGGACAGCTCAGTAGTGGAGTTGGGATCCCAGTGCCAGCTGTCCGACTCCCCAAGGGCACGCTTAGCCCGAAGCTTTACTGAACACCTATGAGTCAGTCACCCCGGCCCAGACACTCACTCACACCTGAACTTGATGATGGCGGGTTCTTCTAGGCCTTGAGTATTCTGCAGTCCATATGGGTCTAGGGCTCTGGCTGGCAGGACAGGCTGCAGCTCCAGGAGAGAGAGGGACTTGTGAGCCTACCAGGACCTACACCTCAGGTGTCCTCCGACTGTCTGCCCAGCAGCTGGAGTCTGAGTGTCCCAGATGTGGCCACACGATAAAGCCTGGGGCTGAGTGGGGGTCCATGGAGACAGGTTTTCTGGACTGGTCAACAGCGAGAGTCCACCCCTGCCCTCACCCAAGTCCTGCCCGGCCTCACCTGTCATTCTCATTGAGCAGCTCCATGTCCTGGAACCAGGCCCCATATCGCTCCTCAGTCTCTAGGTTGTAATTCTTTCCAGCCACCTGGAGCAGCAGGATCTCGCTCATGACTGGGTATTCCTGGGACCAGAGAGAAGCAGAGGATGCAGACAGGGTCTGTGTGGGGGATGCTGCAGGGGCCTTGTGGAATGTGAGGAGTGGGGCAGGGGACCAGTCCTGGGAACCCTCCTTCCCTCCAGTTCCATCCAGGCTCTACCTGTTCGCAGAATGGGAATAATCAGCGCCTCCTCCAGGAAGTTTTCCTTGATGCCATCCTCCCCTCAACTCACCTGCCAATTGGATGGGTCTCCCACTTCTCTGTTATCAAACTCTTCCACTCAATGTAAGATACAGGGGCTGGAGCCAGGGACTGTTCTGCCCAGAGGGTCTCTGAATTCCTCCTCCTTCCCCTCCCCTGCAGGGAGTGCCACAGCTGCTCACCTCAGTCCTCTTCTCAAGGTTGCTCTCCTTCCCCTGGAAGGCAGACAGGCAGAGCCCATCAGACGGAGCCCCCTAGCCTGACTAGCCCCCTAGGCCCACCCCTTCTCATGTTGCACTACTGCCAGGTCCCCAGAGGGGACCACGCATGCAGAGAAAACAGGACTTGGACCTAGGGCGGGATCTGGGGTCCAGAGAAGGAGGACATGGGGGTGAGGCTGAGGGACCTGGCAGCACAACCCTCTCTGATGACAGACTTGGAGGCTGAGGCCTCAGGCAGAAGGGACTGCTCAGCCACTTATGTGCTGCCTGACTTGGAGGGGCCCGACTTCTCTCTCCCTCCATGGGCAGCATGAGAGGGAGAGGCTGAGTCCAGCTCAGATAAAACCTCATGCAGCTGTGCCATCAGGCAGCTCTGAGCTTCCCCAGCCTGGGGAACCGGAATGGGTGTCTCAGGTGGAGCCTCTGTTCACTCATCTCTAAGATGGGCCTGATGCCCCAGCTCCCAGGGGTGGCTGCGAGGCTCTCAGGAGAGATATCCCAAGTGCTGGGAGCTCAGAGCTCACTTCGGGGGCTCCCGCATCCCAAGGCTCAGGATTCTGGTCCTTCCTGCCTGGTCCTCAGGTTCACCCACCTCGAGATAATCACCCATCACCAAGTAGACCATCAGCAGGTCACCGAGGAAAGTGCCAAGATAGGGGATGACACTCTGTGACATCGGGGTGTGGGTGGGATGAGCCCTTGCTCTCAGGTCTGCCCCCTGCAGACCCTCCCCTGAAAAGTCCTCACCCTCAGCCTCCTGGCGGACCCCAGGGTTCCCACAGAGAGCAGCCTAGGACCCTTAGCAGCCTCCCTTCAATTCCTCCTTCCTTCACACCCCAAGAACACCACACTCCTCCTCCTCACCTCCCAGAGCCGCCTTCTGGCAAATCACAGGGTATGCGGTCCCTGGCCCTCCCCACAACACACCCATCCTACACCAGATCTCACAGGCTCTCCTCCTGGTCACTTCTACTGGGGGATTCAGGCACTGTGGCAGCAAGAGGAAGGGCCCTGTTGTCTTGATTTGAGGCCTCCAGCTGGGAAGGCAGAGCCCTTACCCCTCAGGCACACTCACATGCTGCTGCTGCTGCTTCTCCTGAACTCTCTGGGGGATGATCTGCGGGGGGGCAAACGTGGAGGGCCCCTCCTGCCAGGGTCAAGGACAGTGTCAGCGGGCCACCCTCCCCTCACCCCATTTCTCTCTGCACCACTGGCCTCCGACCCTGGACATCTGACTCGAGTCAACTGGTACCAATGCCACTCCATCCCCCAAGGTGTGATTCTAGAACAAGCCTAACTCCAACTCTCACTCTGGGTGTGAGCTTGGGCTTTCGGTCTGGCCTCCCCAAGCCTGTTTCCTCATCTGGAAGGTGTTAGAACTCCAGCTACCTCACAGGTTCCCCTGAGGACTCAGTGTCACATGACTGTCATCATTGTGCTCGCCCTCACCCCTCCAGGTGGAGCAGGCAGAAAGCTCCCACATTCCTTTCCTCCCTCTTACTTCATCACCACCTTGTGAGGCCTGCAACTGACGCTCAACTGGGGGAGGACTGGCCTACAAGTTCTCTCTCAGCCTTCAGGGTTCAGTTTGGACTGAGAGCCTGAGTTTCTTTATGTCGTTGGCCTGGGCACTCCCGTGCTTCTCTCTTCTATAGGGCTCCACATTGGGCAGCCCCACATACTGGTATTTGATTCCTCAGTTACAGGGATTCGACAGAGTGAGAGAGAGAGAGAGAGATGGAACATGAAAGAGGTATTAAGAGGAAGTGAGAGACATTTTTAGTTAAAATTTAGACAAGACATCCCATCACTCTGGCTGTTATTATGTTAAGAAGCCAGTTACTAACTACTTAGTGGTTCCACTGGGATGGCTATACCATGGGTAGCGCTTACTGAGTACCACTGTGGAGGTTGCCCACCTCATAGGCCAAGACAAGGCACTTGGGTCTCATTCTCCATTAAACAGGAAACAATTGAATGGTTTTATGCCGCAGGATGGCAGTATCCAAATTTCCATTAGTTTCAACCCCCTCATGATGCTGACCTGAAAATGAGGCCAAGTTGGAAGCGACAGTTCCAATATCACATTGCTAGAACCCAGGCCTGCTTTGAGTGGTGTTCTGTGCTACCTGTCACCCCTTCTTGTTATTCTTCCATCTCTAAGTTTGTGCCTTAGGTACATGTGACACCAGCCCACAGGGGTAATAGATATTATGTCATATACACCGGGTGACATCCCTAGGAAGTAAATTCTAGTCTGATCCCCATGGTACTGGTTGAGCCATTGGAGATTTCCAAGTGTTTATAGCAACAGAAGTCTATGCCCAGTTGAAACTCAAAGTGGCCAAAACAGAGCTGCTCTGTAGAGCTGGGGAGTGGAGACCCCACTGACCAACAGGAGAGCTGCCTCCAAGTCCCATCAGACCTTAGCACTCAGAGGAGCCCAGTGAGAACACTCCTCCAGGCAGGTTGAATCTCTTGGGTTGTCAAAGAAAAGGGATTTGCACTCAGACCCCTCACATTTTCCCTAAATTTATCCTTCCCTCTTTCCCCTCCTCTCAGGGAGAGCTCTGAAAAACTGAAGGAGCTCTATAACCAAGACGAGTCCTTGAGCAGAGAACTGATGACCAAGGTAGAGTGGAGGCTGGGGGTCTGGAAAGAGAGGAGGGGGGAGAGGGTCAGGGGGCCTGGGCAGGCTGTGGGTTTAACAGTTTCTCACTTGAACTTTCTCGGAAACATTCCCGCCTATCTTGTCCCGGTTAACAAGCAGAGGGATTTGTTAGGCCCATTGGCCGTTGGGGTGACATTTTTGGGCAAGAGGCCCTGGTCATGGGACACAGTGGTGTTGGCTGGGCTGTTCCAGGAGGAGATGCTGAGCTGGTGCCATCTGGCTTCCATGCATGTCCATCCTGCTGGATGTAGCTTCTTCCAGGATGTTGGGTGATTGGGGTGCATTTAGCCCTCAGCCTAAACCTCTCCTCGGGAAGGGAGGCCTCTGCTGTTCCTTCTGCCTTTACCATGTCTCCAAGGGGAGGGAACCCTGCCTGCCACAGGGACGGGCATGACAGAGGATTCCCATGGCCCAGGTGGACAAACAGGCTGCTCATCTTTGGGTCTGAATGGCTGGACCAGAGACAAATGTGTGTGAATTCTGGGACTCACCCCCGAACCCATAAAGCAGTCACTAGAGTCAACCACAGGAGTCTCACCTGAGTGTCCGGTTGTCAATGACATATGCCCCCGATGGTTTATGAGAAGCATCTAGGCAACTGATGGATTCTTAGTGGATGCTGCTGAAAGGACGTTAGGAGCTTCATGTAAACGAGGAAGCAAAGAGTCCTGTCACCCGCTTCCCTGTGGATCAGAGGTGGTACCTTGGGTGTTCAGTTCCTGAGTGGATAAAGAAAGAGTTCAGTGCAGGGGAATGTCGTGAGGGGTTCCTTGGGGAGGAGAAGGCTTTGGCACGGCCTCTGTCCCAGCCTGGGTCCAGAAACTCCATGGGACTGAGGCAGGCAGGAACCACTCAACAAGACTCCAAAGACACCCCGTCCTCTCTATCCTCGGCTCGGCCCAGGGCCAAGCTTTGAGAGCTCAGAGGACAGGACTCTTGTCTGTGGTGGGGCTGGGGGTTAAGGGAGGGTGTTGGAACAGACCATCTGGCTGGGAGGGGTAAGAAGCCTCTCTTCTATGGGCCCCTGAGCAACTCACTGTACCTGTTTGGGCCTCTGTCTCCTCATCAGGAAAGGGAGGGATGGTGACTGTGTGGTGCAGGCTTCACAGGGTGGTGATGAGATAAGGGAGAGGAAAGGAATGTGGGAGCTTTCTGCCTGCTCCACCTGGAGGGGTGAGGGCGAGCACAATGATGACAGTCATGTGACACTGAGTCCTCAGGAGAACCTGTGAAGTAGCTGGAGTTCTCACACCTTCCAGATGAGGAAACAGGCTTGGGGAGGCCCAGCCACAAACCCAAGCTCACACCCACAGTGAGAGTTGGAGTTAGACTTGTTCTAGAGTCACAAAACCTTGGAGGATGTAGTGGCATTGGTACCAGTTGCTTAGAGTCGGATGTCCAGGGTTGGAGGCCAGTGGTGTTGGAGAGAAATGGGGTGAAGGGAGTATGGCCTGCTGACGCTGTCCTTGACCCTGGCAGGAGGGGGCCTCCACGTTTGTTCCCTCGGAGATCATCCCTCAGAGAGCAGAAGCAGCAGCAGCAAGTGAGTGTGCCTGAGGGTTAGGGCCTCTGTCCTCCCAGCTGGAGGCCTCACATCAAGAGAGGAGGGCCCTTCCTCTTGCTGCCACAGTGCCTGAATCTCAAAATAGAAGTGACCAGAAGGAGGGCCTTGAAGAGCTGGTGCAGGATGAGTTTGTTTTGGGGAGGGCCAGAGACTGCACACCTTGTGATTTGCCAGAAGCCGACCCTGGGAGGTGAGGAGGAGGAGTGTGGTGTTCTTGGGTGTGAAGGGAGGAGGAATTGAAGGGAGGCTGCTAAGGGTCCTAGGCTGCTCCCCGTGGGAAACTTGGGGTGGGCCAGGAGGCTGAGGGTGAGGACTTTTCAGAAGAAGGTCTGCCGGGGGCAGACTTGAGATAAAGGACTCATCCTACCCGCACCCCGGTGTCACAGGCTGTCATCCCCAATCTTCGCAATTTCCTCGGTGACCTGCTGATGCTGCACCTGCTGATGGGTGATAATCTCCAGGTGGGTGAACCTGAGGACCAGGCAGGGAGGACCAGGATACTGAGCCTTGGGATGTGGGACCCTGGAACTGAGCTCTGAGCTCTCAGCACTTTACACATCTCTCCTGAGAGACTCGCAGCCGCCCCTGGGAGCTGGGGCATCAGGCCCATCTTAGGGATGAATGAACAGAGGCTCCACCTGAGACACCCATTCCGGTTTGAGAGGCTGGGGAAGCTCAGGGCTGCCTGATGGCACAGCTGCATGAGGTTTTATCTGAGGGGGACTCAACCTCTCCTTCTCATGCTGCCCATGGAGGGAGAGAGAAGTCGGGCCCCTCCAAGTCAGGCAGCACATAAGTGGCTGAGCAGTCCCTTCTGCCTGAGGCCTCACCCTCCAAGTCTGTCATCAGAGTGGGTTGTGCTGCCACGTCCCTCAACCTCACCCCCATGTCTTTCTTCTCTGGAGCCCAGAGCCTGTCCTAGGTCCAAGTCCTGTTTTCTCTGCATGCGCGGCCCCCTCTGGGGACCTGGCAGTAGTGCAACATGAGAAGGGGTGGGCCTAGGGGGCTAGTCAGGCTAGGGGGCTCTGTCTGATGGACTCTGGCTGTCTGCCTTCCAGGGGAATGAGATCAACCTGAGAAGAGGACTGAAGTGAACATTTGCAGCATCCCCTGCAGGGGAGGGGAAGGAGGAGGAATTCAGAGACCCTCTGGGCAGAACAGTCCCTGGCTCCACCCCCTGTATCTTACATTGAGTGGAAGTGTTTGATAACAGAGAAGTGGGAGACCCATCCAATTGGCAGGTGAGTTGAGGGGAGGATGGCATCAAGGAAAACTTCCTGGAGGAGGCGCTGATTATTCCCATTCTGCGAACAGGTAGAGCCTGGATGGAACTGGAGGGAAGGATGGTTCCCAGGACTGATCCCCTGCCCCACTCCTCACACCCCACAAGGCCCATGCAATATCCCCTACCCAGGCCCTGTCTGCATCTTCTCCTTCCCTCTGGTCCCAGGAATACCTAGTCATGAGGGAGATCCTGCTGCTCCAGGTGGCTGCAAAGAATTACAACCTAGAGCCTGAGGAGCAATTTGGGGCCTGGTTCCAGGACATGGAGCTGCTCAACGAGAATGATAGGTGAGGCCGGGCCGGAGTTGGGTGAGGGCAGGGGTGGACTCTCCCTGTTGGCCAGTCCACAGAGCCTGTCTCCGTGGGCCTCCGGTGAGCCCCAGGCCTTATTGCATGGCGACCTCTGGGACACTCAGACTCCATCTGCTGGGAAGGCAACAGGGGGACACCTGACGTGTAGGTCCTGGTAGGCTCACAGGTGACTCTCTGTCCTGTAGCTACAGCCTGTCCTGCCAGCTGGAGCTCCAGACCTAGTTAGCCAGCAGAATACTCAAGGCCAGGAAGTTCCGGCCATCATCAAGGTCAGGGGTGAGTGAGTGTCTGGGCCGGGGTGACTGACTCCTAGGGGTTCTGTATAGCTTTGGGTTAAGCGTGGCCTTGGGGAGTTGGACAGCTGGCACTGGGATCCCAGCTCCACTACTGAGCAGTCCTGTGACTAGGGTGACTCTCTTCAGCTTCCTGAGACTGTTTCCTCCTCTGTGAAATAGGTGATACTAAATGATCGCTCACGTGGCAGGGATAAATGGGGTACTGGTGGCTGACAGCACTGAGCACAGACTCTGGAGCACCCAGGACAGTGGGGACAGGGTGGGGGCCATGATTCTGAGGGAGGGCCCCCAAGATAACCCTACTCTTCTACTCAGTCCCCAGGCCCCAACACCGAGCCCCATACCAGTGGCCAATCACAACCCCATCTTCAGCAGCAGGGACACAGCTGGGAGGCTTGCGATGCACCAGGCCAGCTCCTCACACATGATGGGAAGGGGAGCATTGCAATCTGATCCCTGGGGTCCCTTGAAGCCCAAGAGAGAGGAGATGGCCCCACCCCAGCTCCCTGATATCTCTACCCCAGCACCTATTCACCCATTGGGAAGGGACAATAATTATTTGTTGTAA
This sequence comes from Diceros bicornis minor, assembly GCF_020826845.1. NCBI lineage: Eukaryota > Metazoa > Chordata > Mammalia > Perissodactyla > Rhinocerotidae > Diceros > Diceros bicornis. The sequence continues at coordinate 565,195 of NW_026691050.1, forward strand.
ATAATAAATGCCATATATGAATATTATATTAAAATCCTGTTCCCTTCACAGCCTGGGAGTTGTGGTGTGGTTCTCTCGCTTTCTGTAGGCATGTAAGTGAGACACAGACTCTCACATTTTTCCTTGAATCAAGAACTCTTCTGGGTCGTCAGCTTATTGTATGTGGGAGAAGGGAAAATAGCCAGCCCTTTCCCTGGCTAATGGGGACACTCCCAAGTCCCCCTAACTCCGAAGACCAGTTCATTTCAGTATCATTCAGCTCCTCCAGGAACAGACACGGCCCCCGCCCTTTCTCTTGGGATTTAAAGGTTGAAGGTACTTTCACAGGCAAAGCAACAACCACTGAAATGTGGGTGTCTTTAAAACAGCACTACCCAGGACCATGTCGTTCCATGGGCAGGGGCTGCCTTTCTACATTCTGGAGGAACAGGGAACGTTTTCTGCTTCTCTTGTTGAGATTTCTTTTGAGCAAATTTTAGGAACTTGTAGTTTTCTAGTACAATCTCTGGAATTCCATCAGCTCTAATTGGGGAAAACAATGTAAAAAGATCAAAACGTGCACGTGGAGAGGACAAGGCCCAAGGAAGGTCATTTGCAAATGGACTAAAGGCAGGCAGGACTTTCCCTCCTGAGGCCCCTCTAGGGGCTCCGTGTTCACCCTTGGACTGGATTTGAATCCTGCTGGGATCCTTGTCCAGGACTCTGAATTCCTTTTCCTGCTTGTTCTGTATCCAGGAGGAAAGATTTGTGACGCAGCTTTTAAGGCTACTGCTGGGCCTTGTTCCATAAACATGACTGCTCCCTGTGGACTAGGATTCTCAGCACCCCTGCCTTCCTTATGCAATTCCCTTTAGGGCAGAAATTCCCTAGATGGCCCCCAGGCTCCTCCCTGGCTTGGCCTGATGGACCCCTGGTGAGCTCTACTTTTCCAGTATAAGGGACCATAATCCTGGCCAGTGAATGACCCCACACTGTCCTTTGCTGTCCAAGGTGACTTCTGAGCCTGTGTCGTTCTGAGGTCCATGGTCTTGGACAATCCTCCAGTTTACACACTAAATGTTGGTGTTACCAACTCATCCAAATGGGGCAAATGGGCCCGAGCCCTGAAACTGTGTTGCCCCTGGTGGTTGTCTTTTTTTCCCCAGTCCTGTGCTGCGGTTACATTACCACCACCTGCTGGGGTGTGAACCCTGTTTGGAGCTTTGAAAGATGAGACGTGACAGGGGTGTGGGTGGCTCCAGCAGGGAATGCCACGGAACTGATGATCCATGGACGTGCATGAGCACAGCCTTTCCAATTAAAATACTGAAATACTTCACCTCTGGCGGTGAACAGTCACTGCTCTGAGCTCACACCGAGAACCCACCTCATGACTATGAGCTTTCAAAGGGTAACCAAGTGGCATTTTGAACCTCATCCCTTGGGAACGCCCTGTAAGACAAGGGCCAGATGAATCACTTGGCACTTGTGAGTTATCACCTCCTTTCTGATGGCTGCAAGTGTCACCTAGACACACAGGCTGGACTCTGCCAGGGAAGCCTTGTCAGGACAGCCAGAAGCTGAGGATGAATCCTGGTTCCCGGCATCCCAAGCCCTTCCTGACACAACACAGCCACCCAGGAATGTGATTTGGTAATGGAAAGACTGGGGAGGCGGTACTTTCCCTCCAAAGAGAAAGAGAAGTGCCAACAGTGAAAGCTTGATGCCTCAAATAGTCAATTAAATCCCAACAAGCAGTGGGTTGTTGTCAGATTCCTGATGCTGAAAAGATCTCTTTTGATAATAGCACGATCCGAAATAAGTCAGCAGCAGAAGGTCAAATACCGTATGATTTCCTTCACTAAGTAGTAGATAATAACAACAATAAACAAACACATAGAGACAGAGATTGGATTGGTGGTTAGCAGAGGGGAATGGGGGAGGGAGGAGGGCGAAAGGGATAATTCGGCACATGTGTGTGGTGATGGGTTGTAATTAGTATTTGGGTCGTGAACATGATGTAATCTATGCAGAAATAGAAGTATAATGATGTACACTTGAAATTTATACAATGTTATAAACCAATGTTACTGCAATAAACAAAAAATTAAAAAAATAAAAAGATAATTGCACGATCCCCCAACTGCCATGTCCATCTTCATGGATCAAATTAGCAACACATATGGATCCCAAAAACTGAGGGAAATCTGATATTTCCTTAGGTGCAACTTTGAATTAGCATGCAACAAAGAACATAAAAATGGAGACCTAGAAGTAAATATCTAATTTGAGAACATAGACATAAAAGTGCTTTTGAAATAATATTTTGGAATATTACACAAAAAGAATAATCCACTTTAAGTAGGTTTTACTGTGACTGTGAAGGGAAAAACTGAATCATCCCGTGACGTTGATAACTCGCTGCTGATTTTAAAGTACAAATAAATAATGTACATAGTAAAGGAAAATGAGCGAATGGCATGAAAGAGGAAGATCTCCTTGTTCTCTTCACCTGAAACCCAACCTCTCACCTCAGAAGGAAACTGATGTCTATATTTTCTATGTCATACAGTGGAGTTTAATAAAAGAAAAGTATTCATATGTTTTAAAATTTCAAGAGCTCAAAGCAAGAAAACATTAGAGACGCTGCTAAAACACCTAACTGAGATGCCTGCTCCGTTTCATCTGCTATCATTACGTCCTTCTTGACCCCTCACTTTCTCTGCCTCGCTAGCAAGTCTGTCCGCCATCAGTGCTATCACCAATGTCTCTCCTGTGCTCTTCACTGCCCTGTCCTCCTTCCTGATGCCTTCCTCAGTCACCAGAAATTGTTGGCAGTGGAGCTGTGGAATTCCCAGGTCAGCTCCTGGAATCATCCTTGCCAAATCTGAAGACCGGCAGGAGTGGGCATGAGACCTGGAGTGCAGACCACCTGCGAGCACACCTGGCAGGGATTCACCTGTGTGACTAGGTGCAAGTTTTTGCAACGCTGTGGCAAGATTGAAAGGACTTACCAGTTGTCCTGCACTGCTGCAGACCTGGAGTCCTTGTGGTCTCTCGTGCCAGCAGACCTGGCGGGGCTGGTCCAAGGTGTCCTCCCAGAGATCCGTCATTGCCAGGATGGGATGGGATTCTAGTAACCGGCCTCTTGAATATGTCACTGGACATCCTTAAAGGGATGAAGATGCTTAAACCAGGCTTTGGTTTGGACTGGTTCCCACAGTCAGGCTGCTTCCTCTGTGAAAACGTGACTGTCATCCTTCTTTTCCTCTTACTCTACAAAAATAAATCATGAAATTGGGTCAAATGATAAAGGAAGCCTGCCATTTTAGGACAATTATCCTGGCTGTTTTGTACTTCCACCCTCCCGTTATCCTCTGGGGATAGATCTGACCTATGTCCTGGGATGTCATCAGGCAGCTTTGCATCAAGAACAGAAAGCTCAAGGTCAAAGCTCAAGGCTTCTCCAGATCATTTCTCCTCCTCCATCCTGTTAACTCCTTCTTTGAGTGTGTTTCTATTCTATTCTTGTCCTTGTCACTCTCAACCGCACAAGTCCTGGCATTCCCTCTCAGGACAGTCGGTCCCTAGTCGTTTACTAAATTCCAAATCCTACCATTTCTGTGTTTTCTGACTACTCATTTGCTTAATCCATTGACCATTTGGTGTTTATAGCTCCTTTAGAAGTTAAATCAATAGTGACATTATCAACCACCCCCTGTTAGTGACTTTCTCCCATATCCCAGATGTTCACATAATCCAAATGGTGATGTTCGAAAGTAAATAATTCAGAAAACATTCACCCACACAAATTCCTGATCTCTAATATTTTTATTCAAATACTCATACAGTAGATACCTGTCCCTCAAGATCAGAAGTAATGACAGATCACCAATCCTCACCTTAATTTCCTCCTACATCTATCAACCCTAGATTCCATGGACTATGATCTCAATAATTTCCTTGGAATAATAAAAAATTCCTTACCACTCATTTATGTTGTAAACCTCCAAACCCAGATGATCCCGATTATCTGCCATGCCGCAGCTACTGCTGGTCTTATAACAAGCTGAAGAAAAAGCACGAAACATGACCTTTTGGTACCACTGTAAATACAAAATCATCTGCATCAACTGGGAAGAACCCATAATTCCTGGAAATTTTGTTCTCTTTTTTTGTGTTTACTCAATAGGAAAAAGACAATCAATTTTAAAAATGGGTAAGGGACCAGAAAAGACTTTTTCCAATGAAGGCATACAAGTGGCCAACAGGTGTACAAAAAGGTGTTCGGCATCACTGATCATCAGGGAATGCAAATCAAAACCACTATGAGCTACCACTTCACACCTGTTAAGATGGCGATTATCAAAAAAACCTAAAGATGGTAAATGTTGGTGAGGATGTGGAGAAAAGGAACCCTTGTGGGAATGTAAACTAGTACAGCCATTATGGAAAACAGTATAGAGGTTCCTCCAAAAATGAAAACTAGCATATGATCCAGCAATCCCACTACTGGTATCTACCCACAGGAATTGAAATCTGGGTCTCAAAGAGAGTACCTGCACTCTAATGTTCATTGCAGCTAATTCACAATAGCCAAGATACGGAAGTAACCTAAACATCACTGATGGATGAATAGATAAAGAAATGGAATATTAGTCAACCTTGAAAAAAGAAGGAATTGCTGCTATTTTTGACAACATGGATGGACCTAGAAGACATTATACTAAGTGAAATAAGGCAGACAGAGAAAGACAAATACTCGCTTATATGTGGAATCTAAAATAGTCAAACTCATATAAGCAGAGGTTAGAATGGTGGTTGCCAGGGGCTGGGGGCATGGAGAAATGGGGAGCTGATGGTCAAAGGATACAAAGTTTCAGTTATCAAGATAAATAAGTTCTGGAGATCTAGGGTACGGCATAGTGCCTACAGCTGACAAGACTATATGGCATATGTCACATTTGCTAATAGAGTAGATATTATGTTGTGTTCTTACCACAGAATAATAGTACAAAAGGAGATGAGCGAAAACTTTGGGACGTGATGGATATGTTTGTGGCCCTGATGGTGGTGACAGTCTCAAGGGTGTATACTTATGTCCAAATTCATCAAGCTGTATATGGAAAAGTATGACATCATCATTGATTCTTCTGCACCTTGAAACACACCATGTCCTCGTCACAAGAGAAAAATATTTGTAACTATGTACGGGGACGGATGTTAACTGGACGTATTGTGGTGATCATTTCAACATATATACAAATATTGAATCATTACATTGTACCCCTGAAACTGATATAATATTATATGTCAACTTTACCTCAATTAAAAAAACACAACAGACAAAACCATTTTAATGTTGTAAATGAGTTCAGTGAATTCCTGAAACTGCCCCATTCCCATATGAGAGTTACAGGAAGCAGAGAGGATGAAGTAAGATGGAAGAAATTTGTACAAAACAGTATTCAAATTAAAATCATTTAAGTTGCTATCAGTTCCTTGTGGCAAATTTCTATGAACACTGATCTTTCACATTTTTCTTGGAAAAGCATACCTTCAGATCCAACCCATAATTGTTTCCTCATTTTCTCTAATAAGAAAATTTCAACTTAATAAATAAAACCAAAAGCATCCCTTATGTATGAATAAAGTTTGTGAACTTTACAGAGAAAAGAGCATATTTGCACAATCTCAATAAAGGAAACAGAAGAGCTGAATGATGATTCATTCAAGTTTATCTTTGAAACCCAGTAAAACCAGGTTATCTTTTCAAGGATGTGTGTAGAACTGTCAGCCTTGGAAAATAGAAATAGTGGCCTCCTCTGGAGCAAAGGGCAGGCTTGCTTACTGCCCAGTATAATAAAAATAACACACACCCCCGAGGCAAACGTCAGCAGACTTCCTGCCCGTTATCAAAGATTTGAGTTTCTTAAGCTCTGAGCTCTTGCAACCCTCTGTGTCTCACCTGGCCCACTGTGTATCACCCTGTAGGAAGTGGGATTTAGTGAACCGGTGCAAATGCTGATACTCTGGTCACTGCTATTGTTGTGTCATTAAGTCCTTTGTCTCTTACGCATGGGTCTCGTGTTTTTTGCCAGCATCTGTAAGACCATGGTAGGCTAACTTATTGGTTTGCAGGTAAGGTAAAATATCAGACCTTTCACAGTTTCCGACAAACCCTTAAAGTAACTAGTAGTCTTAGGCACAGAGAGCTATCCAGAACAATATGCATGGATGGTCTCCATAGAAGACGTTACAAGTCTCCAAAACTACAGTAAGTCTCTCTGACCTCTTTTATTTCTACCCCAAGTAGAAGGAGAGGCACCAAGCTGTTATAGACCTAGGGCTTGTGCAAGCCACTGGAGACCTAGTGACCAGAAGCTTTCCGTGGGGAACAAAGACAGACGGGCATATTTTCAAAATGGACCCATGTTCCTCCCGATCATCAAAAAGACAGTACATTATCTTAATTTATGATGATTTGATTAATTAAAATCTTGTGTTGGGCTAAATAGACACTTCTTTTTTTTTTTTTACTTTTTGTTTATTGCAGTAACATTGGTTTATAACATTGTATAAATTTCAAGTGTACATCGTTTATACTTCTATTTCTGCATAGATTACATCATGTTCACCACTCAAATACCAATTGCAACCCATCACCACACACATGTGCCGAATTATCTCTTTCACCCTCCTCTCTCCCCCCATCCCCTCTGGTAACCACCAATGCAATCTCTGTCTCCATGTGTTTGTTTATTGTTGTTTTATCTACTACTTAATGAAAGAAATCATATGGTATTTGACCTTCTCCCTCTGACTTATTTCACTTTGCATAATTCCCTCAATGTCCATCCATGTTGTCACAGATGGCTGGATTTCATCGTTTCTTATGGCTGAGTAGTATTCCATTGTGTATATATACCACATCTTCTTTATCCATTCGTCCCTTGACGGGCATGAGGTGATATCTCATGCTAGTTTTGATTTGCATTTCCCTGATAGTTAATGTGTCTGTTGGCCATCTGTATATCTTCTTTGGAGAAATGTCTGTTCAGGTCTTTTGCCCATTTTTTAATTGGGTTGGTAGTTTGGTTGTTGAGATGCATGTGTTCTTTATATATTTTGGAGATTAACCCCTTATCAGATGCATGGTTTGCAAATATCTTCTCCCAATTGTTAGGTTGTCTTTTCGTCTTGTTGATGGTTTTCTTTGTTGTGCAGAAGCTTTTTAGTTTGATGTAGTCCCATTTGTTTAATTTTTCTATTGTTTCTCTTGCCCGGTCAGACATGGTGTTTGAAAATATGTTGGTAAGAACAATGTCGAAGAGCGTACTGTCTATGTTTTCTTCTAGAATTTTCATAGTTTCAAGTCTTACATTCAAGTCTTTAACGCATTTGGAGTTAATTTTTGTGTATGGTGTAAGGTAAGGGTCTACTCTCATTTTTTTTCATGTGGCTGTCCAGTTTTCCCCACACCGTTTGTTGAAGAGATTTTCTTTTCTCCATTGTATGTTCTTGGCTCCTTTGTCAAGGATTAGCTGTCCATAGATGTGTGGGTTTATTTCTGGAGAGAAGGAAGGGGAGAAATAGATAAAAGTTAGCTGCTCTGAAGCTACTCTTAAGACCCCTGGATCTACATGTAACCCAGGAGATCGAGGCAGACGGCTGTGTGCCTAGATCCTCCTGCACTGTGGTTCTCAGGAATGTCACAGGGCTGAAGCAGCTTCCTGAATCATGTTTACACGTTCATGTGTACAATACCCCTGACCATGGGGGTGAACCACTATTCAATCATCCTTTACACACCTCTAATTAACAATTAGATTTCAAAATCATTGTATCATTACATGATAATTTATTCCTCAAACCTCTAGGATGCCAAGCTAAAAGAAAATCAAATTTCAATGGCTTATTTTCTTTGAAGGACCAAGATGTTCTTTCACACTTGGAATACGGATTAGAGGAAAAATCCATCAAATCAATGGAAACAAGTTAAGAAATGGACAGAGGGATATTTCATTCATATATACACAGTTTGCACTGTGGCAAAAATAGAGTTATATTTTTAAAAATTAGAAGTTTTTTAAATTTTATAGATATTAAAGACTTTGTTCTGTTTGTACTGTCTTTGGTTTACCAAATCAAACTCACTCTTTAATGGGCATTTCTAGCATTGAGTGTCAATAACAGCAGCTTTTTTAAATTCTTATTTTTCCCATGTCAATGACCAAGGGCAGAGGTCATCGAGAGGTCAAGTCTAATCTACCTACGGATTTGGCAGCCTTAACTATGGATGTTCAAGCCAGACATTGCCAGCAGAGCCACATCTCATCACCCACAGGTGATTTTTTACTAGTAATCACAGATACTTGAGGATATAAAAGGAAATTCTTTATTAAGAACCAAAGTTATAGATTCCTATCTTGGGTTCATTACTTTGATTTTTTGACCCAAATCACATACATCGATTAGACCATGTTCAATTCTATGATCTTTAGATGATGCAGCCTACAGCTGAAGAGAAATAGATACAACAGCAATATCTTATCCTCTCTGAAGTCCAACGGAGAGTCCCTGGATTCAAAAGTTTTCAAGACAAGAAAAAGTCATCCTTCTTCTGAACAGAGAGAGTAGAGGCTAGTCAAACATTCAACTTTAAATTGTTAACATGGGGGCCGGCCCCGTGGCTTAGCGGTTAAGTGTGCACGCTCTGCTACTGGCGGCCTGAGTTCAGATCCTGGGCGTGCACTGATGCACCGATACTCCAGCCATGCTGAGGCCGCGTCCCACATACAGCAACTAGAAGGATGTGCAACTATGACATACAACTATCTACTGGGGCTTTGGGGAAATAAAAGGAGGAGGATTGGCAATAGATGTTAGTTCAAAGCCGGTCTTCCTTAGCAAAAAGAGGAGGATTATCATGGATGTTAACTCAGTGCTGATCTTCCTAACAAAAATAATAAATAAATAAATAAATTGTTAACATGACTTGTTAGAATGTGACGGAACAAGCATAATACATTCTAAGTTTCATGATTTTTCTCCAGAATACTGAGATGAATTACCTTGAATGCCAGTTTCCCCGTAAATGTCTTTATTCAGTGATAAAATTAATTTCCCTATAAATTAATTCCCATAAAAATGTTGAAAATATCATAATCTCTGACTAAATGGAAACAAAACAAATTGAGCAGTTGAATAGCAGTGTAATAAATTCCATACAAAGATCTTACTGCAGCATTATGTATAATAGTGAAACTGGATGTAATCCCAACTCTATCAAAGAAGAAATAAACAGATCATCGTATTCCTGTTCTTTGCAATACCTCTAAAACATATAAAAAGCTAAGTTAGAGTGACATGCACTGATAAGGAGAGACATTTATGATATATGGTGTGAGAAACAGCAAATTGCAAAACGATATAGTTGTGTAACTTAAAATAACTTTGTGTATTTATAAATTCATAGGAAATGTACAGAAGAATAAGCCACAACCTCTTTACAATAGTTCCTTCCGACTAGCAGAGTGAGTTTTAGGGAAGGGGATGGAAGGGGAAGCTTTCACTTTGCTCTACATAGATCTGTTTAATTTGACTTTTTTAATAGTATGTATTTCTTTCATAATTAGAAAAATGAGTGATGTGACCATTTGGTGCAGGGCAACAGTATTATGTTCACCAGTCTCTGTACTGTATGTTACTGCACAGCACGAACTGTAGGAGAAAGCCCAGAGGAGCAATGAAGACAGAAAGACATGACACCTGTAAAAAGTCAGTGGAGTATTTCTCCATAACAAACCTTCCAGGTGAGTGACGGTCAGTATCTTCCACTGTTCCAGCTCTCACAATAAACCTAGAACCTGCCCAGGGTAAGCCTGAGGACCACGCCCTGCTAGTCCACTCCCCGCCCAGGGCCTGTTTGTGCAGGGTGACTTGCATCAAGCAGACAATGGACTCAGGATGGGGCATGTGCCTTTGGGAATCCTGGCAGAGAGGAACAAAGTGAAACACCAGCTAAGTGCACACACCTGAGAGGCGGAGATCCAGGTGGAGGCTCAGAATGTACCAAGAAACTGTGTGAAGTGAACGAAGCTACTCGACCTCTCTGAGCCTCAATGTCCCCCCTGGAAAATGGGGATCACAGGCCTACTTCACAGAGCTGTTGGGGAAGATACATAAAAGTGCCTGTGACAGCCAGTGTCCACATTATTAACAAAGTCATATCCGACTTCAAAATAATTGATGAAAAGATTAATGTTAATGAGACCAAAGACAAGATGCCCAGCTTCGTAACAGCCCCAGTAGCATGAGAATAAGAGGAGCTCCAAGTAAGCAGGGCTCTTCACAGCTCCACTGGAGACGATGAACACGGGCTACACCAGGATAAGTGGGTGTTGTGTAGTGACTCGTTTAGAGATCGTGGGTCCCTAAAGACACTGAAATACAGTTACATACAGTGGCTCCTAGGAGACAACTACAAAGCAACCAATGCAACAGATAGGAATGAGAAGGGGCCGAGCAGAAGATGGTCAGAGCCACAAAATCTGACGGAAGACACTGAAGCACAAGCGCCCAGCTCTGTCAACGGCTGCTGTGGTTGCGCCAGGGGATCAAACTTCTGAGGCAGCCATTGTGGGGACTCCTGGGAGCACAGTGGTCACTGCGGCCACACCCCAACAGCAGTGCATCGGAGCACACAGACCCCGATACTTTCCTCTCCATTAATCCCGGTTTCAAGATGATGAATATCGTCATGTTACAACGTCTTTTTCCAACCTTTGTGGACGAGTGTCATCAGAACACCCTGAAGAGGGCACAGGCCAGAGTAGTATGGAACACTGGGGGCTGGGGTGGCGGCGCTGCACCTGACTACACGGACTATCACCTGGGCCTATTGAACACGAGAGAAGAACCCGAGGATGTGGTCTAATGAGAATTCCCTGTCTTGTCACATTCAGTGACACTACAGTTTCTCATCCTTTCTCTACAAAAATGTTAAAGAATTCATGTGTCATTAATTCATAAAGAAGCAAATTCTTGACAAAGTGACAGGGTCCAGTTTCCATGACCAGGTTTTTCACTTGTTTTGATAATATCCCACATTGAGGAAGGAAAGATAACCTATCGGGATGTGTACTATAAACAAGGACTTTTCATCATGTAGATCGAAGCCCAGATTTTTAGGGATGACATAAATCATGAAAGCTGCTAACCATTCCTCCACAGGTTTCAATAAGACTTTTAACTTAATTTACTAATCTCAGGAAAAGAGAATTTGGCATTTCAAGTTTTTTGTTTCTGCATTCAAGTGTATGGTACAGGCAAGAGAATGACCGGAAAAAAGTTAACAGGCAGGTCTTGCTTGCATTTTATCTTCTGCAAATAAGCAGGATATTTTATGCTCTGTTCTTTTCACTACTCTAATCAATTTTTAAAGAATACTATACATCTGACTATCCATAGGCGTGTTTATCTGAGAACCTTGCCGGAATCCAAAGCAGAGATGTTAAAGCTGACGGGTTTCAAATGCTGCCCAAGTGCTGTCTACCTTGAACATCCCTCTCCCAAAGCTGGACCACCGTTCTCTTCCTGAGGGATCTGAGTTGCCACCCGTGTCCCTAAGAGACTGGTCGGCCACTCAGGCCTGAGGTGAGATTAGGTGATCAACCTAAAGGGCAAAATGCTTAAGCTATTCTAATCTTAAGGTTGCTGTTTCGGAGGCCTCTGCACTGGAATGGGTTGGTGAAAATGGCCTACTAGATACTTGTCTGGGAATTGAGTTTTTATCCTCCGCTCTTAGCGGATCCCGGGGAAATCAATGATTAACCTCACAGATACCTCAACTTCCACATCTGCAAAAAAGGCAAGCAACAGCCAATGTCACCACCCTGCAAAACTCCTAAGTTGTGCTTGCAAGAGGGACCACAAGGGCGAATGTCTCCCAAAAGCTGATGAAATGATGGCATTTTGGCTGGAGAAGGCAGAGGGCAGCAGGCAAAGTGGAAAGTTTCTGGGATGTCAAACCAGTTCCCATAAGCAGTTTAGAGAAACACCTGGCCCTGGACTAGGTAGGAGGCTGTGGAAAGACCCACAGGCATGCAGGTGGGAGGAGGAATCAAGCAATGGAGGGAGGCGGTGGGGAAGAGGCACGAGTCCGGCTTCAGTTTTGGACAAAAGTAGTTGCACGCTGCAGGCCCGCAGCTGCCCATGCAGCCACCACACCTTCGTAACGCCGTGGTCCCTCTCATCCCATCACATCCCTCTGGGACTCAGTCCACTCGGAGCGGGTGTAGGACCAGAGTCCTGAGTCAACGGCGGTTTGGCCCTCGGCCAAGCTCACACCGCCCTGCTCCTCCCCCCAGGGCTAGGCATCATCCCGTTCCCAGAGCATCCTTTGAGTTGTAGTCCTGCAGCCATGCAGGCTGCCGGCTGGGAGCGGTTAAGAGACAAAAGCTCCCAACATGCACAGCTAGGGGCCCCAACTCCCGCCTTGTCCCTCTGCCCCTGGGCCCCGCCCCTCTGCTTCCATATCTCAAATAGAAATACCGGGTGCCTGGGATCCTGGAATTTGCCTTTTCAAGGCCACCTGTCCTACCATCCCCTCCATCCTTCTAGGCTGCCATGATCCCCCCTCTGGACCCCGTGGTCAGGGTCGCTACAGAGACCCTCCCTTTGGATCCCGCCCACCTGAAGGCCCCATACCTTGGTCAGGCGTCTTAGAAGGACTGCCCTGAGCCATGTCATTAAAAGGAGAAAACATCACAGTGGGCGGCCCCATTCCTGCATTATACAGACAGGAAAACCACGTGTACTGGTAAGTGACCCCTAAGCCACTTTGGGGCCCACACGCACGCCCCTTCTCTGAGGCTGCACACAGGCTTGTTCACTGGACTTCTTTATCCCAGTCTGGACCTCTTGACCTCATTGACACAGGCAACAGCACTGAAACTTCCCCTTCGTCCTTCCCACAATGTTAGGCAAGTTCGTCGAGGAATGTAATATGCAATTTCTGGTCTACTATAGGGCTGGCTCCTGGGAACCAGTTTTAATATCCCTTTTTAAATATACCCTCAGAATCACAAAATAATGAAGCAAAATAATTTGTTGCTGTGGGGGCTTATGGTGATAACTCTCTGAAGTCATTTTTCCATTTAGCTTCTCTCCAAAGACTACAAATACTACAGCACTACAAATACAAAGACTCCAAATACTACAGCACCACATGTTTCTCAGACTGGTGGATGCACAGCTCCACTTCTTTGCAGGGAGGACGCACAACAGCAGAATATCCGTGGCCCGACTTTCTGGACCTTCAGTATTACTACAAGATTTGGAAGAAGCAAAGTTAGGTCATTTCCAAGGTAAGGAATTAAAAACTTAACACTAAGATGAGGTGGGAAAGTCATATGCCATTAATAATTGTCAGTAACCTGTGCCTGAAATGTCAGACTTCCTCTGAGAAAGATCCCTGAAATCCTATTTCCCATTGTTTTAAATAGGAAAAATTAGAAGTCATAGCAAATCTATTGAAAAACCCTACCAATTTCCTAAGTCACCTTATGGCACCTAGACATAAGTTAGGAACATCATTGCTCCTCGTTTTCTTCCTCATTCAACCCAGTCCCACAAGTCTTGACTTCATGCTGTGAACACGGCACTGTGCTAGGTGTCGAGGCCTTGGTGAGTATCATCATGGGGGTGGGCCTTGCTGGAAAAAGATTGCATCATAAAAACTCAAAGCCATGCCACTTGCCAAATTGAGTCAAAAATGGAAAGACCCTAAGAGTCGCACAAAGGTGAGGGCATTAATAGATACTTGGGAGTATGAAAATCCATCTAATGGTGTCATGAGTGAATGTGTTCCACTTTAAAACAAAACACTGCTGTTAGTCTGAGATAATGAGTTAGCATCTTTGTGCATATATGCAGGATTTAAAATGTTTATTGATGTATAACATATGTACAGAAATATATGCAGAAGTCATCTATGTAAACCTCAAAGAATTATTACAAAGTGAACACACTTGTGTGACTAAGAACTAGCACCAGCTTCACTCAGGCCCCAACAATCCCTTTCTCCTTCCTTCCTCCCCAAATATAACCAGTATCTTACCAGTGAACACTGTATATCAAGTTTGTCTTCTTACACAAGTGTTTTATTACAGAACAATTTAAACAATATACAAAATAAACAAAATAGCATAGTAGGCCCGTCACCCAGCTTCAACAACTACTAATTATCTGCCATTTTTGTTTCATCCATGCTCCATCCCATTCCCACCTCACTTTATTATTCTTTTAGTCTTTTGTGTGTGGGGGTGGGGTAAGATGTATGCACACTGAAAGGCAGAAATAAGAACCGTATAGTTTTGGCAAATAAACATGCCCATATAACTTTCACCCCTTTAAGAATAGGAGATTTCCATCACCCCCAGAAAACTCCTTCCTGTTCCTTCCCAGGCAATTTTTTCGTTCCTCTGAAGCAACCACTGTTCTGGTTTTTTCACCATAGGCTCATCTTGGCTGAAATCATCCCACGTGTATTGTTTTCTGTCCACCTTGCCTCCCTTGGCACGAGGTTGGTGAGACTCACACAGCATGTGTGTGTCAGCGTTTGCTCCTCAGCACAGCTGAGGGCATTCTGTTCTGTGGATGCCCCGCAGTGCGCTCATCTTCCTCCTGGGGACGTGCAGCTCATCTCCTGCGAAAATTCTTGTATAAACGCTTTTTGTATGCCGTTTAATTCCTTTATTAGCATTTAAGTGTCACACCTTTGCAGTTTTTAGTGGTTGGTCCAGATTACAATATGCATCTTTAACATATCACAGTCTACCTGGACTTAATAGTTCACCAGTTTATTCAATGTAAAATATGGAAGTCTTGCTACAGAACAGTTGCATTTATCTCTGTCTGTCCTTTGTGCTATTGTTGTCATAAAATTTACATCTACCCATGTTATAAATCCCACAATACAGTGTTATAATTTTTGCTTTAAATAGTCATAAGTCTTTTAAGAATTTAAGAGAAAAAAGTTAAGTATTTGGAGGGAGATGCTTTGAGGCTCTGCAAAGGTACTGTTTCTTCTTTAAGTTTCACCCACAGTTTTTGCATTCATCAGTCAGTCATGCCCACAGTAATTATTACTGTAGCGTTCTAGTGGCGATTTTCTATTTCATGCTATCCAGCCGCATTTATTATTTGGAATTCTGTGAGGAAGATTCCCCCCCCCTTCCTTCTTCCTTTCTTTCTCTTTCTCTCATTCTTTTTTCCCCCTTTTATTCTTTCTTTCTTCCTTTCTTATTTAATCTTTTTTATATCAGTATAGACTCATGGATATTTATTTTATTTTCTGGGTAATAATCCAATGCTACTGTTATTTATTTTGTTGCTCACAGTTTTCTAGCTTGAGCCACTGGGATGTCTTTCAGATTGATTCTTTTTGACACATCTCATCATTTTCTGTGTTTTTTTAAAGCACTTTCTTACTTTCTGGCACTACATGATGCTCCAGGCTCACCTTGTATTTTCCATCTCCAGCCCTAGAATCAGCCATTTCTCCAAGAAAACCTGGTTCTTTTTATTGGAGAATGATATTTAGAAACCAAGATCAGGGAGCTAGGTATGCTCATTGATACTAGAGTGTCATTGCTTCTAGACTCTCTCAGCAGTGCTTGGAAATGTATGTATGAATATAAACTCAGGTATACACATCTATCTATAGATCTTTCAATCTATCTATCAATCTATCTTTCTATTTGGATAGATATATTAAAAGAGACATGGATTCATACTGATACTTCCAACTCCAATCCAGCACCACAGAATTTATTCTAACCTTTTCCTTTTGTTTATTCGTCACTTCTTTCACCAACAGTGAGAAACTTAACTCCAGATATTTGCAATATTTACTAATGTGTCAACTAGTTTCAGAATTACTAATCCATACCCTTATGAAAAACAAATTTACCACCTAGAGTACAGTGTTTGTGTCCAGTACTTTAATTCTACAGTATCCCATCAAAACACTGTCTTCCAAAGTTACTTAGGTTAGGACCTTCCATCCCCAGCCCTTCAGTGTGGTTATGTCACATACTTGTAATACAGTGAGATTCATTTGTCACTGCATTCCATCTGAGTTCCTCAGCATCCTGATTGATTTGTAAAATTTGCAGAGTAAAATTCACTCTTTGTGGTGTACAGTTTTACGGGTTTTGACAAATTTGTGGTCGTGTATCCACCTCCACAGTACCATACCGAGCTGTTTTTTTCACCCCCAAAATTCTTTCATACTGTCTCTTTGTAGTCAACCCCTTCCCCCACTCCATCTCTTGGCAACCACTGATCATTTTCCATCCCTTTAATTCTGACTTTTCTAGAAAGTCATGTAAATGGAATCATAGTACATAGCCTTTTGAATCTGGCCTCCTTCACTTAGAGAAATGCATCCAAGATTCATCCATCTTGTTGTGTGAATCAAGAGTTTATCCTTTTTATTGCCAAGTAGTATTCTAATGTCCCAGTGCAACACAGTTTCTTTCTCCATTCACCTGATGAAGGACATTTAGTTTATTTCCAGCTTTTGACAATTATGAATAAAATGGCTATCAATATTCACACAAAGATTTTTGTTTAATTATTAGTTTTCAATTTGCTTCAGTAAATCCCTAGGAGTGGGATATCTGAGTCACATAATAAGTGTAGGTTTAACTTTATAAGAACCTGCTAAATTGTTTTCCGAATGCAACTATCATGTTGCATTCCCAGTTCTAGTTGTTTCTAGTCCTCACCAGCACTTGGTATTTGCAGTTTTATTGGTATTTGCAATTTTATTTTTTATTTTAGCCAACTAATAGGTGCCCGGTATCTTATTGTGGCTTCTGCTTCCTTTTTGAAAATGAGTTCTGCTAAATATAGAATCCTGTGTTGACTTTTGGGTTTTCTTTCTGCACCTGAAAGATGTCATTTTGTTGTTGATTTGTCTCTTTTGTTTTTGATAATATATCATTCATCATTCACATTATTTCTCCCTGTATGTAATGTCTTCCCCAGTATTTCCTTGACTGCTTTCAAGTTTTTCTTTTTATCTTTGGATTTTAGCAGCTTGACTATCATGTGCCTATGTATGCTTTTATTTTGTATTTTATTTTGTGAGGTGGCTAACTTTCTTCGATCTAAAATTTTAGATTTTCCACCAAATTTTGGAAGTTTTATGCTACTACCTGTTGATTTGCCTTTCTGCCTCATTTAATTTTTCTGTCTCTCCCCTCTCTGCCGGGGACTCAATCATCTCACAGGTAAGGCTCACTTCATTTTTCTTCAAAATTTTTACATTCTTTTCGTCAGATTGGATAATTTCTATTGCTCTATCTTCATGTTTCTTCTACTATTTCTAATCTACTGGTAAACTCAAAAGTATTTTTTTATTTCATCTTCCTATTTGGTTCTTTTTTGTAATTTCAATTTCTCTGCTGAGTTTCAACATCTGTTCATTCATTATGAGAATATTTTTCTTTACCACCATGATCATCTTTATAATCGCTGATTTCTTATCCTTGTCTGCTAATTGCAACACGTTTGGGATAATTTCTAGTGCCTGCTTTTGGTCATATATGGATTACATTTTCCTATTTCTTCAAATATCATGATTTTTTAAATTGTCTACTGGAAACCATGAGTCATAGTTATAGAGACTCTGGATTCTATTGTATTCCTTTGAAGAGTGTTGTTATTTTTCTAGCAAGGAGTTAACTTGGCTGGAGTGAAATTCCAATCTTCTCTCCTTTACAGTGGTCATAGCTGAAATCCTCATTCAGTTCTTTCATCTTCCAACTGCTGATTTTACACTAGGCCCTCTGGGGCCTACCCTGCATGTGTGTTGTTCAAAGATCTGCAAATTTGATGTATGTGTGTGGGAGACTTACACACATATTTTGAGATTTTTCCTCTTTGTGGTTCCCTCCCTTCCAGAATTTCTCCCCTAACTTTCCAGCTACTCTTCCAGCCCCAAAATACATGCTCTAACATTACAAGTAAGACTGTAGTTTTTCCCCTGTCTGGGCCACGTACAGATTTTGCAATGTTTTGAGGAAAAAGACTCAAGCTTGCAAATATCTCCTGGTGCAATTCTCATCCTTCAAGGGAAGACTCCCTCTCAGTTCTGCTTGCTTTTGGAAGAGATTTATACATACACACGTATACACATTTATTGTATCTGTATTACATATAGATACATGATTCTATGTAAATATATATAATATTTTATGCAGATTTCATCATTGTTATCTGTGAGAGTGTTAGTTCAACAAACTACTCAACCATTACTGGAAGCCAGATCTCAGTATTGTTTCTTTTTTGGATTTTATACAAATGGAATTATAAAATATATAGTTTTTTGAATATAATTTCTTTTATGCAGCACTATGGTTGTGATATTCATCGATGCTGTTGCATGTAGCTAGTGTTTGTTCATTTGTTGAAAATAATAGTTTTAATGGTCATAAAATATTCGTAACATAAAATTGACCATTTTAACCATTTTTAAGTGTGCAGTTCAGTGAAATTCAGTACATTCACATTATTGTGTAACCATAACCTCCAACCATCCACAGAACTATTTTCACCTTGCACTGAAACTCTGTGCCCATTATGCAACAACTCCCTGTTGTCCCTCCCTCTTGCACCAGTCTCCTTTCTGTTCCTATAAATTTGACTACTCTAAGTACCTTATATGAGTGGAATCAAAATATTTTTCCTTTTGTGGCTGGCTTTATTTCACTTAGCATAAAGTCCTCAAGGTTCATCCATGTCATAGCATGTGTCAGAATTCCTTCCTTTTTAAGGGTGAATGGTATTGCACTGTCTGTATACACCACATTTTTTTTTTTGTCAATTCATCTATTGATGGATACCTGGCTTGCTTCCAGCTTTTGGTTATTTTGAATAATGCTGTTAACAACACGGGTGTACATATGTCTTTCTACCTCTCTCTTCAATTCTTTTAGGTTTATACCCATAGATGGTGTTCTGAGATTCATTTTTTCACATGTGGGAGAGTTCTTCACACCTCCAACAAGCAATTCTTGGAATGCCAGCTGGTCATCAGATAATTCAACTCAATTTGATGTTGTCAACCCAGAGATACATCTGATTCCACAAGTTGAGGGCTCAGTCCTATAAGACTGCACACCCACCCCAACCTCACCTCAACTTCAGGTGCCAGTTACAAGCCCAGGCTGTTACCTGTACTTCTGACTGACTGGCTGTAAACCAGAGGTTCCCACAACCTCCTCCTTGGGCTTGATTAATCTGCTAGAGTGGCCCACAAAACTCAGAGAAACATTTACTAGATCACCAGTTTATTATAAAAGGATATAACTCAAGAACAGCCTGATGGAAGTGGTGCATAGGGAAAGATATGTGAGAAGGGGCACAGAGCATTCATGCCATCTCCAGGTTCACACTCTCCAAGCACTCCCTGTCATGGCCAACCTGGAAGCTCTGTGAACTTCCTTCTATTGGGATTTTTATGAAGGCTCCCTCACATAGACATGATCAATTATTAACTCAGTTTCTAGCCCCTCTCCCCTTTGTGATGGATAAGGGGTAGGGCTAAAAATTTCAACCTTTTAATCAGGGCTTGGTCTTTCTGGTTACCAGCCCCCATCCAGGAGCCATCCAGGAGCCCACCCAGAGTTGCCTCAATAGAACAAATGATTCTCCTAGTGTTATTATCGCTTAGGAAATTACAAGGGTTTTAGGAGCTCTGTGTCAGGGATGGAGTCAAAGACAAATATTAGAACAAGAGATGCTCCTAGTGTCCTTATCGTTTAGGAAAGTACAAGGGTTTTAGTAGCTCTGTGCCAGGAATTGGAGGCAGAGACCAATAAATATATTTTCTATTATTTCAGAACCCATAAGTGGAAGTGCTATATCATATGGTAATTCTATTTTTAATTTTTGAAGAAACTGTCATACTGTTTTCCACAGTTTTATGTTCTCACCATCAGAGCACAGCCGTTCCAATTTCTCAACATCCTTGCCAATCCTTATTATTTTCTGATTTTGTGATAGTAACTATCCTAATGGATGTGAAGAGGTATCTCATTGTGGTTTTATTTTGCATTTTCCTGATACTTAGTGATGTTGAGCATCTTTTCATGTGTGTACTGGCCATTTTATATCTTCTTTGGAGAAATGGCTATTCAAGTCCTTTTTGCATTTTTAAATTGTGTTTTTTTTAAATGTTGGGTTGTAGGAGTTCTTTATATATTCTAGCTATTAATCCCTTATCAGATATGTGATTTGCAAATATTTTCAACTGTTCTGTGGGTGACCTTTTTACTCTGTTGATAGTATCTTGTGATACAGAAAACTTTTGCATTTTGATGAAGTCCAATTTGTTATTTTGTTGTTGTTGTTGTTGCTTATGGCTTTGGTGTCAGATGAAAGAAATCATTGTTGGCAATGTCTTTTGGACCCAATGACATGCAGCTTATACCCTGTGTTTTCTTCTAATGATTTATAGCTTCAACTCTAACATTTAGATTTTTGATCCATTTTGAGTTAATTTTTGTATGTGGTGTAGGGTAAGAGTCCAACCTCATTCTTTTGCACGTGGGTATCCAGTTTTCCCAGCACCATATTTGGAAAAACTTATCCTTTATCCAATGAATTGTCTTTGCACCCTTGTCATAATTCATTTGAACATATATGCAAAGGTTTATTTCAGGGCTTTCTATGCTATTTCATTAGTATATTGTGTGTATTTATGCCAGCACTGCACTGTTTTGTTTACTTTGTAGTATGTTTTGAAATCAGAAAGTGAGAGTTCTCCAACTTTGTTCTTCTTTTTCTAGATTGTTTTGGCTATTCAGGGTCCCTTGAGAGTTCATATGAATTTAAGGATATATTTTTCTATTTTTGCAAAAAACATCATTGGACTTTTTAGCTCCTTGAGTAAGTTGGTTCTTAAGTATTTTACTCTTTTTGATGCTACTGTAAATAAAAATATAAAGTTTTTAAATTTCTTTTTCAGATTACTTATTATTAATGTATGGAAGAACAACTAATTTTTGCATATTTATTTTGTGTCCCACTACTCTGCAGAATTTATTAGTTCTAAAAATTTCTTTGTGGAATTTTTAAGGGTTTCAACATATAAGATATTATGTGTGAAAAAATACAATGTTATTTCTTCCTTTCCAATTTGGATGCTATTTCTTTCTTTTTCTTGCCTAATTGCTTTGGCTAGATCTTCTAATACCATGTTGAATAGAAGTGGTGAAAGTGGACCTTCTTGCCTTGTTCCTGATCTTAGAGGAAATACTTTCACTCTTTCACACTTGAATACATTGTTCTTTGTGGATTTCTGTATATGGCTTTTATTATGTTGAAGTAGTTTCCTTTTACTATGAGGGTTTTTTGGTGTTTTTAACATGAAAGCATGTTTACTTTTGTCAATCACTTTTTCTGCATCCATTGAGATGATCATGTGTTTTTTTCCTTCATCCTATTAATGTGGTTTATTACACTGATTCATTTTCATATATTGAAACATGTTGAATTCCAGGAATAAATCCCACTTAAAATGGGCCGGCTCCATGGCTTAGCGGTTAAGTGCACGTGCTCCAGTGCTAACGGCCCGGGTTTGGATCCTGGGTGCGCACCAACGCACCGCTTCTCCAGCCATGCTGAGGCCACGTCCCACATACAGCAGCTAGAAAAATGTGCAGCTATGACATACAACTATCTACTGGGGTTTTGGGGGGAAAAATTAAGTAAATAAATAAAATTATTTTAGAAAAATGATGCATAATCCTTTTAATATGCTGCTTAATTTGGTTTGTTATTATTTTATTGAGGATTTTTGTATCACTCTTCATCAAAGATATTGACCTGTAGTTTTCTTTTCTTTTAATTGATTTGGCTTTTATATCAGGGTAGTGCTAACCTCACAGGATGACTTTAGAAGTATTCTCTCCTCTTCAACTTTTGGAAAGCATTTGAAAAGAATTGGTGTTTGTTAATTAAAAAAAAGTCTTTGGGCCCAGGAATAAATTCAGCATAAAATAAATACAAATAAATATTTTTTTTAATGTGAAAATGTTATTTCCTAAAAAAAATTAAAAATTAAGCAAGTATATCACTTATCACTTTATTTCTAGAAAATTTTTTTAACCTAATAATAAGCATAAACAAATTGTTAGAATTAAAATGACTCAAGTGTTAATTTTCTTCATTGCAAATTTTCTGACAGAGGTATATGATGTCATCATGTATGTCATCTTTTATGAAAAAATGGTCATTTTTTGTAGTATTTGAGAACATTATGAATTTTCCCAGTGGCATCTGACAATACTCTGATATGCAAAGTTATTTTTCAACATATATGTCTTTACCAAATTAACAAACTCTGTCAGGTGTTAATTAATCAACTACTTTTCATATGATTCAGGCTCTCCACCATCAACTTCCTTAACCATCAAGAAATTCTACAAATTCTGCAAGATTAACCATTTTACTTTACACTGTACTTATCTCATGTGGTTTAAAGCATCCAAAAATCATTGATAAACTGGTCCTGCCTGAACTAAATCATGGTGAATTATAAAAGATTGTCTCTGTTAAGTGGGGAGGGATTTCAGGTTGAACTTAACTTTATAAGTGGTCAATTTATTACAGTGTATTGTTCTGTTATGTATTTCACTTCTTTTTTAAAAAAATGATAGTTGAGGGCACTTACATAATAAAAAGTTGAGAAAATAAGGAACTGATATACTCTGTAAGCTTCAAATGTTTTGAAGCATAAGATACAATAAGAACTAAAAGTAACAGTTGGGAAAGGAGGAGGGAGGAGGATGAAAGGGATAATTCGGCACATGTGTGTGGTGATGGATTGTAATTAGTATTTGGATGGTGAACATGATGCAATCTATGCAGAAATAAATGTATAATGATGTACAACTGAAATTTATACAATGTTATAAACCAATGTTACTGCAATAAACAAAAAATTTAAAAAAATGAACTAAAACTAAGAAATGGCAGAGGAAATAGAGATAAGAGGATGAAATTGCAAAACTGAATCTATAGTAATATCTCAGTGGCTAGCGTTGTGGTGCCAAGAAGGTGGTGAAGTCAAAGAATTCATAAAGATGATAATAAACAGACTGCAAAGAAAAAATACTGAAATTTTTATAGAGAGAATTTTTACAGTGATATTACAAATAGAGAAAAGGGAAGAGAAGTTGAAGAAAGAGACTATTTGCTGAAATATTTATTCCCCTCTATGACCCTATCTTTACCTGCAAAATCTCGTCCCTAAGCCACATTTTCCATACTTGGGGAAGAGAGCAATTAAGCTCATCTGAAACCTCAACTGCCCAGCCTGTGAAATAAGGCCGGCCATCCATTCTCACAAAGGAGCCAACTGGAGGTAGGATTTTTGGTTCTGAATTCAGCTAAATATCTTCAAAGAATTGTATCTGACCTTCTTTATCCAGGGCTATCAGTGAAGGGCTGGCTGGCTTTCAGAGAAGAGCAATTCACAGTCAGTGGAGACATTTTCTGTTGAGCTCTCTAGAGAAGGCTGTGGGGCTTGTCAGTAAGAGTTGATTGCTATACGGGTTACATTTTTTTATTTTATTCAGAGATTTATAAAGAAATTTACATGATAAATATTACTTATTATCAAGAAAAAAGGTTGTCTCTTCTCTGGTCATTTAAGCAAAATTCTCCTCTCAGGGCCCACCAATGGACAAAGCCCAGATTTAATCTCCAAGAGTCTGCGGGGCGCTCTGTGGTCTGTGGGGAACCCTCAAGTTGGCAGCCTGTTCCCTTGTGTCCTGTGCTGGTACTTAATCTTCCATCTCTTCAGAGCACAACTAGACAGAAGCTCAAAGGACTTGACATTGGAGAAATGTACTTTTCATTATCTTTAGACTTCTACGCTTTTCCAAAAGACTCTCAGCATTTCCAGTAATTGTGCAGCAATTTACCCAACACTAAGGTTCTCACTATTAAAAATTAAAATAAATAAATTTTGAAAATGGAAAAAGTGATCTTTGCAACTTTGTACAGAATCTATATAATTGGTGCATCCTTTAAAAATGGAGGAAAGATAGCAAATTTAACTGTTTTGGTTAGTTAACACAGTAAGTAATATATTGTATATATTATCAATTTGGAGATTATTTGTATTTAAAAATACTGCTTCAAACCCTTAAATCATTGTATGTGGTAGAGTCTACCATCTGCTTTGGCTGAACAATTAAATACAAGTCAGCCAAAATTCTTCCATTCCTGTATAATCTTATATATGAGTGGTAATGGTTAGTTCTTATAGATTGTTTGAAGACGTGCATATCACAAAATACAAGTGGCCATTAAAAATTAAAATGTTCACCAAATACAAGATCATCTGATTCCCAGAAAAAGACAAGGTTAATGTAACATTAAGGCTACAACTGTCAAAAAGGAAGCCAAGATACACTCAAGTCAAGCTTTTGTTCAAAAGTTAATTGGCTCATCTTTGAAACTTTATCATGTTTATTATGTAAGCAAGATACTTTCAGAGCCTAGAATATGGAAAGTGCTTATTGGCAAGTTAACATTCTGATCATTTATTTTGTAAATGTTAATATGAGATATATAAGTCATTTTCTACTATATTCAGATTTTCAAGTTCTGCTAAATCTAAGGCCACATTACTGGCAAGTTGGGAATATCTCTAGACATATGAAAAATATGAGTCCTACACAAAAGCTTATACATTCTCTATTCATCAGGTTCTAAATTCTAAAACTTTCTAAGGTTTTGGAACAAACCAATGGCATTCCAAATTGACAGTAAGGTTGCATGTGCCATACATGATCCTATAGGAAGAGAAATCCAGATTTTAAATAGAGGAGATTATGCACAAGAATACATATTCAAGTCTGAAAGGGGATTTCAAGAAAGAAGGGATTCTCAGAACATGTGGTAAGTGATAAATAACTTACCAAGGGCTCTCTAGAGGAGAACATATTGTGGAAAAAAGAGCTTCACAGGTAGAGAGCTAAAATGGCATCTCTGGAAACCTTATGATGAAACAGATGCTGAACTACTTTTTCCTAAAATTTAAAATGCATCTTATCCTCCAAACAAACACCACCTCCCTGCCTTGTGGCTTACCTGGGCATGGTGACGTGTTGGAATCATTTTTCTAATTCATTGGCTCTTAAACTTGATGGGCACTAGAAGCACCAGAAGCACCTGGGGGCCTTGTTGAAACCCAGATTGCCAGGCCCCACCACAGAGTTTCCAGTTCAGCATGTCTGCAACAGCACCAGAGAATTTGCATTTCTACCCAGTTCCCAGGTGCTGCTGATGTTGCCGGTCCAGGGACCCCACTTTGAGAACCACAGCCTGATTTATACCCTATATATGATTACAAAACCCATTATTTCATCCTTTGGCTGCTACTTTTCCTTTATCACATCAGCACCTTAGCTCTGAATCTCCTCACCTAGCAATGAGAATTCTTAGAGAGTTTCACAGCTGGTCCTCATTTCCGGTTCAGTTCTCCCTCTTCCTCTCAATACCACATTCTCTTGTCAGGTAATTGTTCCTTTAACATCAGTTCATCATAGATCTTCCTTGCTCAAAAACTCATGGCTAGGGGCCAGCCCCGTGGCGTACCAGTTAAGTGCTCACGCTCTGCTGCTGTTAGCCCAGGTTCGGATCCCAGGGGCGCACCAATGCACCGCTTGTCAGGCCATGCTGTGGCAGCGTCCCATATAAAATGGA
Organism: Diceros bicornis minor; assembly: GCF_020826845.1. Lineage (NCBI taxonomy): Eukaryota > Metazoa > Chordata > Mammalia > Perissodactyla > Rhinocerotidae > Diceros > Diceros bicornis. The sequence continues at coordinate 590,968 of NW_026691050.1, forward strand.
GGAAGATAGGCACAGATGTTAGCCCAGGGACAGTCTTCCTCAGCAAAAAGAGGAGGATTGGCCATAGATGTTAGTTCAGGGCTGATCTTCCTCACCAAAAAAAAAAAAAAAATCATGACTCTTATGCTGAGCACAAGATATTTTAAATTCTCTACTTGGTTCATAACGTCTGTAATAACCTTACTTTAATAGCAAAATATGGACACCCTGTTCCCTACCCTACCTACTATAAAGGAGTATGTGAGGATTACATAAGATACAGACAGTTCTAATTATGCACAGTGTGACATTCTATAAAGTCACTGTGAACACTGAATCAGTGAATATGACCCACTGCTCCTACGGGAAATGCAGTGTTAGGTTCCTGCAAGCCTTAGTCACATTTTCTTCAACTGATCAATACATAACCTTGTTCTCTGTGTTTCTCTTTAAAGTCACCTTATTTAATATATATTGTTGATATATTAACATTGAACTCACACCAACAGCGCTGTAACTCGTGTCTGAAAGAAGCTTGTCGAACACGCATACTTTCTTTGTAAAGGCACGTCACAGCCTCTTGCCCTGAGGAACACCAGGAAGCATTGCAGCACTACACATGGGGCACATAATAAACAGGAAAGTCACCAACACAAGGCACAAAAAGATGAGAAATGGGGCACTAAATAGACTGCAAGAAGGACATTTGTTTACAGTATAGGCTCAACAAGAGGGCAGAGCGTCACCCGGTTCCCCCTTAGTTGGGAACGTGCACGTCGAGTGAATCAAATTTCTCACCACTTTGTGCATATCTGCAAATGGACATGAAAGCCCTGAGAGTGTTCATTTGGGGGCTGCCAGTACATTTTAGCTAGTGGGCAAGTGTGCAAACATGGAGTCCACAAATAATGAGGATCAACTATATTATGAAAGCATCTTTTCAAAACCAGAGTGTTGCTCAGAAATAAGAGCAATAATGATAACACAACTGCTAACATTTTAGTGCCTACTATGTGCCAGGAGCTCTTGCAAGCACTTTACATTAGTTAATGCATTTAAATCTCGCTAAAACCCTATGAGACAGGAGTTCTCAGTAGCCCCATTTTATAGATGAGGAAACTAAGGCTCAGAGAGTAAATAATTTGCACAGATTCCCCAGTTAAAAGTGGAATAACTGGGATTGGTGCCCAGACAAACTGGTCCAAAGCCCAGAGTTTCAACTACTATGGTAGGAATGTCAGCGAATTTTCTACCACTCCCCGAAAAGCCCCTTCTGCTCCAGTCAGTGTGGTCTCCCACATACTTATTCAGTCTTCAAACATTTTCTGAGTGCACCAAAGGTGTCAAGTACTGTGTTTAGATACTGGAGGGACAAATAGAATGTCGACGCAAATAATCCATAACCAATCTATAAATGAAAATTGGGGTGAGTTTATTATGAATCAACCTTTGAGGACCACATAGCCCGGGAGAGTCCTTTCATGAAGAAATGGAGCACTCCAACGAAGTGAGGTGTACAGGGTCAGCCCCATGACTTAGCGGTTAAGTGCGCATGCTCCGCTGCTGGTGGCTCAGGTTTGGATCCCGGGCACGCACTGACGCACAGCTTCTCTGGCCATGCTGAGGCTGCGTCCCACATGCAGCAACTGGAAGGATGTGCAGCTATGACATGCAACTATCTACTGTGGCTTTGGGGGAAAAATAAATAAATAAATAAAATTATTAAAAAAAAAGAAGTGGGGTGTACAGAGTGGTTATATACCATCAAAGAGCATGTACCACATGTGATTGCAATGTCCTTTTTACAATAGCCACGACATTGACCTGTCGGCACATCAATTGTTGGACACGGTGGGTATCAGCTCTGCTGTTTCCATGGGCATGGCTGTTGTCTTGAGTTGGGTGGTCACAGGATGGGCACAGCAATCAAATCCTAGCCTAGGGAGAAATGCTTATCCTTAAAGAAATGCCACTGTGGGGGAAGTTGCATTTACATCTTAAGGGTATTGTTCTTGTCTTTGGGACATGTTAATTGCTTAAAATAGATATATAATGGATGAACAGAGGCTACAGGGCCCTTTTGGAAAAAAAAATCTAGGTCAAGCCCAACTAGTTTTACACCAAATGGCTTCCTCATGTGCTCCAATATATCCTATTGCTTGCCATTTATTTATCATTTTCCCCCTTTTGATGTATAATCTTTTGATAGAAAACATTGATGATCAAAATATTGTCCCTCAGAGTCAGGGTGGTTGCTGCATGCCCTGGGTCTATCACGTCCCTCGGTGCCAGGCTTTTATCTCATCTATTTGCCCAGTTATTCATGTTGGGTGGAATTAGTCAGATATTGTGGACAAGCAAAGAGGTATATATATATAAACAGAGGAAGCATTTCATGGGTTTTGGATTAATTTTAGGTTGTTGCACAAACATTGTATATGTGCTTTTTTTTTTTAATATATATAGCCCCTTATGCTACATTGTGCACAATTATAGAACAAGTACGGTAACAATGATAATAATTAAACATTTTTTTAAAAGATTAGTTTAAAATGAGTTTTTAGGCATAGTCCTTATCAGAAAAGGAAATTTGTCCAGGGTTATAAGATTGATCGGCCATCTCAAGTCACCGAGCCACCATTACTCTAGTTTGCATGCCAGTCTTACAACACTAGGTAAAGAAAACAACAGTTTGAATATAATGATTAGTACAAGAATTCCAAGAAGTAATAGAAATAGGAATTGCAATCCAGATCGAAAAAGGGAACCAATACCAGAAGGGAGCCAACCAAACAAATCAAGGCTGGGTGTAGGATCACTTAAGGCATTCACCTGTTTTTCCATGTGCTTTAGTAGAGGTGACACATTGGAAGACTCGTCTGGTATAAACACACAGCATTCAGTTTGAATGATTGCACATGTACCACCTTGGGGTGCTGTAAGAATATCTAAGCCCATTCTATTTTGAAGGACAGCTTTTCTCATTAAAGACATTTCAGTATTTAAGAAAGCTATTCTTTCCTGACTATCGTTAAGGGCTTGTTAAGTAAATTTTGTCAGAGCCTCTATAGGTGATATGACATCTTCCAGCCCCAAGGAAGGAGCAAATATAGCTACTAGGTGGTCATACAAGTGTAACACTGAATGAGCCCATCTGGCCTTAAGGAGAGGCAGATTGGCAACAGATGTTAGCTCTGGACGACTCTTTCCCTGTATGCAAGAGAAGCCCAGAGTGCAGCGCCCTAGCCATCTTGGTGGCAGCCAAGGTCAGAGGTTTGTTCCACATAACCAGTGAGTTCCATTAGGAGCCATCTAATAGACGCCTGGTCTTCGAGACCAGTCTGTTCCAAACCAATCACTTTTTTATGTATAATAGTATTCTGACATGACTCAGTGGGTATCCAGCCTATCTTTAGAGTGTAATTTGGTAGATTTTGTTTGGAATAATTTCTCTGTAACCAACATAAAGGTGCTGGTATGTTTAAAGATCCATGGTTAGGAGTAAGCCAAACATATCCATCCCAAATTTGTGTGAAACCTTCCATGGTTTTTACTGTAATGTCTGGTTTCTTTTGTTTATCTGCAATTTTTTGGGATAATTGGATGGTTTGAGTAATAGAAAAGAATAACCGTATCCTGTATTACTAATAGTATGGGCTACTGACCATGTTTCAGGATCATAATTAGTAATATCAGACGAACTGTGAACATTAGAACTAGATTTTCGTATCACAATAAATTGCTTTAGAGCTTTCCAATCTGTGCCTCAAAAGGGAAAGACCCACCAAGGGTCTTAGAAAGTGGAAGTTGGCCACATAACCAACAAGTAGACTGATTTTCATGTGTAGCAAAGGAATGTGCCCATTGCAGAAAAACATTGCCATCAGAGGTCCATTCAGATGTAGATTGGAAAAACAAACATAGCATTAGGGAAACCTTAAATGGCATTTTTTTTTTGTAATCAACAAATGGTTTTGTAATTAGGTTCTAATCTATCTTATAAAGTTGAAGTGTAAACATTGGTGTAGGAAAATGGTAAGGCAATCTAGAAATTGATTATTTTAGCAATTACATAAAGGTTAAACACTACAAGGGTTTAAATGAGGAGATATAAGGTTAGGAATACAGACCTGGTCCAGAGTCTCAGGACAGCTGCCTACAACAGATGTCGTCTTCTTCTCATCCTGATTTGGAGATATTCGTCTTGGTCTGTCAAAGTTGGGTGTCAGAGACTGGAGTTGAAGTCTATTCAGGTGGAGAAGTCTTTTTTAAATGAGAAATGTGAATTCATGAGTTTATGCCTTTTAATTTTGCAGCACATGGATTGGTTAAAAGCACCTGATATGGTCCCTTCCAACGGGGCTGCAAAGAGTCCTTTATCAGGTATCTTTTCCAATAAACAAAATCTCCAGGTTGTAATCCATGATCCTTAAGGTCTTTGTCTCCTGGGAGCTTACAGTGAAAAGAATTAGCTACCAATTTCTCATTTCTCTTAAGAGCCTCAATGAGACCTTGACAATAATGTAAAATATCTCCTTTAAGTAAAGTTGGTTCCTACATTTCTTCATCTAATTGTATAGGTCGTCCAGTTATTATTTCGAAAGGAGACAGTCGATGTTTACCAAAGGATGTAGATCTAAGACTGAGGTGCATTAGTGGAAGAGCTTTTGGCCATGAGAAGCTAAATGCTTCTGAAAGCTTTGCCAACTGAATTTTGATCGAGCTATTAGTTCTTTCCACCGATGCTGAGGATTGGGGATGGTAAGCACAGTGGAAATGCTGCATTATTGGCCAAATACTACATATAGATTTAATTATTTGTCCGGTGAAATGAGTTCCCCGGTCACTATGTAACTCGGTAGGAATTCCCCAAGCAGGAATTATTCTCTCTAATAGTAATTTACCTACTGTTACAGCCGTTGCTCTTCTGCAAGGAAGGGCCTCAACCCAATGTGAGGACATACAGATTATTACCAAGATATATTTATATCCTTGAGATGGTGGCATTTAGACCAAGTTCAATTGCCATTCCTCAAAGGGTCACTTAGGAGGGGGAAAGTGGCCTTGTGACCCATGAAGTGATTTCCCTAGATTATAGTTTGGGCATATAACACAACGAGTATAAGTTTTATGGGCCACTGTGGGAAAAAGTTTCCAAAAGTATTGTTTTTCCCATAAAATCACCTTTTCAGGTGCCCAGTGGGTTAGTTGGTGTATATGCTGGAGCAGGGGCAATTGTGCTCCAACAAGTACCATGGGTTTCCTATTGGGTCCAAACCACATCTGTGAGGGGGTGTCAAAAATTCCCCCTTTTGACTGCCATATGTGTTTTTCTTCTTCCATGGCCACTTCTTGGGCCTGTAGAAGGAAGTCTTTTACTGGGTTAGCAGAGTTAATAGGAAGCAGCAGGCATTCTCGAGGCTGGGTAGGGAAAGCTTTCAAGGCTGTTTGTTTAGCAGCTGCATCAGCAAGCTGGTTTCCTTTAGCTTCCAAAGTATCAGATTTTGAATGCCCTGGCATTTTAATAATCACTAGTTGTCTCGATAGCTGTATAGAATATAATAATTCTGCAACCTGTTTCCCCTTCTTTATAGGCTGATCTGAAGAGGTTAAAAACCCTCGTTGTTTCCACAGCATTCCAAAGTCATGTGCTGCTCCGAAAGGATAACGATTGTCAGTGTCGATATTTGCTACCTGGTCTCTGGCCAATTGACAAGCTCAAGTTAAAGCAGTTAACTCGGCTTGCTGTGCTGACTTTATGTCTGGTAAGTAAAAACTCTCGATTACGTCTATTGAGGACATTACTGCATATCCAGCTCGATAACATCCTTGTTCATCCTTTGAGTAAGATCCATCTGTAAACCAAATTAGATCAGCATTATCAATGGGAGTTTCTTGCAAATCATTCCTAGGAGTAAGTAGGTAATTAGTTAATAAATGTAGTCGTGGGCATCTTCTTCTTGTGATGCTAGAAGTAAAGTTGCAGGGATAAGATTATTACACAGGGCTAAGGTAATATTAGGAGCAGAGAACAACAGAACTTCATAGGAGGCTAGTCGGCTGACAGAGTAATGCTGAGTGTGATGAGAATTTAGGAGAGATTTGACTGAGTGAGGAACATAGATAGTCAAAGGAGACCCCATCAGCATTTCTTCACTGGTCTTGCATAAGAGCGCTGCTACTGAAATGGCTCTCATACAAGGCGGAAGCCCTTTTGCCACTGAGTCTAACTGCTGACTATAATAACCTATAGGTCGATGTCGACCTTCATGTTTTTGACTTAAGATACCTAAGGGATTTCCTCTATCTTCATGTATGAAGAGGAAAAATGGCAAGCTGTAATTAGGATTTCCTAAAGCTGGTACTTGGGCCAAAACAGACTTTAAGGTAGTTGCTGCCTTCTCTCCTTCTGGTGTCCATACAATTAAATCAGGCTGGTCAGACTTTAGTAATGTATATAAGGGCTGGGCAATAAGTGAAAAGTTAGGTACCCAGTTCCTGCAATATCCAGTTAGTCCTAGGAATCCTCTTAAATTTGTCTTAGGGAGAGAAAAAACCAGGATTCCTTTAATCATTTCAGAATCAATCAACAGTCCATCCTTAGATATCAAGTGTCCTAGATGTTTTACAACAGGCAGGCAAAAAATGTAATTTGTCCTTGGACAATTTATGCCCCTTAGATGCTAGCTGTTGCAACAGATAAATTGTGTCCTTCTGAGAATCCAACTTAGTGTTTGAATGCAAGAGAAATCATCCACATATTGAATTAAAGTGGAGTCATTAGGGAATTCTATATTCACTAAGTCAGCCTTGAGTATCTGGGAAAAATAAGTGGGCGTCTCAGTATAGCCCTGTGGCATCACTGTCCAGGTATACTGGCGATCTTCTCACGTGAAGGTAAAAAGATATTGACTATTCTTTTCCACGGGAATGCTGAAGAAGACACTGCCCAAATCAGTGACTGAGAAATAGCAGCTGTTATTTGGAATGGCCGAGAGCAAAGTGTGTGGGTTAGGAACCACAGGATGTTGAGGAATCACGATGTTCTTTATAGGTCTCGGATCTCGAAAAAATCTCCCGCCTTTCCCATTCGACTTTTTTACAGGTAAGATAGGTGTATTACAGGGACTAGTACAAGGAATTATAAGTCTCTTTTCAAGAAATTCCTGAACGATAGGGCTTATCCCATTTAATGCCTCTGGTCTAAGTGGATATTGCCGAATATTAGATAGAGGCTTAGAGTTGTCAAAATCACCTTAATAGGAGTGGCTGATTTAATTTTCCCAATATCTGAAGAGGATGATGACCATAATTCTCTAGGAACTTGTAATAACAGGTCATCAGTTTTCTCTTCTATTTGAGTCATTGATTTCACAATCATCAACCTTTCAGCAATTACAGTCTGGTCAGCATCCCGATTTTCTGAATCTAGAAGCATTTCACCCTTTTGTGAAAAGGACGTTGTATGCTTCTAGAAGATCTCGTCCAATCAAATGAATTGGAGCACATTTAACCAGGAGAAACACATTTTTTCCTGTGATGGTTGTTAATTGAAAAATTACTGGTTCTGATTTAAAAACCTGCATTGGAAAATTCGAAACCCCTACCAATTGAACTATCTGTTTACTCCGAGGGAGAGGGCAATGAATAAGGGTAGGGTTGAGGACAGAAAAGCTAGCCCCGGCATCTACAAGGACCTTTAAAGTTTCCTCTCCAATAGTTATCTCAATTTCGCCTATGGCATTTGTGAGGAGGAGGGGAAATACCCTCTCGTAATCTTCTGAGCAGCCCTATTCCTGTTTATTGTTGTCACCCCCTAAATCCCATTTGAGTTTATGGCAGTCTTGTTTGAAATGACCAGACTTTTTGCAATAGTAACAGAAACGGTGATTTCGTTTCTGGTTAGATTATTTTTTTTTAATTTTTTGTTTATTGCAGTAACATTGGTTTATGACATTGTAAAAATTTCAGGTGTACATCATTGTACTTCTATTTCTGCATAGATTACATCATGTTCACCACCAAAATACTAATTACAACCCATCACCACACACATGTACCAAATTATCCCTTTCACCCTCCTCCCTCCCCCCTTCCCCTCTGGTAACCACCAATCCAATCTCTGTCCCTATGTGTTTGTTTATTGTTGTTATTATCTACTACTTAATGAAGGAAATCATACGGTATTTGACCTTCTCCCTCTGATTTATTTCACATTGCATAATACCCTCAAGGATGGCGTTTGTTGGGCCACGAAGCTGTTGTAGCTGTATACTCATAAACTTAGTGGCCTTTTTTTTTCTGGAAGGTTTTAGATGGTTTATGTGTAATAGTGACAAGAGCCTATTAAAGTCCAATCCAGTTCATGTCTCTTAACTAACATTGCTAATTCCTCATCTAATCCTTCGAAGGAAATTGAATTGAAAACTGGATCATTTTATTGATCCTCAAAACATTCAGGAGCCATCCCAGAGTGCTGTTTGAAGGTTTTCTCAAGCCTTTCAAAATAATCAAAGATAGATTCCTCGGGTCTATGCTTACATTGATGGACTTTAGGCCAATCTATCTTCCTGGGAAAAACTACTGGAATGGCTTTGTGTAAGTTTTGAGTGATATCTCTACACTCTTTAAGGTCATGAGGCTCATGCCTATGGAAATCCTCCAGGGGGTCTCCAATCTGCCTCTTTTATCCATTCATTTGCTTTGTTCTCAGACACCAGCAAATGCACAAGCTGATATAAATCTGAATGTCCTGTGCATATGTTCTAACAATAAAATTAAATTCTTGAGCAAACCCTAAAGGATATTGCAAAGGGTCTGGGAAGTCCTTCATCAAATTCTTAAATTCACTTCTAGTCCAAGGAGTATACACAAGAGCAGGCTCACCTCACCCAGTAACAGGTTTCTCCTTAGAGGGAACCACTATAACTTTAGGACTTTCAGTATCTGCTCCCTGAGAGTTACTCCTTGTTTTCTCTAGAGGTGGAGGAGGAGGGGAAGGTTAAGGAGGAGGAGGAGGTGAAGGAGGAGGAGGAGGTGAGGGAGGAGGAGGAGGTGAGGGAGGAAGAGTTGAGAGAGGATGAGTTAAAATGGATAGGTCAGGGTACGGAAGCTCAAAAAGGAAAGGATACACGGGTGCTGAGGGAGAAAATGGGCTCTGAGGTGCTGAAAGCGGCGGCGGTGGAGGAGGTAGAGGAGGTGAAGGGGGTGGACAGTTTCTGACTTCTCTCTCTTTAATTCAGAAATGGTCTCAGTCAGTTTATGGTTAGTCTCCTTTAAAGAAGTCATTTTATCATTATTACTCTTTGAAGCCTCTAAATGCCAATCGTAATAAGCTTCCCCTTCTTTTGTTTTGGTTTTATTGCAGGCTTTTTCAACTTGTGTGTGCAAATACAGTAGTTTTCAGAAGTCAAACGTTCCCAATTTTGGCCATTTACGACCTAAGTCATCCTTAGTTAACCTTTCCCATTTAGTTAAATACTTGCAAGGATTGTTTCCGTATGCAGTATACGTGAAAACAGCCGAAGTCCCCGTGGGGGGTTGTCCATCTGGAAGCCAGCAGGCTTTTGAAGCATGGTTTCCCATTTTTAGTTCTGTTTTTTTGTTTGTATTTTTATAAAGTCTGAACAACTTCTAGGAACTGTGTAGTGGGTCACAATTGTGCTGCTTTGAGTGTTATTCTCTAAAGGAATGTCGTAATCACTCTCTTACATGTCTCGATTTCTCCCGCTGGCAGTCTAGGACCACCGAGGGGGTTCAGAGTGCGGGTGACAAACCCTCATGTGCCAGTCCCCGGACGAAGCTATAATTAATTAACGTGAATGATAATGGAACGCCCTATAGGACCGCTATACGTCGTGAGGTTCACCTCTGACACTCCTACTGAGGATTTTCTGTCACCTGTAAAATGCCTTTTCAATCGGCAGGAGCCATGTCTCTTTTCTTCATAGGTGAACAAGTTCAGACTCACATTTCTTTATCAAGCAGTTTTGTTCAGACCTTATAAACATAATTCTTTCCAATTTTAAAGCCAAATTAAAAGGACAACCAACTCAGTTTGCTCCAAGCTTCCCCTAAGGTCCCTTGGCCTAGGAAATTCCCCCTAGGTTTTTCTCCACCTAGGAAATGTACCGGTACCCTTCAAAGCCTCTAGTCTCAAGACCTTAAAACAGCTCATATAAACTCCTGGACCATCAACTTATTTTTTTTTTATTATTTTTTTTGTGTGTGAGGAAGATCAGCCCTGAGCTAACTTCTGATGCCAATCTTCCTCGTTTTGCTGAGGAAGATTGGCCTTGGATTAAAATCTGTGCCCATCTTCCTCTACTTTATATGGGATGCTACCACAGCATGGTTTGACAAATGGTATGTCGGTGCGCACCAGGATCCAAACCTGTCAACCCGGGGCCGCCGCAGTGGAGCGTGCGCACTTAACCGCTGTGCCACAGGGGTGGCCCCTCTCTTTATTTCTAAAGCTGAAATGTCTAAATCATTCTCTGGGCTAGTTGGAGTTTCCATAAAATGAAAATGTAAATTTCAGGAAAATCCTTAACTTTCCAGAATAATCCTTAATATAGTATGGTAAGCACCTTTGCAAAATGTCACTGATTTTCAATGTCAGTGCCTCCACAAGGGTATCCTTGCATTGTCTTCCCTCCAACCACCTCTCACTTTGCCCCTCCCCAGGCTGATGGGCTCAAAGTGTTTACTGAGCAGTAAGAATGATCAGAGTCTGAAGGAGACTTCAAGGATGACTAAGCCATGTTTTCTGACCCCAACCATCACTCTCCATCTCTCCTTTAACTTCTATTTTTCTTATTCTGGTTTTTATTTTAGTTGTTTACTTGTCTTGTGAATTGTTGTTTAGTGGTTTATAATTACCATGTAAATTCATATTATTTTTTGCCTTAGAGTTTAGAAAGAACTTACATTAAACAAGGTGTTTTTCCCAGGCCTTTGATGTCTCTAATACCTTCCAATGCAATTCAAGTGGCTTCTTGTTTTTACTTCTCCATCATTATTCCTTCAGAATTATGTTCACCCAACACTTTTGATCTGACAAATGCTGCTTTACTCTGTAAACTTTTCTATGCCAAGACTCACGTGAGAAATCCCTCAAGCACCATCAGGAGGAGGAAGTCAAGAAGGCAGCACAGGCAGACTCTGAACTCACCTCCTCCCGCAGACACAGCCAATTTACAACTACTTGTGGAAAAATTACCACTGAGACAGAACTGAAAACAGGATAAGAGGAACCCCTGCAACAACGGACAATCCTAACTGAGGTAGACGAGGAAGAAACTCCCTTCTGGAGAGGAAAAATGCCACCTTCACAAGCTGCAGTGCCTCATGGCCATCCAGGAGTCACCCAAAGTTACGCAGCCCTCCCTGGAGGAGCGGGGCCCTGAACCGGGAAGCACCCCCACTGTGGGCATGTTGTGGACCCAGTACCATCGAGACGAGTGGCAGAATAAGTGACTTTGTCTGTTACTAAAACATTAGGGAGTACCCCCAGAAAAGCTGGTTCACAAACAAATTAGAAACCGGCTCTTAAAGGGCCCATGCACAAACTCACCCGTTTTAGAAAGCAACCAAAAATCACCAGAAAGAAAGGTGTACAGTGCTTTGGTGAAAAGAGATTCACCTAATAGGCCCTTTGTGCATCTCGGTGAGAGGTGAGACCTCTCCAGGGACTGGGACATTTGTGGCGAATATTGTTGTGGCCTGGTGTGGGCGTGCTGACATAGACGCCATTGGAGTTCTCCCTGAGGTCTGCTAGCCCAGGGTCTGTCCCACCCTCTAGAGCACCAATTTAATGCAGCTCAGCCAGGGCAGGCAGCCCACCCTAGAGACTGGCCCCACCCAACAACAAGCCCTCAGGCAACTTGTGGGCCTGCATAGATTGGTGACTATAATCTCTGCAGCCTATCAACTGAGACAACTTCATTGGGGCAGGGCGTGCACAAGGAGCAAGTGGAGAGTGTGGGGCAGTGGTGGAGTGTGTGGGGTTCCCACTGTGGAGAGACTGGGTCCTCTTTGGGAGGTTGGGGCACACACACGGGGCGGGACTGTGTTGACGGTGTGTGTGGACCTGTGGGCGGCAAGGCTTGTCAGCTGCAGAAGACTTGTGTTTCTCAAAGACCCACAGAGGGGGTTTGCCCCACCTTCCAAAGCCTGAAACAATTGAGTGCTCCCATGCCTGAGGCCAGCCCCACCCAGCTGCAATCCTCAGAGAGCTGACAAGAGACCCAAAGGCTGGAGGCTTATAGCAATTGTAAGGCCCTGAGCCTAACAACCTGCCACGCTGGGGGCCTACTCACTTAAAAGAAATACTGCAATACAAATGTGGTGTTAGAACTTGCAGCCAAATGTGCTGGGGCTCCCCACACCTCATAAAGAGACTGAAGGACCCACAACAACTACAAGCAGCTGAGCATTACAACAGCTGGCCAGGAGCATAACTCGGCCTCCCTGGGTGCCTACAGGGAGAGCAAACAGGCCACAACAGAAGGCCATGCATAGCTCACATAGTGGTCACCGCTGGAACATTGAGAACTGAGGGAAGCACACTGCAGGCCTCCTAAGCCATCACTTACATAAGGTCAGCTATCCAAGAGCAGGAGACGTAGCTGACCTACCTAATATGTAGACACAAACACAGGGAAAGAGGAAAAATGAGGAGGCAAAGGAATACATTCCAAGTAAGGGAACAGGACAAAACTCCAGAAAAGGAACTAAGTGAAATGGAAATGAGCATCCTACCTGACAGAGTGGTCAAACAAAGAGTGTTAAGGATGCTCACTGATCTGGGGAGAAGAATAGATGAACTCAGTGAGAATGCCAGCTAAGAAATGGAGGATATAAAAAGAACCAATCAGAAATGAAGAATACAATACTGGAAATGAAAAATTCACTAGAGGAACTCAAAAGCAGAGTAGAGGATACAGAAGAATGAATCTGTGAGATAGACAAAAGACTAGAAGACATTACCCAAGCTGAACAGGTAAAAGAGAAAAGAGTTAAGAAGAGTGAAGACAGTCTAAGGGACCTCTGCGATACCATCAAGCACACTAACATCTGTGTGATAGGTGTCTCGGAAGGAGAAGAGCGAAAAAAAGGGGCAGAGAATCTATTTTAAGAAATAATAGATGAAAACTTCCCTAACCTAAGGGACAAAACAGACATCCAAGTACAGGAAGCACAGAGAGCTCCAAACACGATAAACCCAAAGAGGCCCACACCAAGACACATCATAATCAAAATGTCCAGAATTAAAGATAAAGAGAGAATTCTAAAAGCTGCAAGAGAAAGACAAGTTACATACAAAGGAAACCCCATAAGGCTATCAGCTGAATTCTCAGCAGAAACCTTACAGGCTAGAAGAGAATGGCATGATATTTAAAGTGCTAAAAAGGAAAAAACTTACAGCCAAGAATACCCTATCCAGCAAGGTTATCATTCAAAATGGAAGGCAAGATCAAAAATTTCCCAGACAAGCAAAAATTAAAAGAGTTTATCACCAACAAACCAGTGTTACATGAAAAGTTAAAAGGACTGATTCAAGGGGAAAAGAGAAGAAAACAAATAGGAAAAATTATTTATTTCCATGATAAGAGGGTAATGGATACAAATGCAGAAAAAAGAAGTTAGATATGATATCAAAAACATAAAAGGAGGGAGGAGGGGAGTTAAAGAGTAGAGCTTTCAGACAGAGGTCAAACTAAAGAGACGATCAATTCTGTATAGAAGAAGAAAGGAACAGAGAAGGACTACTAAAACACTGAGAAAAAAAGTTAAAAAATGGCAGTAAGTACATACTTATCAATAGCTACTTTAAACGTCAATGGACTAAATGCTCCAATTAAAAGGCACAGGGTGGCTGACTGGATAAAAAAACAAGACCCATATATATGCTGCATACAAGAGACACACTTCAGACCTAAAGACACTCGCAAATTGAAAGTGAAGGGATGGAAAAAGATACTCCATGCAAATGGCAAGGAAAAGAAAGTTGGGGTAGCAGTACTCATATCAGACAAAATAGACTTTAAAACAAAAACTGTAAAAAGAGACAAAGAAGGGCATTACATAATGATCAAGGGAAAAATCCAACAAGAGGATATAACACTTGTAAATATCTACGCACCCAATGTAGGTGCACCTAAATATATAAAGCAATTATTAACAGACATAAAAGGAGAAATAGACAGTAACACAATAATTCTAGGGGACTTTAACACTCCACTTACACCAACGGATAGATCATCCAAACAGAAGATCAATGAGGAAACATTGGCCTTAAATGATACACTAGAACAGATGGACCTAGTAGATATACACAGAGCATTCCATCCAAAAACCAAAGAATATACGTTCTTTTCAAATGCACATGGAACATTCTCCAGGATTGATCACATATTAAGCCACAAAACAAGTCTCCATAAATTTAAGAAGATTGAAATAATACCAAGCATCTTTTCTGACCACAACGGTATGAAACTAGAAATGAACTATAGGAAGAAACTCAGAAAAGCCACAAATACGTGGAGATTAAAGAAAATGCTACTGAACAACGACTGGGTCAATGAAGAAATCAAAGAAGAAATAAAAAAATACCTGGAGACAAATGAAAATGAAAATACGACATACCAGAATTTATGGTATAGAGCAAAAGCAGTTCTGAAAGGGATGTTTATAGTAATACAGGCCTATCTCAACAAACAAGAAAAATCTCAAATAAACAATATAACAATGCACCTAAAGGAACTGGAAAAAGAACAAACACAGCCCAAAATCAGTAGAAGAAAGGAAATAATAAAAATCAGAGCAGAAATAAATGAAGTAGAGACCCAAAAAATCAATAGAAAAAATCAGTAAAACCAAGAGTTGGTTCTTTGAAAGCATCAACAAAATTGACAAATCTTTAGCTAGACTCATCAAGAAAAAAGAAGAGAAGGCACAAATAAGTAAAATCAGAAATGAAAGAGGAGAAATTACAACAGACACCTCAGAAATACCAAAGATTATAAGAGAATACTATGAAAAGCTATATGCCAACCAATTCGACAATCTGGAAGAAATGGATAAATTCTTAGAATCATACAACCTTCCAAAACTGAATCAAGAAGAAGTAGAGAATTTGAATAGACCTATCACCAGTAAGGCGATCGAAACAGTAATCAAAAACCTCCCCCAAAATAAAAGTCCAGGACCAGATGGCTTCCCTGGTGAATTCTACCAAACATTCAAAGAAGACTTAATACCTATCCTTCTCAAACTCTTCCAAAAATTTGATGAGGGGGAGAAGCTCCATAACACATTCTACAAAGCCGACATTACCCTGATACCAAAACCAGACGAGGACAACACAAAAAAAGAAAATTACAAGCCAATATCACTGATGAACATCGATGCAAAAATCCTCAACAAAATACTAGCAAATCGCGTACAACAATACGTTAAAAAGATTATACACCATGATCAAGTGGGATTTATTCCAGGTATGCAGGGATGGTTTAACATTTGCAAATCAATCAACATGATACACCAAATTAATATAATGAAGAATAAAAATCACATGATCATCTCAATTGTTGCAGAGAAAGCATTTGACAAGATACAGCATCCATTTATGATAAAAACTTTGAATAAAATGGGTATAGAAGGAAAGTACCTCAACATAATAAAGACCATATATGACAAACCCACAGCTAATATCATCCTCAATGGTGAAAAACTGAAAGCTGCTCCCTCCCCATCAGATCAGCGATCCGGTCCGCGTGGCTCCCAGAGAGGTGGGAGGGGCGGCCCTCGGCGGGAAACTGTAGCTTTTCGGGCGCTCTCAGCCAGTGGGAAACTCCCGCACAGAGGGCTCAGAGGAGCCACAGGGCTACCATCAACATCTGAGCAACCCAGAGAGCGGATAAAGAGGGGCAAACGAGAAGCCTCCCACGTCAGGGACCCAGAGGGCAAAAGAGAGAGCTCCCCCCTCCCCGCAACCCGGAGTCTGCAGCTCGACCAGATCTAGCGGTCCGAGGCAGACCTGAATAAACTGGACTGGACCCGTGGATCGCAGTGAGGAAAAGAAACAAAACAAAACAAAACAAAACTGCGGATCGCAGCAGAAAAACTGGGGCAGAGCGCAGGGGGCTTAGACTACACAGCCCTTTACCACCACACAGTGGCGGCAGGTGGAAATTGCAACCAGAGACTTCCAGGATGAGGAAAATCAAAACCAACACAGGAACCACAATGCAAAAATATATGAAATCACCAGACCAGAAACAAAATGACAAGCACCCAGAAATCAACCCCGAAGACACAGAAATCCATAAACTAAATGACAGAGATTTCAAAATAGCTATCATAAAAACACTCAACGAAATACGAGACAACACAGACAAACAATTAAATGAGATTAGGAGTTTCTTCACAAAAGAGATTGAAATCATAAAGAAAAACCTATCAGGGCTGATGGAGATGAAGAACACAATGGAGGAGATAAAGGAGAATCTGGAATCTTTAAAGAACAGAGCTGACAATATGGAGGAAAGAATTAGTACTTTAGAGGATAGGAATACAGATATACTCCAGATGGAAGAAGAGAGAGAACTAAGACTAAAAAGAAATGAAGAAAGACTCCGAGAAATATCGGACTCTATTAGAAAATGTAACATAAGAATTATAGGTATTCCTGAGGGAGAGGAGAGGGAAAGAGGAACAGAGAGCCTATTCAAGGAAATAATAGCTGAAAATTTCCCAAATCTGGGGAAGGAGCAGGAAATACCAGTAAGCGAAGCCAACAGGACTCCTATATATATTAACAGACAAAGGCCTTCACCACGACACCTAGTGGTAAGGCTAGCCAGGGTCAACGACAAAGAAACAATATTAAGGGCAGCTAGACAAAAACAAAAAATAACGTACAAAGGAACTCCCATCAGGCTCTCAGCGGATTTCTCAACAGAAACTTTTCAGGCTAGAAGAGACTGGAATGATATATTCAAAATACTAAAAGACAAAAACTTTCAGCCAAGAATACTCTATCCAGCAAAAATATCCTTCAAATATGATGGAGAAATAGTAACTCTCCCAGATAAACAAAAGCTAAGGGAGTTCATGGCCACGAGACCGCCACTACAAGAAATACTCAAGAAGGCCCTCAGGCCTGAAAACAAGAAGAGAAAGGGAACACAAAGCTTGGAGTAAGGAGAATAGTAGGTAGACAAAATCAGAGAAATAGTAGATCTTTACCGGAATAGGTTAGCAACCACTTAAATACTAAACTCAAAGATCAAAGGAAGAAATTCACCAAAAATAAATTTAACCTCATCACTGTAAACACACAGCCACAACACAAGATAGAATAAGGTATAACAAGAGCAACTTAGAAGGGGAAGAGGAAAGTGACTGAATTGACTTAGTATAAGGAAATAGGAGGCTATCAGATAATGGACTATCTCATACAGAAGATTTTTCGCCCAAACCTCAAGGTAACCACTAAACAAATAATCAAATTAAAACCACATATGATAAACAAAGAGAAAACTAGAAGAATCATAAGACAGAACAACCAAACTGAATTGGCAGTCCAAAACAAATGGGACAAGAAACAAAGGAAATGCAAAAGAACCAGAAAATAAGTGACAAAACAGCAACATTCAACCCTCATGTTTCAATAGTTACCCTAAATGTAAATGGATTGAACTCTCCAATCAAAAGATACAGAGTGGCAGGATGGATTAAAAAGCAAGACCCAACAATATGCTGCCTTCAGGAAACACATCTTAGCACTAAAGACAAGCACAGGCTCAGAGTGAAAGGATGGAAGACAATACTCCAAGCTAATGGCAAACAAAAGAAAGCAGGTGTTGCCATACTCATATCAGACAAAGTAGACTTCAAGATAAAACAGGTTAAGAAAGACAAAGAAGGGAAATATATAATGATAAAAGGGACACTCCATCAAGAAGACATATCACTTATAAATATATATGCACCCAACATAGGAGCACCAATGTACATAAAACAACTATTAACAAGCCTAAAAGGAGAAATCAACAACAACACAATAATAGTAGGGGATCTTAACACCCCACTTACAGCAATGGATAGATCATCCAGACAAAAAGTTAATAAAGAAATATTAGACTTAAATGAAAAACTGGACGAGATGGACCTAGTAGACATATACAGAGCACTCCACCCAAAAACAGCTGACTACACATTCTTCTCAAGCGCGCATGGAACATTCTCTAGGATAGACCATATGTTGGGAAACAAAGCAAGCCTCAATAAATTTAAGAAGATTGAAATCATAACAAGCATCTTTTCAGACCATAAGGCTATGAAACTGGAAATGAACCAGGAAAAAAAAACTGGGAAAGTGACAAAAATGTGGAGATTAAACAACATGCTACTGAACAACCAATGGATCATTGATGAAATTAAAGGAGAAATCAAAAACTATCTGGAAACAAACGAAAATGATAACATGCCATATCAAACCATATGGGACGCAGCAAAAGCGGTCCTGAGAGGGAAACTCATAGCGATACAAGCCCACCTTAACAAACAAGAAAAAGCCCTAATAGGCAACCTTAAATTACACCTAACAGAACTAGAAAAAGAAGAACAAACAAAGCCCAAAGCCAGCAGAAGGAGAGAAATAATAAAAATCAGAGCAGAAATAAATGATATTGAGACCAAAAAAACAGTAGAAAGGATTAATGAAACAAAGAGTTGGTTCTTCGAGAAGATAAACAAAATAGACAAACCCTTAGCCAGGCTAACTAAGAAAAAAAGAGAAAAGGCTCAAGTAAATAAAATTAGAAATGAAAGAGGAGAAATTACAACGGATACCATGGAAATACAGAGGATTATAAGAGAATACTATGAGAAATTATATGCCAACAAATTGGACAATCTAGAAGAAATGGATAAATTCTTAGACTTATACAACCTCCCAAAATTGAACCAAGAAGAAATGGAGAATCTGAATAGACCAATCACAAGTAAAGAGATTGAAATAGTAATCAAAAACCTCCCAAAAAATAAAAGTCCAGGACCAGATGGCTTCTCCAGTGAATTTTACCAAACATTCAAAGAAGATTTAATACCCATCCTCCTCAAACTATTCCAAAAAATAGAGGAAGATGGAAGACTTCCTGAATCATTCTATGAGGCCAACATCACCCTGATACCGAAACCAGACAAAGACAATACAAAGAAAGAAAATTACAGGCCAATATCGCTGATGAACATTGATGCAAAAATCCTCAACAAAATATTGGCAAACCGAATACAACAATATATTAAAAAGATCATACACCATGATCAAGTGGGATTTATACCAGAGACGCAGGGATGGTTCAACATCCGCAAATCAATCAACGTGATACATCACATCAACAAAACAAAGAATAAAAACCACATGATCATCTCAATAGACGCAGAGAAGGCATTTGACAAGATACAACATCCATTTATGATAAAAACTCTCAATAAAATGGGAATAGAAGGAAAGTACCTCAACATAATAAAGGCCATATATGAGAAACCCACAGCTAACATCATACTCAACGGGGAAAGACTGAAAGCCATTCCTCTGAGAACAGGAACGAGGCAGGGCTGCCCACTCTCACCACTCCTGTTCAACATAGTACTGGAGGTTTTGGCCAGAGCAATTAGGCAAGAAAAAGGAATAAAAGGAATCCAAATAGGTAACGAAGAAGTGAAACTCTCACTATTTGCAGATGACATGATTGTATATATAGAAAACCCTAAAGAATCTGTTGGAAAACTGTTAGAAACAATCAACAACTACAGCAAAGTTGCAGGGTACAAAATCAATCTACAAAAATCAGTTGCATTTCTATATGCTAATAATGAACTAACAGAAAGAGAGCTCAAAAAGATAATACCATTTACAATTGCATCCAAAAGAATAAAATACCTAGGAATAAATCTTACCAAGGAGGTGAAGGACCTATACAATGAGAACTACAAGACATTACTGAGGGAAATCTACGATGACATAAAGAAATGGAAAGATATCCCATGCACGTGGATTGGAAGAATAAACATAGTTAAAATGTCTATATTACCTAAAGCAATCTACAGATTCAATGCAATCCCAATCAGAATCCCAATGACATTCTTCACAGAAATAGAAAAAAGAATACTAAAATTTATATGGGGCAACAAAAGACCCCGAATAGCTAAAGAAATCCTAAAGAAAAAGAACAAAGCAGGAGGCATCACAATTCCTGACTTCAAAACATACTACAAAGCAATAGTAATCAAAACAGCATGGTACTGGTACAAAAACAGACACACAGATCAATGGAACAGAATTGAAAGCCCAGAAATAAAACCACACATATACGGACAGCTAATTTTCGACAAAGGTGCTAAGGACATGCAATGGAGAAAGGAAAGTCTCTTCAATAAATGGTGTTGGGAAAACTGGACATCCACATGCAAAAGAATGAAAGTGGACCATGTGCTATCGCCATTCACAAAAATTAACTCAAAATGGATCAAAGACCTGAAGGTGAGACCTGAAACTATAAAACTCATAGAAGAAAATATAGGCAACACACTATTTGACATTGGGTTTAAAGGAATCTTTTCGGATGACATGCCTACCCAGACTAGGGAAACTAAAGAAAAAATAAACAAGTGGGACTTTATCAGACTAAAGAGCTTTTATACGACAAATGAAATCAGAATCAAGATGAACAAACAACCAACCAGCTGGGAGAGAATATTTGCAAAACATACATCTGACAAGGGGTTGATCTCCATAATATATAAAGAACTCACACAATTGAACAACAAAAAAACAAACAACCCGATCAAAAAATGGGCAGAGGAAATGAACAGACACTTCTCCAAGGAAGATATACAGATGGCCAATAGGCACATGAAAAGATGCTCAACATCACTAATCATCAGGGAAATGCAAATCAAAACAACACTAAGATACCACCTCACGCCCGTTAGAATGGCTATAATCACCAAGACAAAAAACAACAAATGTTGGAGAGGATGTGGAGAAACAGGAACCCTCATACACAGCTGGTGGGAATGCAAATTGGTGCAGCCTCTATGGAAAACGGTATGGAGATTCCTCAAAGAATTAAAAATAGAGATGCCCTATGATCCAGCCATCCCACTACTGGGAATCTATCCAACGCACCTGAAATCAACAATCCAAAGAGGCTTATGCACCCCTATGTTCATTGCAGCATTATTCACCATAGCCAAGAAGTGGAAGCAACCTAAGTGTCCCTCGACTGACGATTGGATTAAGAAAATGTGGTATATATATACAATGAAATACTACTCAGCCATAAAAAAAGACAAAATCGTCCCATTTGCAACAACATGGATGGGCCTGGAGCGTATTATGTTAAGTGAAATAAGCCAGAAAGAGAAAGACAAACACTGTATGATCTCACTCATATGTGGAATATAAACCAACACATGGACAGAGAAAACTGGACTGTGGTTACCCGGGAAGGGGGGGTGGGGGGTGGGCACAAGGGGTGAAGGGAGTCATATATGGGGTAATGGACAAACAAAAATGTACAACCCAAAATTTCACAATGTTAGAAACCATTAAAATATCAATAAAAATCAAAAAAAAAAAAAACTGAAAGCTATCCCTCTAAGAACAGGAACCAGACAAAGATGCCCACTCTCACCACTCCTATTTAACATAGTACTGAAAGTCCTAGCCAGAGCAATCAGGCAAGAAAAAGAAATAAAAGGAATCCAAATTGGAAAGGAAGAAGTGAAACTGTCACTACTTGCAGATGACATGATTTTATATATAGAAAAACCTGAAGAATCCACCAGAAAACTTTTAGAAGTAATAAACAAATATGATAAAGTTGCAAGATACAACATCAACCTACAATAATCAGTTGCATTTCTATACACTAACAACGAAGTAGCAGAAAGAGAAATTAAGAATACCACCCCAGGGCTGGCCTGGTGGCGCAAGTGGTTAAGTGCAGGCACTCCGCTGCAGCAGCCCGGAGTTCGCCAGTTCAGATCCCGGGTGTGCAACGACGCACCACTTGTAAAGCCATGCTGTGGCGGCATCCCATATAATGCGGAGCAAGATCGGCACGGATGTTAGCCTAGGGCCAGTTTTCCTCAGCAAAAAAAAAAAGGGGGGGAGGATTGGCAGATGTTAGCACAGGGCTGATCTCCTCAAAAAAAAAAAAAGAATACAACCCCATTTACAAATGCAACAAAAAGAATAGAATATCTTTTACAATTGCAACAAAAAGAGTAGAATACCTAGGAATAAACTTAACCAAAGAGGTGAAAGAGCTGTATACGGAAAACTGTACAACATTGCTGAAAGAAATTGAAGAAGACACAAAGAAATGGAAAGATATTCTGTCCTCTTGGATTGGAAGAATTAGCATAGTTAAGATGTCCATACTTCCTAAAGCAATCTATAGATTCAATGCAATCCTTATCAAAGTTCCAACAACATTTTTCACAGAAATAGAACAAAGAATCCTAAAATTTATATGGAACAACAAAAGACCCCAAATAGCTAAAGGAATCCTGAGAAAAAAGAGCAAAGCTAGAGGTATCACACTCCCTGATTTCAAAATATACTACAAAGCTATAGTAACCAAAACAGCATGGTACTGGCACAAAAACAGACACACAGATCAATGGAATAGAATCGAAAGCCCAGAAATAAACCTACACATCTATGGACAGCTAATCTTTGACAAAGGAACCAAGAACATACAATGGAGAAAAGAAAGTCTGTTCAACAAATGGTATTGGGAAAACTGGATAGCCACATGCAAAAAAATGAATGTAGACCCTTACCGTACACCATACATAAAAATTAACTCCAAATGCGTTAAAGACTTGAATGTAAGACCTGAAACTATGAAACTTCTAGAAGAAAACATAGGCAGTACACTCTTCGACATTGGTCTTAGCAACATATTTTCAAGCACCATGTCTGACCTGGCAAGAGAAACAATAGAAAAAATAAATAAATGGGACTACATCAAACTAAAAAGCTTCTGCACAACAAAGGAAACCATCAACAAAATGAAAAGGCAACCTAACAATTGGGAGAATATATTTGCAAACCATACATGTGATAAGGGCTTAATCTCCAAAATATATAAAGAACTCATGCATCTCAACAACAAAAACACTACCAACCCAATTAAAAAATGAGCAAAAGACCTGAACAGACATTTCTCCAAAGAAGATATACAGATGGCCAACAGACACATGAAAAGATGTTCAAAATCATTAACTATCAGGGAAGTGCAAATTAAAACTACAATGAGATATCTCCTCACGCCCGTCAGAATGGCTGTAATTAACAAGACAGGAAACATGTGTTGGAGAGGATGTGGAGAGAAGGGAAGTCTCATACACTGTTGGTGGGAGTGCAAACTGGTGCAACCACTATGGTGAACATGATGTAATCTATGCAGAAATAGAAGTATAATGATGTACACCTGGAATTTATACAATGTTATAAACCAATGTTACTGCAATAAACAAAACATTTAAAAAAAAAAAAGGCACCATCAACTAGGTGACCCTACATTCCTCACATCTGTTTCCTTGATTTGTTCCTAAATAAAGATGTTTCTTTTGTGTGTGTGTGAGGAAGATCAGCCCTGAGCTAACATCCGTGCTAATCCTCCTCTTTTTCTTTGCTGAGGAAGACCAGCTCTGAGCTAACATCTATTGCCAATCCTCCTCCTTTTTTTTTCCCCACAGCCCCACTAGATAGTTGTATGTCATAGTTGCACATACTTCTACGTGCTATATGTGGGATGCAGCCTCAGCATGGCCAGAGAAGCGGTATGTCAGTGCGCGCCCGAGATCCGAACTCAGGCTGCCAGTAGCGCCACGCGCACACTTAACTGCTAAGGCACGAGGCGGGCCCAAGATGTTTCTGAAATGAATAATAAATTGTACCAAGTGGTCATTGTATAAAAAGCACTATCACAGATACCTTAAAGAGAACAAATGGAAAAGAATATTCAATTCCTCAGATAGGTTTGCAATCAAATGAGGCATTGAGGGGACCAGGGGGCACTGATCAGAGCAGGATCCTAAGAGAAGAGTTTTAAGTCAATTTCAAATGAGGTTGAAACTGGAATGAGATAGTATTTTACCAGTTATCCGATATCATAAGCATTTTTCTGACCTTTGAGAATTTATTTGCATATAAACTGCATGTGTGTGGTAGGAGAGTGCTGATATTGTTTAATTTCTTTTTATTATTCAGCACTTTGTAATAGATGTGGCTATTCACAATTAATAAAGATCATAACGTGGAGAGACCCAACTTTCAACTGCCTGATATTATCAATTCTTACACAAAGCTAGAGTTTTAAAGATCAAATTTCATTCTAGTTACCTTTCAACTAGTCCATTTATATCAGAAAGCTGCTGAGTTTTAGGAAAATACTTCAAAACACAAATTTTATATGTAATTTCAAAAGCAAAAATTTAGTTAAAAACTGGGTGGTAACCCATTTTGCTATCATATATTAATCTTTAACATGGGAACAAACTTTTTTTGAGAATATAATTGATATTTGCCTATTTATATATTGTAGAATGTTAAAGGATTTACAGTTTTAATAGTATTTCAAATACCAGAGAATAAAAAAGAGAATTGTTTCAGTTTTATGAAATAGTTTTTTAGACATAGAAGATTTTCACAGCATATTACTTGAAAATAAAATAATCAGTGAGGTTTAAGCCATGTGGTTTTATTTTAAACTTGCTCATTCCATAGGAGCATCACTAAAAGCCCTCCAGGAGTAGCTGACACTCTTTCCCTCTATATGAGCACCAGCTGCGTTTGCTTTAAGCATCAGACTCTCGGACAACACCATAGCCCTCAATTCCGTTTAGTTGAGAAAAGGCTTTATGTGTCATGTGTTTTTTCTAGGGGTATGGAGCTCCCAGACTTATTAACTACACAGAGAGAGGAAGAGTCAGAACACATTCAATAAACCCTAGTGTGCTCAGGTGAGATGGTAAGTGCCTGAACTCACATCTGAAGAAGAACTTAGAGGATGCTTTCTGACTCTGCTTCATGCCTGACTAAGCAGTCCTGGACATCCCCGTTATGGCCACAGAATAACACAGGCAGCCTTGATGGACCAGAAGTCCTCCTATGTCCATCATTTGTACAGAACAAACTGGCTTAAGACCTCTCGTTTCCTGCTGCAGTGGTAATTTACAGAGATACAGAACTGCCATCTAGTGACTCAGAAGAAAACAGCAAGGTGCTTTACATGGAAAATGAAATTGTAAGTTTTTAAAAAAAGAACAGTGAAGCACTAAAGTTGGTAAAGTTGACACAAAGTTGACAGAATGTGGCACACAAAAGTTATAGTAAAACTGGAAAATGTGTAGGTGAAGTAACCAGTTGTTCTCTATGCCTCTAAAATATGACTTGACATTTGACTCATAAATAGTATAATTTAAATATAATAGAATAACTTTGGAAATAAACTTCTCATCTCATCTCATCCAATGTTGTTGGCAGGAGCCGGTATTAAATAGCAAGATGGTGAGTACCCATGTGGAAGCACCATTTTTATCACAGTGGAGAGAATATGAGGCATAAAACCCAACAGACTGATGTTCAGATCTTCCCTTTTACCCTTGATCAATTTTGTAAACATGGTCTTTTTTAAATTTTTTTTTGTGAGGAAGATCAGCCCTGTGCTAACATCTGCCAATCCTCATCTTTTTTTGCTGAGGGAGACTGACCCTGGGCTAACATCCGTGCCCATCTTCCTCCACTTTATACGGGACGCCACCACAGCATGGCTTGCCAAGCGGTGCATTGGCACGTGCCCAGGATCAGAACCGGTGAACCCCGGGCTGGTGCAGTGGAATGAGCGCACTTAACTGCTTGTCCCACCAGGCAGGCCCCTAAAAATGGTTTTCTTTATCAGTTAAATATGAATTATAATAGTTACTTTAAAGGATTACTGTAAGAATTGCATGAGGTAATACAGTAAAGGAACCGGTGTAGAGTCATAGTTAATTCTCCTGCCCTGTCTCTCTTCTATGAAACATACACAAATCATCTAAGAATAGAACTCGTCTATACAATAAACTTATGACAAAGAGTCAATGGCTCCAGAAGTAAGGGCCACCATTGTTGAGGGCTTAACCTCAATTGCTTCCAAATACTGTTAACTCTCAATTAATTTTATGCGTTTTCGGTCTTCCAGACACTTCACTGGCTACAAGGAAAGGAGAAGGTGTGAAATTTAAATTGATCTATTTCACCCTTGAATGGCCTAACTGTAACATCAGGTGTTTTAAATCACCTAGTTCATCAGGTTTTCTGCTTATTACTATATATTTTACCATGGTTCACAGCCCGAGAAAAATAGAAAATCATTATAATTTTACACACATGAATATATATTTTGACTATTACAGCTGGAATCTTAATATATAGAGCAATGTTGTACATGTTTTGTCCTTGTTGATAGTACAGAATACTTTTGTCAAGGTTTTCTTTGGCATTATCATATTTAATGAAAAACTCAGTAATATATGCCCTGGAGATAAGGATTTAGAAAAATCTAACATATTATCCTAGTCATGCCTCAAAACAAAAGCTATAAAAATAATGAGAGGATATTTTGAAGGCACTATTTTTCTTAATTATTTCCAACTTTATGTCCCTTTACCTCTTTTTAATCATTCTGCATCTTATTCGCTACTGGCTAATTAACTCACTGTAATTAAATAACCCTCAGCTGAGTCCCCCATGCCTCTTCAAGTGCCCCAGCCTGATGTAGGTCTCATCTCTGACAAAAAGAAGCTGGGAAAACCTGTTTTGTGACAGTATTCTTAAGGATATCTTTACTCTTACAATAATAGCTATATTTTTGAAAGGCACCAGTGGATTATAAAATCAAGTACTCGACCAATGTTGTATCCTCATTTTCCCTCCAGGGGGAGCACAACTTTCATGTGTAATGCAGGGCTGCTGCTTTATTGTTTTTTCCTTTCAAGATATTACTTGTAAAACATGTCGACGTAAATAATCTATAATCAATCTATAAATCAAAATTGGGGTGAGTTTATTATGAGCCAACTTTTGAGGACCATGGCCCAGGGCCTTCTTTCCCTAAAGAAGGAAGGGCACCAAAGAAGTGGAGTGTACAGAGTGGTTATATACCATCAAATACCATGTATCACATCAGATTGCAATGTCCCTTTCACAATAACCACAAGATCGCCCTGCCAGATTGCTCTGCCAGAATAGCTATTGATGGACAGAGTGGGGAGGGTGTGGCTGGTGTCAGGTCTGTTGTCTAGAGCTGGGTGGTCACAGGATCAGTGCAGCAGTCAAATCCCAGCCTAGGGAGAAATGCTTATCCTTAAGGAAATGCCAAGGAGGGGGAAGTTGCATCCTTATCTTAAGGGAATTTATTCTTCTCTTTGGGACATGGCAAAGCAGATACACGATGCAGGTGACAGGCCCTTCTGGAAAAACAAACCCAGGCTGAATTAGTTTTACCCCAAATGGCTTCCTCATATGCTCCAATATATCTTATTGCTTACCATTTATTTATCATTTTCTCCCTTTTGATCTATAATCTTTTGATAAAATCATTGATGATCAAAATATTGTCTTTTGGCCCAGAGTGGTTGCTGCCTGCCCTGGGTCCCTCATGTCCCTCGGTGCCAGGCTTTTGTCTCATTTATTTGCCCAGTTGTCCACCTTGGGGGGAATTAATTGGATATAGTGGACAAACAAAGAGGTATATATATATACTAATAGAGGAAGCATTTCATGGGTTTTGGATTAATTTTAGGTTGTTGCACAAACATTGCATATGTGCTTTTTATGACTCCTTGTATTTATGCTCTTCACAATTATAGAACAAGTACAGTAACAATGATAATAATTTAACTTCTTTGAAAAGATTAGTTTAAAATGAGTTCTTAGGCCTAGTCCTTATCAAAAAGGAGGTTTGTCCAAGGTTATAAGATCAATCGACCACCTCAGCTTTCATTACTCCAGCTTACATGACAGTCTTACAGCACTGAATAAAGATAACAGCAATTAGTTTAAATATTATGATTATACAAGAATTCCAAGAAGTAATAGAAATAGGAATTACAATCCAGATCGAAAAAGGGAACCAATACCAGAAGGGAGCAAACCAAAAAACTCAAGACTGAATGCAGGATCTCTTATGGCATACACCTGCTTTTTCATGTGCTTTAGCAGAGATGACACACTGCAAGACTCGGCAGGTATGAAAACACAACATTCAGTTTGAATGATTGTATGTGTACCACCTTGGGATGTAGTTAAAATATCTAAGGCCATTATATTTTGAAGGACAGTCTTTTTATTGAAGACAACTTAATATTTAATAAGGCAATTCCTGCTTGACTGTCATTAAGGGCTTCTGTATGTGATGTGACATCATTTAGCCCTAAAAAAGGAACAAATATAGCTAGCTGCTCGGTGGTGATACCAGGGAAACACTGAATGAGCCCATCTGGCCTTAAGCAGAGGAATGTTGGCAGCAGTTGTCACTGTGAATCCTTCCCTGCATTTAAGGGAAGATTGGGTGCAGTGTTTTAGCCATCAGGCCAGTAGTCAAGGCCAGAGATTTGTTCTATATAACCATTAAGTTATATTAGGAGCCTCCCGATAAATGCCTGTACTTTAAAACCAGTCTGTTCCAAATCAATCACTTTCCTTAAGTATGATAGTATTCTGAAAATCTTAACTGTAACAATTTGTTGGGGAAAGAGGGAGAATCTCCCTCTATCCTTTTTCCTTAAGGTTCTTATGGCTGGTCAAATAATTAACAAGACAGGTTAGCAGGAGAAAATAATACCAAGTTTAATAACATGTATACATGGGAGAAACTCAGAAATGAGCATCTTGCCCCACTGTCTAAGCTGCTTGCTTAAGTATTGCAGCTAAAGGCGAGGAGCGTGTTGGGGGTGGGTAGTGGCCTGGGACTTCAGAGGGCAGGAAGACAATTCTTTTCAGGGTCAGCTATAGATAATGTGGTCAGGGAGAGACAGAGTTTTTGATAAAAGAGGCTTGGTGCCTTTCCTATTGTAACCTGTATCCTACATTATCATTACAGCCATCATAACAACTCTTTCTTGAAACATATCTTTTGTTTTAAATTCTTTAGGCAGTTTGGGAGGGGAAACTCAAATATTCTTCCTGAGTTCTCTGAGTCCTTATTGTCTTCAGCTTGAAAGAATCCGCATACCAGAGTGGTGCCTCCTGGGGCAGCTTGCCCTGAGCACCATCAAATTATAAAATAGGTATACAGTTTAAGCATAACAAAGGTTTAAATGAGTGGATTTAAGGTTGAGAATACTGGCCTGGTCCGAAGTCTTGGGGCAGCTGTCTACAACTGATGTTGTCTTGTTCTCATCATAGTGTGTAGATATTTGCTCTCTTCCTATAAGGAGGAAGATACTAAACTTATTAGGCTTACTCAGTATGTTAAACTACATGGGAAGCATTGTCAGACAAGTGATGATAAACCTGCTTAAGTGGTATTTTGTGTGTAAATGTTATTGATATAGGCATTTTAAAATTGTATAACATTACTGTAATTCTGATCTGTCCTGGTTATCAATCATAATTCTGGTTATTATTATTTTAAAGTGTTGTATGTCACAAAATTAACCAAATTTCTTTGTCAATTACCATTTTGAGGTCTTGTTTACAGACTTATTTCTTTGTTCTAATGCTTTTGCAAAATGTTTCAACTTCAGAAATATTCATGGAAAGGACTGTGACAGTTACACTGGAGTACAGGCTTCTGATAAACTTGCTGATCATAAAACTGAACTGGGTAAGAAATTACAGAAATCTGATGGAGAAACTGATGACTTCATGAAGCCACTAACAAAAAGATTGGGATCAAAAATGGATTACACAGGACTGAATGAACTGATAAGGATGTTTATAATTTTTATGATTTTTCATTTGAAGTATTGCTGAATTTTTAATATTTTGTTTTTTCAGATTTAAAGAAAACTTTTTCTCTTTTCTCCTGAGCTAGCTATAACTTACAGAAATTTGGTAAATGATACTTTTGTAAGCAATATTAAAATACTTCTCTTTTTCTCTCTACCTGATCCCTCCAGAATTTAAAAACTCTTAGTAAGTGAGTATTGTTGTTTTCATGGCAATAGTTATTTGCATAAGTTCAATAAGAATCTGTTCTCCTTATAACAGGACACAATTGGAAACACTGGTTATATTACCAAGGTTGTGACTGGAACATCATATTTGCGATATAGCCATAAAGATTTGAGGAATGAAAATTGGATTTTATGGAATAAAGCCGTGTAGAAATATTGGCCTGGTGCCTTATGTTCAATGTTCCAAGCAGCATTTACTGGATAAGTAAAGAATGTCACTTATCTAGAAGGTACAAGGAACCTTGAAATATTTTGGGGGAACCTCAGAAGAGAGGAATTCACCCAAATCTGTAGGTATTGCAGGCGAAGTCTGATGACAAAATCCTTGGCTTTCCTGGCCTCGAGAGGCCTTTAAAGTTCAATCTGAGATTCCTTATAAAAAGTTCCAGCGAAGCAGATTTAAAAGAGCTTGTATGATCAATTGCTATTATTGATGTACTTATGTAAATAATTGGGCCAACTTTATTGGAACTAGACTTATTTTACAAACTAGTTAGTCTAAATTTGGCTATCTTTGATAAAAATGAGGGTGATTTTAGAAAGAAAAATTATATTTCAGTAAAAACTACAGTGTATATTTGCGGATATTAGATTCAAGTTTTGTTAATTGTCTTTTGAGGTTTTTGTTTTATATTTATTTACTGGACTGGATCCTGATTTCTTCTAGTCTCCTAAAATAGCTGGCTACAGATCTCCAAACTAACGTTTTTCATTTTTTCCATCATTTTCATTTGGAATCACTGAGAATTAAACCTGCCCTTTTTCCTGAAGCCTTACAAACTGAAGCCAATGGACTTGATATAAACTTGAGAGATGACCTGACGACATCATCAGAGACATTTTAAACTACTAAAGATGCTTTAATGCTGACATCTAAAAATTTTCTTAACTGGCTGTCCTGTAAACTCAGAAACTGCTTTACAACTTGCTCCAACCATTAACCTTGTTTTTCTTTTGTTTACATAGAAATGCTTCTATTAAATACTTGATTGTTTGCTTCCACAATATAGGTGTAACCTTGAGAGCCCACCTGCATCATCACCTTCTAAAATGAACTTAATTGAACTGATCTATTATCAAGACTAAGAAATATGTTCAGTGAGATGAAACAATCTACTAATTCAGCTTCTGGACTATGAAACTTCATTAAGTTTCAAAAGGACTGTGAAAATTTTAGTTTCAAAGGTGGGACTGTGGGAGATCAAGATTTGGCCACCCTGAAATACATCTCTTTACCTTGATTGTTTTCTCTGAGGGACATTTGACCTCCCCCACTAATTGCCTAAAGAATTTGACATGGTGGCTCCTTCCAGGAACAGATCTTCTATCAAGATGGCTGTAATGATAATGTAAAATAGATCTTCCAATGGGAGGAGCACCAAGCCCTTTTATCAAAAATCTCTATCTCTCCCTGACCACATTATCTATAGATGACCTTGAAAAGAATTGTCTTCTTGCCTTCTGAAGTCCCAGACTACTACCCACCTCCAACACCTTCCTCACCTTTAGCTACAATACTTAAGCAAGCAGCTTAGACAGAGGGACAAGTTGCTCATTTCTGAGTTTCTCCCATGTATACATGTTATTAAACTTGGTATTATTTTCTCCTGCTAACCTGTCTTGTTAATTATTTGGTCAGCCATAAGAACCTTAAGGGAAAGGGCAGAGGGGGATTTTCCCTGTCTCCCCACAATACTATGGGTTTTTTTACTGGGTGCAAGCCACATCTGTGAGGGGGTGATAAAAATTCCCCCTTTTGACTGCTATATCTGTTTCTCTTCTTCCCTGGCGATTTCTTTCAAGCCTGTGGAAAGAAGTCTTTTATTGGGTTAGCAGAGTTATAGGAATTAGCAGGTGTGCGAGATCAGGATTTGGCCACCTTGAAATACATCTCTTTACCTCGATTGTTTTCTCTGATGGACATTTGACCTCCCCCACTAACTGCCTAAAGAATTTGACATAGTAACTCCTTCCTGCAACAGATCTTCTATCTGATGGCTGTAATATAATGTAAAATAGATGTTACAATAAGAAAGGCACCAACAAGCCCATCTTATCAGAAGTTCTGTCTCTCTGACCACATTCTCTGGATGGCCCTGTGAGGAGTTATCAGACAAACATTTATATTTATAAGGGAAATCTCCATTTGTAAAGGTATCTCTTTCTCTGTATTGGGAAGAGGGGGGATGACCTCATTTCTAGAAACTTACCAATGTGGAAGGTGAGGCCTTAAATCTGCATAATAGCCTTACTCTTGTTTACAGTGCTTTAGTGGTGATCTCCCGTACTGACACCCCCCACCCCCAACATCCTCCTCTGTCTTTACGTAAAGACGGTATTTAAGATGAGAATTTCTGCTATTGTGTTGAGAAATGCAGCGTCCCTGGTTTCTCCCATGTATACATGTTATTATACTTGGTATTATTTTCTCTTGCTAACCTGTCTTGTTAATTATTTGGCCAGCCATAAAAACCTTAAGGGAAAGGGCAGAGGAGGATTCTCCTTCTTCCCCCACACAGGGATTCTCGAGGCTGGACAGCATAGCCAGCTTGGTAATATCTTGCTTATCATTTAAGTAAGACCCACCTGTAAACCAAATTAAATAGAATGCAGTTGCGGTCCTTCCTCTTGTAATGTTGGAAGCAAGTGATGGTGCTCAGGGCAAGCTGCCCCAGGAAGCACCACTCTGGTATGCGGATTATTTCGAGCTGAAGACAATAAGGACTCAGAGAGCTCAGGAAAAATATTTGAGTTTTCCCTCCCAAACTGCCTAAAGAATTTAAAACCAAAAAAATTCTGTTTTAGGAAGGGGTTATTATCATGACTGCTATAAAAGATAATTTAGGATAGAGGTTACAATAGAAAAGGCACCAACAAGCCCATCTTATCGGGAGTCCTGTCTCTCTGGCCACATTCTTTGGATGGCCCTGCGAGGAGTTGCCAGACAATCATTTACATTTATAAGGGAAATCTCCATTTGTAAAGGTATCTCCCTCTCTGTTTGGAGAAGGGGGGGGGTGAGCTCATTTCTAGTAACTTATCAATGTGGAAGATGAGGCCTTGGGGCTGTATAATAAACCTTACTCTTGTTTACTGTGCTTTAGTGGTAATCTCCTGTAATTGACTCCCCCACCCCCAAAATCCTCCTTTGTCATTGGCTGAAAATGATATTTAAGACGAGAATTTCTGCTATCGTGTTGAGAAACGCAGTGTCCCTGCTTTCTCCCATGTATACATGTTATTAAACTTGGTATTATTTTCTCCTGCTAACCTGTCTTGTTGATTATTTGGCCAGCCAGAAGAACCTTAAGGGAAAGGGCAGAGGGAGATTCTCCCTCTTCCCCCGACAGTTTTGGCGAGCCAGCCAGGAGAGGCACCGGCTGGTAAGTTGCCTTCTCTGGCTAGAAGACCTGCCTTCTCCCTGGACTACTGCAGATGATGAGATACGGGAAGGCCTGACGAAAGCCGGCAAAAAGGTAAGAATTCTTACCACGTCAGCATCCCGGAATCTCTATCTGCGGAGTCCGGCGGAAGGAAGTGGTGAGAATTTTTTCTCTTTCTAAATTTAGATTGGCAGGAAAAAATATTTGGGAAACTAGTTTCTTGGGCTTTTAGTGACTCTTGGTTTAAATTTGGTAGAGTACTCTTGGTTTTTGATCTTGATCCCTTTTCCTCCCAGAGATAGTCTCTGTTTTTCTCTTTTGTCTGTGTCTTTTGTCATAAGAAGGAAATACCATAGGGTAGGACGCAGGCATAGGCCTTACAAGCCTGCTGTCTGGGCCGGCCCCACAGACTGGTGAGTTTGCGGGTCTCACCAGACCGGCGTCTACAAACTTTGCTGTGGGTTATTATGCACATGAAGTGAATGTCATTGCCAAGGGCATCTTAGAAGCCAAAAAGGCCGCAAATTTAAGTGGGCGCGGGTCGAGCAGTTAAGAGCCATTAGGGCGCTCGCCACTTTCAGAAGACTCCCGTGTCAGGATAAGTTGGGTCACGGAACGGGGTAGATGACACAGGTCCCCCGCCAACAGCAAGAAAATGTCCGTGCAACGACGAGGTACTCTGTAAAAGCACACAGTCCCCAACCCCGCGGCACCTCCCCCTCTAGGTATTATTCTGGCTCCAAGAGACCTAAGGCGTGACTAAAGCTGTCATTGTGCAAAGAAAAAAAAAAAAAAACCGGATGAGGTTTTTCCTTCTGTCTTGTTCTGTGTCCTGAGAAAACTTGGCTTTGTGACCAGTGAGAATATTCTCCTTGGTCTCCACCATACGGAAGGTGCATTTACCGGGGTGCACCTTGGTGGCCAGTCGAGTAGACTGGGGTTCCGAACTGTCTCTTTGTCCGGCTGTGCCAAGTTCTCAGGGGAGTTTGTCATAAAGGGCCCAGTCCATAAGGGCTTTTGTTGTCTTAACCTTCGTTGCTTGTTAGTGCTGGAAAAATCCCATTCCAGTATTGCCCGCCCGGTGTCACAGATTAGCGGGTCTGTGACTGGAGGTGTCCCACACTATTGTGGGAGACCGGAGACACCCTTTTATCCGTACCGCCTGTGCAACGAAGGTCTTTACTGTCTCTGAATATCTTTTGGAGTGAATTCTGTGGATCATGGGGGCTACATCATCTGCGCCCTCACCAGGGATGCCTCTTGCATCCATGGTAGATTTACTCTAAGTGTGGAAAGTTACCTCCGGGTCTTTCCTTAAAAAGGCTTATTGGTTTGAGTCACTATTGGAATAAATATACAAGTGAAGATCCTACTCGTCAATGGCCAGACGACGGATCCTTTGAATTGGAAAAACTTCTAAATTGGGGAAAAAAAATTTTTTTGAGAGCTCTCACATAATTGCTTAATTGGTACCTAAGAATTAAGGCCAGAAAAGGAAGGGAAAAATTTGACTAGTCTTAAGACCTTGACTCAGGTTACAATTGAATTGAGAACATGTAAAAGTGTAAGTGTTGATAAGATTATAAAGGTTGGAATGTTTGAGCTAATTTTATACAAAGAGGTTACATCAACTTTGCCTGAGTATGTTTTAAAATGTCTGACTGGGAATGCTTCTCTTGTCCAAAGTTAGAAGATCAAGACCTATTGATAAAAATCTTAATGATAATTATGTTTAAAGGTATAAGAGGTGACAAAATTTACATGAAAATTTTGTAAGAAAAAAACTGATGGGAGAGTGACGTCAGCATCATGGCGGTGTGAGCTTTCCCGTGAATTCTTCCCCCACAAAATACAACAAAAGTAACACCCACAGACCAACAACGGAATCCCAGACAGTCAAAAGCTGGAGCGGAGGGATCCACACTGCCGCACATCTGAGAGCGGAACGTGCTGGGCCCCCGGAGGAAGTGGGGAGAGGTAAGGAGAACTCCGATCCCTCCCCATCAGATCAGCGATCCGGCCCGCGCGGCTCCCAGAGAGGGGGGAGGGGCGGCCCTCGGTGGGAAACTGTAGCTCTTCGGGCTCTCTCAGCCAGTGGGAAACTCCCGCACAGAGGGCTCAGAGGAGCCACAGGGCTACCATCAACATCTGAGCAACCCAGAGAGCGGATAAAGAGGGGCAAACGAGAAGCCTCCCACGTCAGGGACCCAGAGGGCAAAAGAGAGAGCTCCCCCCTCCCCGCAACCCGGAGTCTGCAGCTCGACCAGATCTAGCGGTCCGAGGCAGACCTGAATAAACTGGACTGGACCCGTGGATCGCAGTGGGGAAAAGAAACAAAACAAAACAAAACAAAACTGCGGATCGCAGCAGAAAAACTGGGGCAGAGCGCAGGGGGCTTAGACTACACAGCCCTTTACCACCACACAGTGGCGGCAGGTGGAAATTGCAACCAGAGACTTCCAGGATGAGGAAAATCAAAACCAACACAGGAACCACAATGCAAAAATATATGAAATCACCAGACCAGAAACAAAATGACAAGCACCCAGAAATCAACCCTGAAGACACAGAAATCCATAAACTAAATGACAGAGATTTCAAAATAGCTATCATAAAAACACTCAACGAAATACGAGAAAACACAGACAAACAATTAAATGAGATTAGGAGTTTCTTCACAAAAGAGATTGAAATCATAAAGAAAAACCTATCAGGGCTGATGGAGATGAAGAACACAACGGAGGAGATAAAGGAGAATCTGGAATCTTTAAAGAACAGAGCTGACAATATGGAGGAAAGAATTAGTACTTTAGAGGATAGGAATACAGATATACTCCAGATGGAAGAAGAGAGAGAACTAAGACTAAAAAGAAATGAAGAAAGACTCCGAGAAATATCGGACTCTATTAGAAAATGTAACATAAGAATTATAGGTATTCCTGAGGGAGAGGAGAGGGAAAGAGGAACAGAGAGCCTATTCAAGGAAATAATAGCTGAAAATTTCCCAAATCTGGGGAAGGAGCAGGAAATACCAGTAAGCGAAGCCAACAGGACTCCTATATATATTAACAGACAAAGGCCTTCACCACGACACCTAGTGGTAAGGCTAGCCAGGGTCAACGACAAAGAAACAATATTAAGGGCAGCTAGACAAAAACAAAAAATAACGTACAAAGGAACTCCCATCAGGCTCTCAGCGGATTTCTCAACAGAAACTTTTCAGGCTAGAAGAGACTGGAATGATATATTCAAAATACTAAAAGACAAAAACTTTCAGCCAAGAATACTCTATCCAGCAAAAATATCCTTCAAATATGATGGAGAAATAGTAACTCTCCCAGATAAACAAAAGCTAAGGGAGTTCATGGCCACGAGACCGCCACTACAAGAAATACTCAAGAAGGCCCTCAGGCCTGAAAACAAGAAGAGAAAGGGAACACAAAGCTTGGAGTAAGGAGAATAGTAGGTAGACAAAATCAGAGAAATAGTAGATCTTTACCGGAATAGGTTAGCAACCACTTAAATACTAAACTCAAAGATCAAAGGAAGAAATTCACCAAAAATAAATTTAACCTCATCACTGTAAACACACAGCCACAACACAAGATAGAATAAGGTATAACAAGAGCAACTTAGAAGGGGAAGAGGAAAGTGACTGAATTGACTTAGTATAAGGAAATAGGAGGCTATCAGATAATGGACTATCTCATACAGAAGATTTTTCGCCCAAACCTCAAGGTAACCACTAAACAAATAATCAAATTAAAACCACATATGATAAACAAAGAGAAAACTAGAAGAATCATAAGACAGAACAACCAAACTGAATTGGCAGTCCAAAACAAATGGGACAAGAAACAAAGGAAATGCAAAAGAACCAGAAAATAAGTGACAAAACAGCAACATTCAACCCTCATATTTCAATAATTACCCTAAATGTAAATGGATTGAACTCTCCAATCAAAAGATACAGAGTGGCAGGATGGATTAAAAAGCAAGACCCAACAATATGCTGCCTTCAGGAAACACATCTTAGCACTAAAGACAAGCACAGGCTCAGAGTGAAAGGATGGAAGACAATACTCCAAGCTAATGGCAAACAAAAGAAAGCAGGTGTTGCCATACTCATATCAGACAAAGTAGACTTCAAGATAAAACAGGTTAAGAAAGACAAAGAAGGGAAATATATAATGATAAAAGGGACACTCCATCAAGAAGACATATCACTTATAAATATATATGCACCCAACATAGGAGCACCAATGTACATAAAACAACTATTAACAAACCTAAAAGGAGAAATCAACAACAACACAATAATAGTAGGGGATCTTAACACCCCACTTACAGCAATGGATAGATCATCCAGACAAAAAGTTAATAAAGAAATATTAGACTTAAATGAAAAACTGGACGAGATGGACCTAGTAGACATATACAGAGCACTCCACCCAAAAACAGCTGACTACACATTCTTCTCAAGCGCGCATGGAACATTCTCTAGGATAGACCATATGTTGGGAAACAAAGCAAGCCTCAATAAATTTAAGAAGATTGAAATCATAACAAGCATCTTTTCAGACCATAAGGCTATGAAACTGGAAATAAACCAGGAAAAAAAAACTGGGAAAGTGACAAAAATGTGGAGATTAAACAACATGCTACTGAACAACCAATGGATCATTGATGAAATTAAAGGAGAAATCAGAAACTATCTGGAAACAAACGAAAATGATAACATGCCGTATCAAACCATATGGGACGCAGCAAAAGCGGTCCTGAGAGGGAAACTCATAGCGATACAAGCCCACCTTAACAAACAAGAAAAAGCCCTAATAGACAACCTTAAATTACACCTAACAGAACTAGAAAAAGAAGAACAAACAAAGCCCAAAGCCAGCAGAAGGAGAGAAATAATAAAAATCAGAACAGAAATAAATGATATTGAGACCAAAAAAACAGTAGAAAGGATTAATGAAACAAAGAGTTGGTTCTTCGAGAAGATAAACAAAATAGACAAACCCTTAGCCAGGCTAACTAAGAAAAAAAGAGAAAAGGCTCAAGTAAATAAAATTAGAAATGAAAGAGGAGAAATTACAACGGATACCATGGAAATACAGAGGATTATAAGAGAATACTATGAGAAATTATATGCCAACAAATTGGACAATCTAGAAGAAATGGATAAATTCTTAGACTTATACAACCTCCCAAAATTGAACCAAGAAGAAATGGAGAATCTGAATAGACCAATCACAAGTAAAGAGATTGAAATAGTAATCAAAAACCTCCCAAAAAATAAAAGTCCAGGACCAGATGGCTTCTCCAGTGAATTTTACCAAACATTCAAAGAAGATTTAATACCCATCCTCCTCAAACTATTCCAAAAAATAGAGGAAGATGGAAGACTTCCTGAATCATTCTATGAGGCCAACATCACCCTGATACCGAAACCAGACAAAGACAATACAAAGAAAGAAAATTACAGGCCAATATCGCTGATGAACATTGATGCAAAAATCCTCAACAAAATATTGGCAAACCGAATACAACAATATATTAAAAAGATCATACACCATGATCAAGTGGGATTTATACCAGAGACGCAGGGATGGTTCAACATCCGCAAATCAATCAACGTGATACATCACATCAACAAAACAAAGAATAAAAACCACATGATCATCTCAATAGACGCAGAGAAGGCATTTGACAAGATACAACATCCATTTATGATAAAAACTCTCAATAAAATGGGAATAGAAGGAAAGTACCTCAACATAATAAATGCCATATATGAGAAACCCACAGCTAACATCATACTCAACGGGGAAAGACTGAAAGCCATTCCTCTGAGAACAGGAACGAGGCAGGGCTGCCCACTCTCACCACTCCTGTTCAACATAGTACTGGAGGTTTTGGCCAGAGCAATTAGGCAAGAAAAAGGAATAAAAGGAATCCAAATAGGTAACGAAGAAGTGAAACTCTCACTATTTGCAGATGACATGATTGTATATATAGAAAACCCTAAAGAATCTGTTGGAAAACTGTTAGAAACAATCAACAACTACAGCAAAGTTGCAGGGTACAAAATCAATCTACAAAAATCAGTTGCATTTCTATATGCTAATAATGAACTAACAGAAAGAGGGCTCAAAAAGATAATACCATTTACAATTGCATCCAAAAGAATAAAATACCTAGGAATAAATCTTACCAAGGAGGTGAAGGACCTATACAATGAGAACTACAAGACATTATTGAGGGAAATCTACGATGACATAAAGAAATGGAAAGATATCCCATGCACGTGGATTGGAAGAATAAACATAGTTAAAATGTCTATATTACCTAAAGCAATCTACAGATTCAATGCAATCCCAATCAGAATCCCAATGACATTCTTCACAGAAATAGAAAAAAGAATACTAAAATTTATATGGGGCAACAAAAGACCCCGAATAGCTAAAGAAATCCTAAAGAAAAAGAACAAAGCAGGAGGCATCACAATTCCTGACTTCAAAACATACTACAAAGCAATAGTAATCAAAACAGCATGGTACTGGTACAAAAACAGACACACAGATCAATGGAACAGAATTGAAAGCCCAGAAATAAAACCACACATATACGGACAGCTAATTTTCGACAAAGGTGCTAAGGACATGCAATGGAGAAAGGAAAGTCTCTTCAATAAATGGTGTTGGGAAAACTGGACATCCACATGCAAAAGAATGAAAGTGGACCATGTGCTATCGCCATTCACAAAAATTAACTCAAAATGGATCAAAGACCTGAAGGTGAGACCTGAAACTATAAAACTCATAGAAGAAAATATAGGCAACACACTATTTGACATTGGGTTTAAAGGAATCTTTTCGGATGACATGCCTACCCAGACTAGGGAAACTAAAGAAAAAATAAACAAGTGGGACTTTATCAGACTAAAGAGCTTTTATAAGACAAATGAAATCAGAATCAAGATGAACAAACAACCAACCAGCTGGGAGAGAATATTTGCAAAACATACATCTGACAAGGGGTTGATCTCCATAATATATAAAGAACTCACACAATTGAACAACAAAAAAACAAACAACCCGATCAAAAAATGGGCAGAGGAAATGAACAGACACTTCTCCAAGGAAGATATACAGATGGCCAATAGGCACATGAAAAGATGCTCAACATCACTAATCATCAGGGAAATGCAAATCAAAACAACACTAAGATACCACCTCACGCCCGTTAGAATGGCTATAATCACCAAGACAAAAAACAACAAATGTTGGAGAGGATGTGGAGAAACAGGAACCCTCATACACAGCTGGTGGGAATGCAAATTGGTGCAGCCTCTATGGAAAACGGTATGGAGATTCCTCAAAGAATTAAAAATAGAGATGCCCTATGATCCAGCCATCCCACTACTGGGAATCTATCCAACGCACCTGAAATCAACAATCCAAAGAGGCTTATGCACCCCTATGTTCATTGCAGCATTATTCACCATAGCCAAGAAGTGGAAGCAACCTAAGTGTCCCTCGACTGACGATTGGATTAAGAAAATGTGGTATATATATACAATGAAATACTACTCAGCCATAAAAAAAGACAAAATCGTCCCATTTGCAACAACATGGATGGGCCTGGAGCGTATTATGTTAAGTGAAATAAGCCAGAAAGAGAAAGACAAACACTGTATGATCTCACTCATATGTGGAATATAAACCAACACATGGACAGAGAAAACTGGACTGTGGTTACCCGGGAAGTGGGGGTGGGGGGTGGGCACAAGGGGTGAAGGGAGTCATATATGGGGTGATGGACAAACAAAAATGTACAACCCAAAATTTCACAATGTTAGAAACCATTAAAATATCAATAAAAATAAAAAAAAAAAAAAACAACAAAAAAAAAAAACCAAAAAAAAAAAAAAAAAAGAAAAAAACTGATGTTATTTCTGTTACAGAACTGGTTAACAAAAATAGTAATTTAAATGATGGCTAATTTTATCTAATGTCTTATGAAGTCTTATAGGCAATCTAAATAGTTATTAAAAATCAGTAACTAAGCAGTTGTAAAAAAGATGAATGTTGGATCAACTTTAAACAATAATTATATGTTATTGTGGTTACAGCTTCCAAACTCTTTTTGGTGACTTAAAACTTGAGAGTTTTGCTAAGTTTTATGATAAAAATTCTCTGAGTATCATCATTTCCAAATAAGATAAGATATTAGACATTGATTGCTAAATGTACATTTGTCTACTTTTGGCTTTTCATCACAGGAAAACTAAAAGGTGTTTTGGGTCTATTGGTAAACATGTGTTTTATTAAAAGATTGTACTATAAAGTAACATGTTTCCAGAAATGATGAAATAAGTGTTCATAAATTTTCCAAGCCACAAGATACTAATGTAAAAGAAAGTTTATAATTGTTTACTTAGTTTTTACTTACAAATTAAGGTTTCTAAGGGGTAAAATTCCTAATTAGTATATGTGATTGAAGCTACTAAAAATTAAGAAAAATATGTCTGTGTACAAAAAAAAAGTAATATATATAAAGGTACAAAGAATGAAAATATTTTGTTTGGTTAAGAAAGATAAATTTGTCCTCAAGTACTAGGAGGGAA
Organism: Diceros bicornis minor; assembly: GCF_020826845.1. Lineage (NCBI taxonomy): Eukaryota > Metazoa > Chordata > Mammalia > Perissodactyla > Rhinocerotidae > Diceros > Diceros bicornis. The sequence goes on from NW_026691050.1 coordinate 633,214, forward strand.
AAGAAAGACATGGGACAAATTCTGAATGTAAGAGGAAAGTTATAAAAGGTTTGTGGAAGAGGAATTCTGGAAAAGGAGTTTTATGCATGATCAAGTTGGCTAAGATTGAAATAAATTTAATTAAGTAAATGAGTTTTAATAGCAGAAATAAGCTGGTGCAAAATTAAAATTTGGTCTTCTGTCTCTTAAAAGGATAATTTGCTTAAACTTGATAAAGAGGTTACAAAAGATTTTTCTTTACCTTTGAGTAAGTCTACCTAAAAGACAGAAAAAAAAAAAAAACTGTTAAAATAATTTCCTACGTTCAAAAGACTGAGGTCTCTCTATTAAGGCTTTTGGACTGTTAATGCTCTGTTTGCTTTGATTGTTTATATTTTTGACAAGCTCCACCAAAATTCATATCTTAAATAAAGTCTTTTTTTTACTTTTTTCTTTGAGAATTTTCAAAGGGCCCTGGAACTTCTCAAAGAAATTTGCTCTCTTCCTATAAGGAAAAAGATACTAAACTTATTAGGCTTATTCAATATGTTCAATTACATAGAAAGCATTGTCAGAACAGTGATGATAAGCCTGCTTAGGTGCTATTATGTGGGCAAATGTTATTGACATAGGTGTTTTAAAATTGTATAACATTACTGAAATTCTGATCTGTCCTGGTTATCAGTCATAATTCTGGTTATTATTATTTTAAAGTGTTGTATGTCACAAAATTAACCAAATTTCCTTGTCAATTGCCATTTTGAGGTCTTGTTGTTTACAGACTTATTTCTTTGCTCTAATGCTTTTGCAAAATGTTTCAACTTCAGAAAAATTCATAAAAAGGACTCTGACATTTACACTGGAACTGTACAGGTTTCTGACAAACTTTCTGATCATAAAACTGAACTGGGTAAAAAAAAATTATAAAAATCTGATGGAGAGACTGATAACTTCATAAAGCTGCTAACAAAAAGATTGGGATCAAGAATAGATTACACAGGACTGAACCAACTGATAAGGATGATTATAATTTTTATGATTTTTCGTTTGAAGTATTGCTAAATTTTTAATGTTTTTTCAGATTTAAGAAAAACTTTTTCTCTTTTCTCCTGAGCTAGCTATGACTTATAGCAATTTGGTAAATGATACTTTTATAAGTAAAATTAAAATATTTATCTTTTTCTCTCTACCTGATCCCTCAAATTTAAAAACTCTTAATAAGTAAATATTGTTGTTTTCATGACAATATAGTTATTTGCATAAGTTCAATAAAAATCTGTTCTCCTTATAACAGGACACAATTGGAAACACTGGTTCTATTACCAAGGTTGTGACTGGAACATCATATTTACAATATAACCATACAGCTTTTGAGGAATAAAGATTAGACTTTATGGAATAAAGCCACGTAAAAATATTGGCCTGGTACCTTATGTTCCAAGCAGCACATACCAGGATAAGTAAAGAATGTCACTTATCTGGCAGGTACAAGGAACCTTGAAATATTTTGGGGAAACCTCGGAATAGAGGAATTCACCCAAATTTATAGGTATTGCAGACAAAGTCTGATGACAAAATCCTTGGCTTGGCTTTCCTGGCCTCGAGAGACCTTTAAAGTTCAATGTGAGATTCCTTATAAAAAGTTCCAGCAAAGCAGATTTAAAAGAGCCTATGTGATCAACTGCTATTCTTGCTGTACTTATGTAAATAATTGAGCCAACTCTATTGGAACTAGACTTATTTTGCAAACTAGTTTTAATTTTGCTATCTTAATAAAAATGAGGGTGATTTTAGAAAAAAAAATTATATTTCAGTAAAAACTATTTCAGTATAAATTTGCGGATATTAGATCCTAGTTTTGTTGTCTTTTGAGGTTTTTGTTTTATATCTGTTGACTGGACTGGATCCTGATTTCTTCTAGTCTCCTGAAATATCTGGCTACAGATGTCCAAACTAACGTTTTTGATTTTTTCCATCATTTTCATTTGAAATCACTGAGAACTGAACCTGCCCTTTTTCCTGAAGCCTTACAAACTGAAGCTGATGAACTTGATATAAACTTAAGAGATGACCTGACGACACCATCAGAGATATTTTAAACTGCAAAAGATACTTTGACGCTGACATCTAAAATTCTTCTTCACTGGCTGTCCTCTGAACTCAAAAACTGGTTTACAATTTGCTCTAACCATTAATCTTGTTTTTCTTTCGTTTACACAAATATGCTTCTAGAGTCTGCCATGCTGTTGACACAATTTAAAAATCCCGTGGATTCTTAACTTCTACAAGAACTCCTATTGCTAATGGACACTTAATTACAGCCTTATTACAAGCTATTCACCTTCCTTCAAAAATTGCCATTGTTCATTGTTCAGCCCATACTAAGGAGACTGATGTCATATCTTTAGGGAATGACAGGGCTGACAGAGTTGCTAAACATGCAGCTCACTATGGACCCCCTTATCCGTTTTCCACCCAATTCTTAAACCTGCCTTTATCCCTGACTGATGTTATTAACTATCAGGCAAATGCCCCACAATCTAAAAAAGACAATTAGATACAAAAAGGTGCCAAACAATTATCAGATGGATTATACATTAGACCAAATGGACTTCCAATAGCTCCTTTTCTTTTGACTTTTTGGCTTGCACTTATCTCCCACCAAATGGGACATATGTGCAAACGGGGGATAGTTAAGGAACTGAAAGACAATTGGTTTTGCCCTGGCATCCACAAAATTTCTGACCAAATCACCTCCCAGTGCACAACTTGCAAATCTTACCAAGTCTCTGGGAGAAATCAGTGTGATCCAGGAAGTCCTCCCAGGCCCACGTTGCCTTTTGCGGCACTCCAAATGGATTTTATAGACTTCCCTTCAGCTTTAGGTTACTCTCACTGTTTGGTTATTGTCTGCATGTTTAGTGGATGGACTGAATGCTATCCGACCAGACATGCAGATGCCACAACAGTGGTAAAGAAATTAATAACTGAAGTTATTCCTCGTTTTGGCATTCCTTTATGGATTGAATCAGACCAAGGAACTCATTTTACAGCAGAGATAAACCACTTGCTTGCAAAAACTCTGGGGTATTCATTAAAATTTCATACCCCATATCACCCTCAGTCATCAGGGCAAGTAGAACGTAAAAATCTAGATATAAAAAGAACTCTAGGAAAAATCTGTCAAGAAACTGGACTTAAATGGCCAGAAGCTCTGCCCTTGGCCCTTATGAAGATTCAAAATACTCCAAATAGAAGGCATGGATTGACTCCTTTTGAAATAGTTTTTGGACGTCCAATGCCTACTGGTGTCTCTAAACCTTCAATTCCTGGATTAAATGAATATTATGGGAACTTAAGTGAACAATTTGATGCTATGACTTGTTATATACAAAAATTAACTAGTATACTTGAAGCATATCGTCAACAGGTAAAAGAGGCATGGCCACCACCTTCTGACAAGCCTTGCCATCCCTTTCGACCAGGAGACCGGGTGTACATCAAGGTCTTTAGAAAAAAACACGCACTGTCACCTCGCTGGGAAGGACCTTATGAAGTTTTACTGACGACCTGCACTGCCATCAAAATAAAAGAAAAATCTTCCTGGATCCATGCGAGCCACGCCAAAATAGACCCAGAACATCGCTCTCAAGACAACTGGGAGATAATCCCCACAGGTGACCTTAAACTAAGGATTTCGAGGGCCAAAACCCAGGCCCCAGAAGCAGCCGACATCACGAAGTAGACAGCTTTTCCCAAGATCACGGATCAAGAAAACCTACTTTGACCCATTTCCTCCCCCTTGCTTCAAAACTCCCTATATATATACACACTCACACACACAAACTATTAGTGGATATATATATATATTTTTTTTTAATCATTTATTAGAAAGCTGACTGGAGAGTGCTGGTCTCTATCTGTCCCTCTTCCCCTCTCTAAGTCTCCGCTATGGGCTCTTTTCCGATCTGTGTCTTGCTTTTACTAACCCTCTCCTTTTCAACAGGTCGGGCACAGACCAAACACCCCCTTATGCCAGTTTACCAAGCCCTAGCCACGCTAACTAATCAATCTGACTGTTGGTTATGTCAACAGCTAGATAGTGCAAAAGAACCTGAACTAGTCTTTGTTCCTGCTGATATGAACACCTGGTGGACTAAGTACGGAAAATGGACGAGTAACAGAGTATGGTATCCGCAAGAAGGGAAACTTCACTCTGCTTCTTCTCCTGGTGAGTCACTTGGGCCCCAGAAAGATTACTTAAAAGGTCAAGGACTGTCCCTTGCCCAAGCACAAACAATAAGTGAAAGTTTTTCCCTCTGCATTGAAAGTAAACATGGCACTGGACCTTTCCTGGGTGATATACCGAGACAATATTGCCGTCAAACTCTGTGGTTTGATTCCACAGGTGGCATCTTCAGAACTCTCAAGGAAATTGTAAGTGACTCTATCACTACTCCCTCTGGCACAAACATTTGCCAAATCACCAAGTGCTCTGGATGGCCTACGAGCCACCCGTGTGCAACTTGGGGTATAGCAGCTATCCGCATGGTTAAGCTGCCCAATGCCACAGACTATATATGAGTGGATCAAAAATCTGGACTCACCTGGTCAGGTGACAAGACCAGGCTTTATAGCTGTCAGAATCAGACTGCAGGCCTCCTGTACCAGCTATTCCGCAATCTGTTCTGTTCTCGCAGACTGACTGGAGTTCAGGGGAAATGGAGATGTTTAGGTAGTAACAGTGCAAGTGGCACAGATCATGAAATAGTCCAGATCCTGGGAACTACAGACTCAATTCTAACCTTGTCTTTAAACTACACTGGTCTTTTCATTTTATGCGGCAACAAAGTGTATAAAGGATTCCCACCTAATTGGTCAGGACGATGCGGACTTGGATACCTGGTTCCTTCTGTCACCAAACACTCCACCTTAAATGCTAGCCAAATTACAAACTTGGGTTCGTTTGTTCATAAGATTGTGCCACATAAACGTGCCAGTCGAAAAATCGTGGAAAATCTACTTGTGTATCACAACTCCAAGTTCTTTTCAGCCTTGAGAGTCCTATTCCCCGGCTTTGGAGATTATGAGTTGGAGAAAGCAATATTAAATCTCTCTATGGTAATGGAACAAGAGTTCAACACCACCATGCAAACCTTAAACATACTCCAGTCAGAGATTAACAGCCTAGCATCTGTGGTGCTCCAAAATCGGCGTGCTCTGAACGTACTCACTGCCCAGCAAGAAAGAGCATGCGCAATCATTGGAGAAAAATGTTGTTTTTATGTGAATCAAACAGGTCAAATAATATCTAACTTAAATCTATTAAAAGAGAAGATTGACATTTTTCATCAGATAAACGAAGCTCACACATTTTATTGGACTGACTTGTTTCCAGGATTGGGGGACTGGTTTAATGGAGTGTGGGGAAATGTGCTCCGATTTGTTCTTTTCTGCTTGTTCATCCTCATTCTAATCTATGTTCTTTTCTCTCTTTGCAGACTTCTTATCACCCGGGTACTAACACGATTTCTCTCTCCACAGTCACCAGCTCAGCTTTTAATATGTGAAACTTCTAGGGAAGTTTCAGAGGAGGGAACTGATGGTGCTCAGGGCAAGCTGCCCCAGGAAGCAGAGTTGGTATGCGGATTATTTCGAGCTGAAGACAATAAGGACTCAGAGAGCTCAGGAAAAATATTTGAGTTTTCCCTCCCAAACTGCCTAAAGAATTTAAAACCAAAAAAAATCTGTTTTAGGAAGGGGTTATTATCATGACTGCTATAAAAGATAATTTAGGATAGAGGTTACAATAGAAAAGGCACCAACAAGCCCATCTTATCGGGAGTCCTGTCTCTCTGGCCACATTCTTTGGATGGCCCTGCGAGGAGTTGCCAGACAATCATTTACATTTATAAGGGAAATCTCCATTTGTAAAGGTATCTCCCTCTCTGTTTGGAGAAGAGAGGGGGGGTGAGCTCATTTCTAGTAACTTATCAATGTGGAAGATGAGGCCTTGGGGCTGTATAATAAACCTTACTCTTGTTTACTGTGCTTTAGTGGTAATCTCCTGTAATTGACTCCCCCACCCCCAAAATCCTCCTTTGTCATTGGCTGAAAATGATATTTAAGACGAGAATTTCTGCTATCGTGTTGAGAAACGCAGTGTCCCTGCTTTCTCCCATGTATACATGTTATTAAACTTGGTATTATTTTCTCCTGCTAACCTGTCTTGTTGATTATTTGGCCAGCCAGAAGAACCTTAAGGGAAAGGGCAGAGGGAGATTCTCCCTCTTCCCCCGACACAAGATAGCAGGGTTAAAATAGTGGGTAATATTTACCTACGCATTGTAACCTAAGAAGTTTTATCATTTACTTGATAATGCTTCCCATGCAATTTAGCATACTTAACAAGCCTAATTAGTTTAGTATCTCCCTCTTTATAGGAAGAGATCAAATTTACTTGAGAATTGCCAGGGATCTTTGAAAATTCTCAAACAAAAAAGTTATAAGAAAGACTTTATTTAGGATATAATTTTGGGGAGATTGTCAAAAATACAGAGAGGTTTTAAACACTTGGTCAGACAAGATCAAGGAGTTCCTGTTCTTGTCGCAGTGAAACCATGCTTAATTAGCAAACAACATTTAAACAGTCAAAAAAAGCTTAATAGAGAAACCTCAGTCTTTTGAACATAGGGAATTACCTTAACAAAACAGATCTCTGTTCTTTAGATAAACTTAACTCAAATGTAAAGAAAAATCTTTTTACGTAATAACCTCTATCAAGAGAAGATTAAGAGTAGAATAGGGCCGGCCCCGTGGCTTAGCGGTTGGACGCGTGTCTTCTGCTGCTGGTGGCCCTGGGTTCCGATCCCAGGTGTGCACCGACGCACCACACTGCTTCTCTGGCCATGTTGATGCCACTTCCCACATACAGCAACTAGAAGGATGTGCAACTATGATGTACAACTATCTACTGGGGCTTTGGGGAAAAAAAAAGAGTAGAATAAAATTATCCTTTTAAAAGGAAGAAGACCAAATTTGAATTTTGTACTAGCTTACTTTTGATATTAAAAATCATTTACTTAGTTGGATTTAGTTTAATCTTAGCCAACTCAACCATGTATAAAACTCCTCAGGGTTTCTCTTCCACAAACCTTCTATAACTTTTTGTTTACATTCAGAATTTGTGCCATGTGCTCCTTTTTTTTCCTTCTAGTACTTTTCAGGGCAAATTTATCTTTCCTACCCAAACAAAAATATTTCCATTTTTTATATCTTCTTAATGAAAACACACATCTTACTCTCCTTGAATACAAACATATTTTTCTTAAGTTTTTAGTAGCTTAATCACATATTAGAAATTTTTAACCCTTAGAAACCTTAATTTTTAAGTAAAAAACTAAGTAAGCAATTATAAAATTTCTTTTACATTAGCATTTCATGGCTTGACAAATTTATATGGACACTTTTTATAATTTTTGGAAACATGTTACTTTATAGTACAATCTTTTAAATAAAACACAAGACATGTTTACCAATAGACCCAAAACACCTTGTAGTTTTTCTGTAATAAGCCAAAAGTAGATAAACCTATATTTAGCAATGTCTAATATCTTATCTTATTTGGAAATGATCTAGATACTCAATGAATTTTTATCATAAAATTTAACAAAATCCTAAATTTTTAAGTTACCAAAAAGAGTTTAGAAGCTATATACATTATAACATACGATTATTGTTTAAAGTTCACTGAATACTCACCTATTTATTTACCTGTTCTCAATAATTATTTATTTATTATGTTTTAAAGATTTTATTTATTTATTTTTTGCCCCCAAAGCCCCAGTAGATAGTTGTATGTCATAGCTGCACACCCTTCTAGTTGCTATATGTGGGACTCGGCCTCAGGATGGCCGGAGAAGTGGTGCCTCGGTGCGCGCCCTGGATCTGAACCTGGGCCACCAGCAGCGGAGCTCGTGCACTTAACCACCAAGCCATGGGGCCGGCCCCTCAATAATTATTTAGATTGCCTACAAGACTTTATGAGACATTAAATAATATTAGCCATCATTTATTTTTTTTGAGACCAGTTTTGTAGTAGAAATAACATCAGTTTATTTGACGAATAAAAGCTGCATATCTGCATTATATCCAATGCTGAAAACTAACAAGCTTAAATAAGCTTTTATTTACCAAAGATTATTTCATATCACGTTAACTGGAAAAACATTTGGATTTAGAACTAACTTTTGTGAGTGCTTATTTCAAGTTAATTGAATAAACCTCTTGATTTTAACCATAACCTCTGGAGGTAAAATACCGCGCACATATAACATACATGTAGAGACAGACACATAAAGAACAGACAGATGCAACAAAGATTTTACAGCCGCTGTTTTAGAAAATTTAGCAGTTTCCATCTGCAGAAAGCTTCCTTCCAATTTCTTTTTTCTTTCAGTCTTAGGCCCCCTGCTGTCTTAGCACTTGCGCAAGTCTCCTGGGTTCAGAGGCCAGGCAGCCCAGCCGGGAATGATCAAGCAAACTCAATTTCCCACTTTCCTTTTCTTTTATTTTGCTACAAAGTCTGAACAATTTCTAGGGACTGTGTAGTGGGTCAGGAGTGTGCTGCTTGTGAGTGTTACTCCCTAAAGAAAGGTCGTAATCACTCTCTTACATGCCTTGGTTTCTCCCGCTCGCAGTCTAGGTACTGCCGTGGGGGTTTGGAGTGCGGGTGACTAGCCCTCCCGTGCACGTTCCCGGACTAACCTGTGATAAATTAACATGAATGATAGTGGAGCTCGCTATAGGAAGGAGGGTTACAAGTCGTGGGGTTCCCCTCTGACACCCCCGATGAGATTCTCAGTTGCTTGAGAATTCCCGAAAGGTCGGGAGGAGCAATGTCCCTTTTCTTTGGAGCTGAACAGATTCAGTCTCTCATTTCTCTATCAAGCAGTTTTTTTAATACTTTATAAACATAATTTTTCCCAATTTTAAGCCATATTAAAAAGTCACCCTGCTCCATTCACTCCAAAATTTCCCCCTAGGCTCCTCTGGTCTAGGAAATTCTCTCTACGTTTCTCTTTCCTAGGAATTCCTCCCTAGGTTCCTCTGACCTGGGGAATGTATCAGTACCCCCTTAAGACACCTGGCCTTAAGCCTTGAAAACAGCTCAAATAAACTCTGGACCGTCGACTTAAAATAAAAAGGTCCAGGTTTCAGGAGAACTCACTCGTGTCACCTGAAGAATGCAGTGATCTGGGGAGCACAATGGGCTCCTATTGGTACCAAATGCCAGTTCAGTGTAGATTCCAGGTGGTCTCTGGTGGGTTTCTCTGAAATCTTGCCACGACTACACCAACAAATGTCTACATAAATAATCCATAACCAATGTATAAATCAAAATTGGGGTGAATTTATTATGAGCTAACTTTTGAGGACCATGGCCCTGGGCCTTCCTTTCATAAGGAAGGAAGGGCACCGAAGGAGTGGGGTGTACAGAGCGGTTATATACCGTCAAAGAGCAAGTATCACATAGGATTGTAATGTCCCTTTTACAATAGCCACAAGATCGCCCTGCTAGGTTGCCCTGCCAGAATAGCTATAGATGGAAACAGCGTGGAGCAGGTCTGTCATCTCATTGGGCATGGCTGGTGTCAGGTCTGTTGTCTGGAGCTGGGTGGTCACAGGATGAGTCCAGCAGTAAAATCCAAGCCTAGGGAGAAATGCTTATCCTTAAGGCAATGTCAACGAGGGGGAAGTTGCATCCTTATGTTAAGGGCATTTACTCTTCTCTTTGAGACACGGCAAAGCAGATACACAATGCAGGCGACAGGCCCTTTTGGAAAAACAAACTCAGTCCGAATTAGATTTACCCCAAATGACTTCCTCATATGCTCCAATATATCCTATTGTTTGCCATTTATTTATCAAGCTCAGGGTGTGTCTTTCAAACAGAAATCATCGAGAATAGCATGAAGTAGTCACTTACCAACAGATGTCACTGTGGCGACAGAATATTAACAAGTGGCCTTCAAATATAACCTTTTTCCCAAATACTATATTTCACTGAGTTAATCCAAAAGGGATTCTTCTCTCTTATACTGACAAATCTCCACTCTGAACTTAGCACTAGAGGTAGCCAATTTTGAATAAAGACATCAAAGCTAGCCAATAGATCCTATTAAAACAAATCCAAACTTGGGAAAACTTTTGTTTTCAGTCACATGCAAACTCTCTCAAACTCAAGATAAAGTCCTGGTTTTGTGCAGATGGAGAAAAGCATCTCTTCCTCTTTTTCTATTCAGATAGTGCAGGGAAGAGCCCAAGGTGTCTCCTGGAAGAACACTAACAGTTCTTCACATTAGAAATGCGTGCAGTGTTTCCTAGATTCTTTTCTATAGGCCGAGACCTGCTGACCTGATCAGAGGAGCAAACTTCTGGGCTCCAACAGTAAATAAGACTCTGTGCAGTTTACCACAACAATGAACTACAAAGATGTATCAGGAAATATTTTGAACACCCACACCTAAGCTCTCAGTTTCCCTCTGTCTAATTCCATGGCTACCTGAACTGAATTCATTCTCCATCTCCATCCCTTTCATGATAGTTTTTATCTCCTTGAATCAGCATGCTATAACATCTAAGAGAAATTTATCAAAATACTCTCTTCAAAATAGCTAACTGAAGTATAAGAATTGTAGAGGGTCAAGATTTTAAGATGAAAGTGATGTACAGAGTAACTGTACTACAAAATAAAAAGAAAAGGAATGAGAACAATAAGAAAGGAAGAAAAAAATGCTAAGGAGAAGGAATATAATAGAGTAAAAGTAAGAAAGAGAGAAAAAGAAGAAAGTAGGTGTAGGAAAGAGAAAGAGGCAGGAGAAGCATGAGAAATGACAAAAAGGGGCACGAGCAGAGGGAAGACACCATGCTCAGAGCGAATGACAAGTCAACTGGCTTCTGAGCAGGGCTCAGGTCTAGAATCACTGGGCTGCGCTTGAAAACTCCACTCAGTTCTAACATCCAGAGAATGACTACTGCTCATCCAAACTCTGATGACACTGATTACCATCACTGTCCTCTCCCAGGACCTGCTGGAGCTTTGGGAACTGCTTCTCTCAGCAGCTTGGGACTAACAGAGTCCCCATTAAATATTCATGAAGTAGGATGGTGTTTTTTTTAATTACTTTTTTAAATTTTATTTATTTATTTGTTTTCCCCAAAGGTCCAGTAGATAGTTGTATGCCATAGCTGAACATCCTTCTAGTTGCTGTATGTAGGATGCGGCCTCAGCATGGCCGGAGAAGCCAGTCCGTCGGTTCGCGCCCGGGATCCGAACCAGGGCCACTAACAGTGGAGTGCGATCACCTAACCGCTAAGCCATGGGGCCTGCCCAGGATGGTTGTTTTGAAAGAGTAACTCAGAGAGAGATCTCTCAAGGGTACATATAATCCTGCCAACTCCTACACTCACCCATCTGAAGAATTAAGAAACTAAACTTTTTTTTTTAATTACTGTGAAGAAAAGTAGGAAAAAACTTTCTTGGCAAAACTTTAAATGTTCCATCATTTTTGAAGTTACCTCACAAAATTCTGTGCATAATCTAAAATTCTGGGCTCCCTACAGTTCCAAATATGTTTCAGAAATGATCTCTTTATCATCACAATGTAAGCCTATGCCTTATAAAGCAAAATAAACTTGGATGAGTTTTATCTTGGAGAGAGAGGGCAGCAAGAAAAAGAGTAGGATGTGCCTCTCTGCTATGAAGGAAAATAAATAAAATCACCAAAATATACAAAATATGCCTCTAAAACTGAATAAAGAGGTCTCTAAAGAGTTTTACATTTTAAGTAAAAATGCACCTATATAAAATTACACATCAGTTTGACTAAAATCTGGTCAACTTAATAGAAGAAGAATTCATTCAGTTTCATTTAAATAGCATGACTTATGATTAGCTGCATAATAAATGGTAGATATTTTAATTCTGGTATACCATGTCCTTCCACCAATGAAGGTGGGCTTAAATCTGTCATTTTCCTAAAAAGGGCCAACCAGATGTTCTGCTTATTTGATTACTTAATAGTATGGATCTGCTCCTCATTGCCAACGAAGGATGTCTACAAACAGGCTTTATCTTGTATATGTAATGGGAAACGCAGGCTGAGTTTACAAAAAGAAAAATTGAAAATGGAGCATTGCCTTGAGGAGACGTGGTCAATCTGTTCAAGAACATTTTCTCACTTGGTCAAGTGAAAAGCTGAGAGAGAATGCTGTCGGCCTCTTCCTTGGCCCCTTATAGAATGTGTGCATTACCTCAATTGAACGTGTCCTAAAATGTTTGAACTAAACTTGGAAATGAGTTGATGATACCGCATTTGCATTATGTCACACAGAATCTCTTTCATTAGGCACCATTCAAAACACTTTTTGGGACATTAGAGACCAGAAAAGTTTTGCTTCTCTGAGAGACTGTTGCTTTTAATCTCATGGACATGAGGTGATAGAGAATTGTTCCCATTACCCTTTCTACTTTAAACCTGAGGGATACATTTCCGATTACCTTTAAAAACTGCAGGTTCTTCTGAGCCGGCCCCGTGGCTTTGTGGTTAAGTGCATGCGCTCTGCTACTTGCGGCCCGGGTTCGGATCCCGGGCGCGCACCGATGCACCGCTTCTCCGGCCATGCTGGGGTCACGTCCCATGTACAGCAACTAGAAGGATGTGCATCTATGACATACAATTATCTACTGGGGTGTTGGGGGAAAAAATAAATAAAAAGAAGGATAAAAAAAGAAAGAAAACTGCAGGTCCTTCCGAAACACCTTTCAGTGCTCTGGCTTACTTCAGCTTCATTTCATTGTTCCATCCTAAACGCCTTTCAGTTTGATCTATTTTCCTTTGTAAACTTTTTGTATACCTAGATATTTAAAAGCTGCTCAAATCTATATTGGAGAAAAGTTGGGTTACAGTACTTTCAGACAGCATGTAAACCCAATTTTTAGGGTTTATACACAAAATGTTTCTGCCATGTTTCTACCAACTCTCCTTCCATATATTTTCCTCCAGGACTTCCTGTGACCAAATTGCCTTTCTAAAAGCCAGTCCTCTGTTCATTCTCTTGGCCAGTGACATTTTCATAGAAACATAAAGGACTGAATTTTCCAAAGATGCAACAAGAATGATCAAGTCCTGATTCACACCTAGATATCCTGCTCCTGTTGTCCATGAATTTTAAAACTAAAGTTAATTATCTCTTTCATTTTATCTAAATCTATTGAGTAACTTGGGCACTGAGTCCCTAAACTGATCCACAGTCTGCTTTAGCAGCCACAAAACTCTCTCTCAAATGCTTGCATTCATGTGCTGAGTAGGTATTTTATTTATTTAGATCTTATTCAAAAAAAGAGCTTCATTTATTTACTCAAATACTTAAGTATATACTATGTGCCCAAAGGTCTTGAAATGTTGGCAGTCTGCAAGTAAGACAGATATGTATAAACAGATAAATTACACTACAGAAATAATTTGAATGAAAGAGATATGAATAAAATGCCATGGGACGCCAGGGAAAGAGCCACCATGGGTTGACATACAACTAAGATATATAACAATGTACTGGGGCTTTGAGGAAAAAAACAACCACCATGAGGGGTGGACAGGTTTTGTAACATCTAGGTAAAGGAAAAGGAAGGGAGAGAAGATAAAGAGAAAACAAGATAAACGGAAAGGTTTTCTTCTTCTTAATGTTTCTGCCACCAACTTTTGGAGCACACTGCTTGCAGATGTCCTTTCTAGCCAGTCTTATCTTTCAGCAGGCTTCTATAGACTTCAAAAATTTGATTGTACCAAGCTGGGCTCCTCCCTGGAGACAATGCCAACTATGTAGGGAGCCAGTAGGGGAGCAAAAGATTCACGGGAATCTGCAGCCCTTCTGCAATTCACTGGTGGGGAGGGGCACCAAGGCTTCACCTTGGCCTCTGTCTCCAAGTTCACATAAAGGAGGGTCGGTTTCTTCCTCGCTAGATGAGCGTGGAGAGAAACATCCTTCACAGAAGGGATTATGGAAAAATTAATGTGAGAGCCATGAAAAAGGCAGAGGAGGTAGCACCATGAATCTGAAGTAACTGGACATGTGAATTAGTAACCAGTAGGAAGAAGAGCTGAAGACAAAAAAATAAAGGCAAAAAACCAGTTCTCAATTTTCTAAGATGGAAATGCAAGCCTTTCTTCTTCAAAAAGAAAAATAAAATTGAAAGTGGTCACATGTTGCAAATAATGATTTTAACCACGATGTCACTACACAATAATGTGTAGCAATCAGTTGTTAAGTGCACTGCAAATAGTTCAAACTTAACAATTATGTTATCAAAGTTTGCAATTGATATATATATTTTAGTAAATAGTAGACTGTGTGCAAAGTTGTCACTATATTATTGACAATGTCACTCTTACTACTGAAAACATGACTAGGAGGGAGAAGATAATGTGACCTCAGATTGCTAGAGTCACAGTAAGAAAAGTCAAGAAAGTGCCATCAGGTCATTTGGACAAAAGGATGCTATATGGCTGTTGGGTTTATAACAGATCAACTGGAGAAAAACAAGTCACTACATTAAACTATTTTCTACCTACCTCCATCACCCTCTCCAAGAACACATATTTTAAAATGAGACGTTATTATATTAAAAATTACTTGCTTTATCATTTTGAAAACTACATCAAAAAATGAAGAAAAAACTGGGTTACAACCATCCTGGTATCAATTCCAACTACCATCTTTCACCAAACTAAAATTCTAATTATCACTAATTCACTTGCAATCTAGTGCTCCTCCAAAATACAATATCAACAACTTAAAATGTTTCATAACTTTTTTTAAATTGCCCTAGAATTTTAGAGGATAATATAAATATATCTCTTGGAAAAATTGAGAAAGATAAAGACACTAGGACAGGAAAAGATGAAAATATTACCCTAATCGATGATGTAAAACACAAGATATGAACAACTGTTAAAAAGAATTCTCTATGAAATCGATCAATTCTACTATCTCTACACGTGGCTATTTCCTATCAGTAATTTGATGCATAAACAAATAGAATAGTGTATTTAATGGGATCAATTCTTTTAGTTGTGTGCTTTTCCTTGTAAAACTACATATGCTTTTATGTTCTTCCTTTATTTTCAGGTGATGTCACATTAGAACACCCTCATCTCTGAAGATCTTTGCATTAAGGAACTCTACCTTGGCCCTTGATCAACTGTACTCTGCGTTATGATAAACTCAGAGACCTACATAGAACAATGTTTCCTACATCTTATCTCCCATGAGTTGCTCATGTCAGGGAGTATAGTCCACCAAGTAAACACTAAGCAGTGTTTCAAAAACATCGGATACTAAAAGGAGGACATGCAGGGTTGGGTGTGGGCCCCCATTCAGTGCCTAGTGCAAAGAAGAAAGAGGTCAATGCATCCCTCCAGAGACTGGGATAAAACAGGAGGTTATAAGCACGAGGCTCCCTTTGCAGGCCTTTAAGCAGGGACCTAGAATAAAACTGTTGACACTGTGGATCATTGTTGGTTTTACAGGGAACTCATGAGGAAGATAAGGAGATGAAATAATGATAATTATAATAACAGCAGCAAACACTTCTACTGAACCAGGCACTGCAATCTGAATGTTAATTCTGTGCTTGAACATACATGAACTCCTATATCCCTCAAAATATTCTGATGTAGTAGATGTTGTTCTTCTCACCATTTTACAGATGAAGAGACCGGGTACAGTGGCTGGAAAACTCAGCCAGGTTACAAAGCTGCTAAATGGCCGAGCCCAAGCTCAGTGCTCTTCTGTGATGCTCTTTGACTAAAACTCCAAGTTAAGTTTCTGATGACTATCTTTCTCTCTATAATCTAATGGGGGAAAAATCAAAATTCTTAACTCTAACATCCATGCTACCATTTAGGAAAAGTCGGTGAGGGAGAGATTTCTGAATAGTAACAATACCCTTCTATTAACTCTTCACTTATAGATCAGACATCAATAGTCCTGCTCAGTCCACCAAGAAGAAACTGGGACTTTATTATGCCAAAAAGAAGAAAAAACAAATAATAAAACAACCAAATTCCTTTATACATCATTACACAAATGTGATTCTTAATTCCGTGTGACAACTATGAAGTGTTTTCCTGGTTTACAGCTCCATATAAAGCTGATGTTAATCTCATGCTATCTTCCCAGCCAATAACACAAAATACTTTAAAACAACGAAAGGCACAATGACAAAAAACAACCACAAAGAAAATTAAATATTACATCTGAACGCTGTACAATTTTTTAAAGATTACTTAAAAGTTAGATTTAGTAAAATTTGTATCTCTATCTTGCCTCTCCCAGTTATCTCTGAAGGTAAAGAAAAGGATTAAGAAAGGCACAAGGAAGCCAGTTAGGGAAGCGAGTCAGCGGGAAGAGGTAAGTTGGCCGCCCCTCTGCAGACAACAGACAGAAATCTTCCCTGGGAGCTGTCTCAGGCCTCACAAGATGTGGAGCTTTGACCTCGGGCAGTGGCTACACCTGGACACCAGCAGCAGTGAGTCTTAGATTTCAGTCTACACGGTAATAACTGGACAAGTCCAGTGTCCCCTTCCCTGGAATTCTAACTCAGCAAGTTTGAAGTTGGGACATGAGAATTTTCCATTTAACAAGCCTACCAGTGATTTTCCTTGAGTTATCTGCAGATTATAATCAAAGGCATACCTTGAAGAGAAGCACAAACTCACTACCCAGTATGCACTTCACAGATACTTTGTGTCACACACTCTCAGACCATTCCCTGGTCCAGGGGTCCCACATGCCTCAACATCCTTGGGCCTGTGTTGTTCATCAGGAGGTTCCGATGGTGGCAAAACAGACAGGACTCACCTGGGAAACTGCCCCTCTGTGTAATTCAGTGAGTGTGTGGGCTGCCTGCAGCCCAGATGTAAAGTGGGTCTTGCTACATTTAAAAATAAATTTCTTTTTAATTTTATTGAGGTCATATAGCTTATAACTGTAAATTTCAGGTCTACATTACTATATTTCAGTTCTGTATAGACTGGATCATGTTCACCACCAATAGTCTTGTTTTCATCTATCACCATACATATGTGCCCCTTTACACCTTTCTCTCTTTCCCTCTGGTAACCACAACCTGTACTCCCTATCTATGTGTTTGTTTATTTTCCACATATGAGTGAAATCAATCAGTATTTTTCTTTCTCTATCTGACTTGTTTCGCTTAGTATAATACCGTCAATGTCCATCCATACTGTCACAAATGGCATGAGGTTGTCTTCTTTATGGCTGAGTAGTATTTCATGTTATATATGTATATATATCACATCTTTATTCTTTCATCCATTGATAAGTACTTGAGTTGCTACTCAGTGTTGGCTATTGTGAATAATGCTGTGAAGAACATAGGGGTGCATACATTTTTTTGAATTACTGACTTCATATTCTTTGGATAAATATGCAGAGGTAGAATAGCTGGATCTTATGTTATTTTTATTTTTAATTTTTTGAGAAATCTCCATCATTTTCCCCTAGTGGCTGCACCAGTTTGCATTCCCACCAGCAATGTATGAGGGTTCCCTTTTCTCCACATCCTCTCCAACACTTATTATTTCTTGCCTTTTTAATAATAGCCATTCTGATGGGTGTGAGGTGATATCTCATTATAGTTTTGATTTGCATTTACTTAATAATTAGTGATGTTAAACATCTTTCATGTGCCTGTTGGCCCTCTGTATAACTTCTTTGGAAAAATGTCTTTTCATATCCTCTGCCCATGTTTTGATCAGGTCGTTCATTTTTTTGTTGTGGAGTTGTATGAGTTCTTTATATATTTTGGAAATTAGCCCCTTGTCAGACATATGATTTGCAAATATTTTCTCCCAGTTGGTAGGTTGTCTTTTCATTTTGTTGACAGTTTCCTTTGCTGTGCAGAAACTTTCTAGTCTGATGTAGTCCTACTTGCTTATTTTTTCTTTTGTTTCCCTTGCCGGACAAGATACAAAGACAGACATTATATAAAGATAAAAGGGACATTCCACCAAGAAGACATAACACATTAATATACATGCACCTAACACAGGAGCAACAAACTATATAAAGCAACTATTAACAGACTTAAAGGAAGAAATTGACAGCAACGCAATAATTTTAGGGGATTTCAACACCCCACCCACATCAATGGATTGATCATCCAGACAGAAAGCCAACAAGGAAACAGTGGCGTTAAATGAAACATCAGACAAGATGGTCTTAATAGATATATAGAGAACATTTCATCCCAAAACAGCAGAATACACATTCTTCTCAAGTTCACATGGAACATTCTCAAAGATAGACATATGTTGGGAAACAAAGCAAGACTCAATAATTCTAAGAAGACTGAAATCATATCACGCATTTTTCTGACAACAATTGTGTGAAACTAGAAATCAACTACAAGAAACGGTTGGAAAAGTCACAAATATTTGGACACTAAACAACATGCTACTGAACAACTATTGGATCAATGAATAAAGCAAAGGAGAAAACAAAATATTACTAGAGAAAAATGAAAATAAAAAACAACATATGAAAACCTATGAGATGCAGCAAAAATAGTACTAAGAGTGAAATTTATAGCAATAGAAGCCTACGTCAAGGAACGAGAAAAATCCCAAATAAACAATCTAACACGGTACCTAAAAGAACTAGAAAAAGAAGAATAAACAAAGCCTAAAGTCAGTAGAAGGACAGAAATAACAAAAATCAGAGCAGAAATAGATGAAAGAGAGGCTAGAAAAGGAATAGAAATGTTCAATGAAACTAAGCTGTTTCTTTGAGAAGATAAGTCTCTTTCTTTAGAGATAGAGATGGCATATGGGCAGAGATTATAAGATCAGAAAATCCAGACACTCAATCAGAGAAATCTCTGAAATTTAAGCATCATTTAAGCAACTTTTTAGCATCTTTAATACGTTCGAATATGCTGTACTTTTAACATCTGTTTGAATACGTGTGGCAAAGTCAAAGGACAGCCTATACTAGGCACCACAGGATGATAATAGCTTCCCTGCCTTCAACAACAAAAGGTCCAGGAAACTGACTTATCTTGGGTCCAAGTTGGGAACTATTTGGGAGAAATAGAGTGAAAAAGTAAATAAACCAGACAAGAATAAAAGAATTAGACAGGGATCTGATGGCAAAGAATACTTTTCCCAGCTACAGACCAATAGAATCTGGACAGAATGAGAAGGCTCATAACTACACCTGGCACCAGGAAGTAAAGTGGAAATCTCACAAGGGAGGCCACTTTGAGGCCTATAAACACCTTGCAAAGCTACTCATTAGGGTTTCAGAACAACAACATGTTTAGGATGTGTGTGTTCAATATATGCATGTCCCGGGTTCTCCTCATGATATTTTCCTTACTTATATGCATATTTCCCTAAACCTTTGTTGATTATAAAGCAAAGCGAAGAGAATAACTGTGCGGCAGAGGTAAAGAGCAAATTAAAAACAAAAAACATACTGTAGTCACCATGTTGAGACTGTAAAGTAAACTGAATTAACTGATGGACAGGAGATGCTCTTTCTGAAATTTTTTTAACAAATTAAAAAATTCATAAAATATTCTTCAACATTGACGGTAATATACAATGCATAGATCAGTTAGTTCAAGCTTTACCTTCAGGGGGAGTCATTGACCATAATAGAGAATTCAGTTTCCAGGAGTCAGCTAGTCTTGTATCAGAAAGTGTCACATTTCAGACCTGGCTGTGCGTTTCAACTATTCACGTCTCTTTAAGCTAGTCATATATTGATAAGCACCACAGGCTTTGCTACTTAGCTTACTGAATATCAGAAATAGCTTTTCATTGGTGAAATGAGTGGTTCGTTTAATTAGCATGAATTTAGAAAGGAGCTCTCATTGGTGAAACTGCAGGGATTCCATATATGTGGACTGGCCGAAACATCAGAGAATATCCTCATACTTAGAGGAAGAAGGTAAGAGTCGAGCAAGAAAGGATGTCAGGGGTGATGTCCTGACAGTGCTGCACCAGCTGCTGGTTTAGGAAAATGTCTCCTTGCCTGTTGCCAGCCTTTAGGCACAGGATCCTGCCTCCTTCACATCTGTATCATGTGAAACTTTCGTGGAAGGTGTAGCCGGGCATCTATCCAGGTAGCGAGCTGCACATCCCCCGATGAAGGGACTCTTGCCTAGACCGCTTCATCATCCTAACACAATGCCACTCAGTCTTGGACTTCACTGGCTCCATATAAAACAGGCAACACCAACAGCCAAAGGGATAAATGGTTTCACTTAGGATTCCATGTTCACCCCAATGCAATGTATGCTATAAGCACTCTATACAACCCCATATAAACTATATATATATATGGAAAGTTCAGTTGGTCCTCCAGGCTTTCAGACACACCCCAGGACTCTCACATATTGCAGTGCTGTGATGTAATCTCAAAACCTCTCCTTCACCTCATGGATCCAGTAGCAGAAAATAAGGAAAACACATTATCTTTCATGGCTTTTTAGTGTCTACACATGTCATCTCTTCAACCAGACTATCACTTAAATTTTTCTATATGCCTCTCGTCCACCCCCCAAATTCGTCTCTCCCTGTTTCCTGAGTCAAGCTCCACTCCACTAGAAGGCCCTCCCTGGTCCTCCCCTCACAGAGTCTCATCAATCACTAAAGTCAAGTTGAAGCCCCAGCTCACGTGGACCACTCCGGAATCAGCACACAGACACGGCACACCTGCACCCCTCGTTTTGACAATAATGTTGTGCTGTCTGGAAGGGTGGCGGCTTAACACTTTCCTGAGTGTATTTCATTTTCCCTCAAATGCATTTCAGCACAAGAAGTGTGCACACTTGCCCTGTCAATCCACCCACTCTTAACAATATCATGATGACTGCATAACAGCCACTTAATGTCTATTGAATGAACACGCTTGTCAGGTAGAAAAATAATTGAAATGGTCAATATGAGCAGCAGCTGTAGCTGGTAATATCATTTTCCTCATTTGCTTTAAAGGTACCAAAAGACACCGACAAACTTTGTGGGTTTCATTTGAAATGCCAAAGTAACAAGTTATCAGTTATATCGAAACCTAGTGGCAATTACAGAAGATAAATAAAAATAGGGAGTAGACAAAAATCCTAGGATATCATCAATACTGGGGCCCAGACAGATGTCCTAACTTTACAAGTCCTCAGTGTTCTCACCAGGAAATCAGGAATGATACCCGCCTTGGCCCTGTTCATAGGGCAGGTGTGACGCAGGAGCAACTACTATGCGGAAAGAGCTAAGACAATGACAGCTGTTATTCAGAAATAACCCACCAGGAGTACCACTTGTTTTGAGATTTTAAAAATCTATGTTTAGTTAGAATAATCACACATTATTTCCTGTGTTTAAAAAATCCTCTTCAGGGCCGGCCCCGTGGCTTAGCGATTAAGTGCACGCGCTCCACTACTGGCGGCCCGGGTTCGGATCCCGGGCGGGCACTGACGCACCTCTTCTCCCGCCATGCTGAGGCCGCCTCCCACATACAGCATCTAGAAGGATGTGCAACTATGACATACAACTATCTATTGGGGTTTTGGGGAAAAAAAGGGAGGAGGATTGGCAATAGATGTTAGCTCAGAGCCGGTCTTCCTCAGCAAAAAGAGGAGGACTAGCATGGATATTAGCTCAGGGCTGATCTTCCTCACAAAAAAAAAAAATTTTTTTAAATCCTTTTCAGAAGAATTCAACGTCATCACCATATGTCCACATCAAGGTCTCTCCAGAACCAGTGCTGAATCTTTGCTTTATTATGAGATGCTAGTTGAGCAAACTTGAGTCTCCAGAGCTTGCTTGGCATTTGTGCTGATTGTCGCTCTTTTGCATTCAATTAATAACTTTGTTGTGGTATTTCCTCAACCATCGAGGCATGTCTTTTTCTCTGGTGTATTTCTGTTTAGCATTTCAGAAATGTAGTTATTTTTCAAGTAGGGTTATATGCTCCCTGCCTCCAGGGACCATTGGTATTACCTCTATTTTCCCCAGGATATTACATATTCTATATACATAACAGACACACAATGAGTACTAAGGAACTGATAAATAAATGGCAAGCAATAGGATATATTGGAACACATGAGGAAGCCATTTGGGGTAAAACTAATTTGGCCAGAGTTTGTTTTTCCAAAATGGCCTGTCTCCTGCATATCTGCTTTCCCGTGTCCCAAAGAGAAGAGTAAATGCCCTTAAGATAAGGATGCAACTTCCCCCTCATTGACATTACCTTAAGGATGAGCATTTCTCCCTAAGCTAGGATTTGGTTGCTGCAGTCATCCTGTGACCACCCAGTTCGAGACAACAGACCTGACCCAGCCAAGCTCATCGAGATAGCAGACCTGCTCCCTGCTGTGTCCATCAATAGCTATTCTAGCCAGGTAATCTGACAGGGTGATCTTGTCGCTATAGTAAAAGAGACATAACAAGCCTATGTGATACATGCTCTTTGACGGTATATAACCGCTCTGTACACCCCACTTCTTTGGTGCCCTTCCTTCCTTAGGGAAGGAAAGCCCAGGGGCACAGTCCTCAAAAGTTGGCTCATAATAAACTCACTCCAATTTTGATTTATAGATTGATTATGGATTATTGACGTAGACATTTGTTGGTGTAGTCATGGCAGGATTTCAGAGAAACCCACCAGAGACCACCTGGAATCTACACTGAACTGGCATTGGGTACCAATAGGGGCCCATTGTGCCCCCCAGATCACTGCATTCTTCAGGTGATCCTGGTGAGTTCTCCTGAAACCCTGACCTTCTTATTGTAAGTCAACAGTTCAGAGTTTATTTGAGCTGTTTTCAAGTCTTAAGGCTAGGTGTCTTAAGGGTGTACCGGTACATACCCTAGGTCAGAGGAACCTAGGGGAGCATTCCTAGGAAAGAGAAACCCAGGGGGTATTTCCTAGACCAGAGGAGCCAAGAGAGCACTTTTGGAGTGAATGGGGAGGGCTGACCTTTTTAATTTGGCTTAAAATTGGAAAGAATTGTGTTAATAAGGTCTGAACAAAACTGCTTGATAGAAAAATGAGAGACTGAATCTGTTCAGCTGCAAAAAAAAGGGACATTGCTCCTCCCGGCCTTTTGTGCATTCTCAGACATGAAGTTGTAAAACTTCTAGAAGAAAACATAGGGAAGAGGCTCCTCGACATTGGTCTTGGGAATGATTTTGTGGATATCCCACCAAAACCGCAAACAACAAAAGAAAAAATCAACAAATGGGACTACATCAAACTTAAAAGCTTCTGCCTAGCAAAAGAAACAACCAACAAAATCAAAAGGCTGGGAGAAAAGTTTTACAAACCACATATCAGATAAAGGGTTAAATACCCAAAATTTATAAAAAACTTTTACAACCCATAAGAAAATTTATAAAGAACTCATACAACCCAATAAGAAAAAAGCAATCCAATCGAAAAATGGGCAAATGACTAAGTAGACATTAGTCCAAAGAAGACATCCAAATGGCCAACACACACATGAGAAGGAGATCAATGTCACTAATCATCAGGGAAATGCAAATCAAGACCACAAAGAGCTATCATCTCACACGTGTAAGGATGGTGATCATCAAAGAGACAAGAGATACTAAGTGTTGGCAAGGATGTGAAGAAAAGGGAACCCTTGTGCGCTGTTCATGGGAATTTAAATTGGTGCAGCCACTATGGAAAAGACAGTGGAGGTTCCTGAAAAAATTAAAAATAGATACACTTCAGTGTATTTATCTGAAGAAAATGAAAACACTAACTTGAAAAGATATATGCACCCCTGTGATTATTACAGCATTATTTATATAGCTAAGATATGGAAACAACCTAAATGTCCATCAATAGATGAGTGGATAAAGAAAATGTAGTATGGGCCGGCCTGGTGGCGTAGTGGTTAAGTGCATGTGTTCCGCTGTGGTAGCCTGGGGTTCAGATCCTGGGAGCGCGCTGCCTCACCACTTGTCAGGCCATGTTGTGATGGAGTCCCATATAAAGTGGAGGAAGATGGGCACGGATGTTAGCCCAGGGCCAGTCTTCCTCAGCAAAAAGAGGAGGATTGGCACATGTTAGCACAGGGCTGATCTTCCTCAAAAACAAAGGAAAGAGAATGTGGTACATATTTACAAAGGAATATTATTCAGCAATAAGAAAGAAAAAATCTTGCCATTTGCAATGTCATGTATGGACCTTGAGGTCATTATGCTAAGTGAAATTACTGAGACAGAGAAAGACAAATACCATTTGAGCTCAGTTATACATACAATCTGGCTCTTCAGTTTCTCACCAAACTGCCACTGGCAGGCCGAGTTGAGTACCGGTTTTCTTTTTCTTTTTTTTTTTGTGAGGGAGATCAGCCCTGAGCTAACATCTGTGCTAATCCTCCTCTTTTTGCTGAGGAAGACCAGCTCTGAGCTAACATCTATTGCCATTCCTCCTCCTTTTTTTCTTCCCCAAAGCTCCCAGTAGATAGTTGTATGTCATAATTGCACATGCTTCTAGTTGCTGTACGTGGGACGCGGCCTCAGCATGTCCAGAGAAGCGGTGCGTCAGTGTCCGCCCGAGATATGAACCCGGGCTGCCAGTAGCGGAGCTTGCGCACTTACCCACTAAGCCACAGGGTCAGCCCCAACATCTGCGTCTTCTTTTTATGTGTCTGTCTACATGTATGTTATACGTGCACGGTATTTTACCTTTGGAGGGTATGGTCAAAATTAAGAGCTCTATTCAATTAACTTGAAGTAAGTGCTTAGAAAAGTTATTTCTAAATCCAAATGTTTTTCCAGTTAACATGATATGAAATAATATTTGGTAAATAAAAGCTTATTTAAGCTTGTTAGTTTTCAACATTGGATATAACACAGACATACAGACTTTCTTTGTCAGATAGACAATCTTGATGAAGAACTAATTGATGAACTCATACTTCTCAATTTCAAGATTAATTACAAAGTCAAGAGACTGTGATATTTTACAATACTACAATAATCAAGAGACCGTGATATTTTAAAATGAATAGACACAGAGGTAAATGAAAAAACATGGAAAGTCCACACATAGACCTCTGCAATTACAGACAACTTGATCTTGGTCATGACAATAAATGCACTCCAACATAAAACATAATAGATTTTTAGTCTCTAGTCATCATCAACCATGGTGATGATACAAAAGGACGACCCTATGGAAATAAATGAACAAAGACACAAATTTTGCACCTTAGAAATAAATGTACTCAAAATCACACATCAACTAAAATATAAAATACAAAACTGTAAAAATCATACTGGGAAATAAGAGAAAATCTTCATGATTTGTAGTTTGATGATTTGTTTTCATATACAACACAAAAAGCACAATCCGTGAAGAAAAGAATTGATCATGTGTACTTGGTTAAATTTACATTCTCCAATCTGGGAAAGACAGCATTCACAGATTGGAAATACAAACTCCTGACTAAGATAATACATTTGTAAAACACATATCTGCAGAAAGACTTGTATGCAAATTATTCAAAGAACCAGTCAAACGCAGCAACAAGAAAACAAACTCCCCAAATTAAAATAAATAGACCAAAATATGAATAGACAAGTTACCAAAAATATATATATATACACATGGGAAATAAGCAAATATAAATTGCTCAACAACAAGGAATTATTGGAAAATAAAATCCATTGTGCATTAAGAAAAAGCAAATTAAAACACCAATGAGATACTCTACTCTTCTAGTTGAATAGCTAAAAACCAAAAACTGACAATACCAATTACTGGTGAGGATGTGGGACAATAGGAAATCTCATTCATTGCTGATGGGAATACACATAGTATAACCTCTTAAGAAGACATCTTGCTAATTCTTGTGAAGCTAAGTATAGTGTTACTATATGATGCACCAATTGTGCACCAGTGTATTTCTCCAACTACCGTGAAAATATACATCCACACACAGACCCCTAAGAACATCTAAAAAGCAACTTTATTCACAATGACCAAAACCTAGAAGGAACCATGATATCCTTTAACAGGTGAATGACACTCAAGTGTGGGACACTGGGTGAAGATACTTGAGGAACACTTGGGCTACAGGCACAGGGTAAGGAAACACACGAGTTCAGACAAGGCCTAGAGGAACAGTAGGTGAAAACACTGGTTGTCTAGATGGGCTGGAGGCATAGAGAACGTAGACAAACACGAGCTGGCATGGGCTGGAGCACAGCTGACAGGCACACTCAGGGATGGAAAGGGATGCAGACACATGGAGTGAGAGAGACATGTGAGGTCTGGTATCAAATGTGGGCACAGGAGATAGAGACACTCGAGGAAAGATACCTGCTGCAAGTACGTGAGAGAATGAAATTAGGTGTCTGACATGGGTTTTAGAGAGATGGAATGGAGACTTACATGAGTTGACATGGGCTACAGGAACAAGGAATGGAGACTTTTGAGAGGTGGTATGGACAGAGGGGAGAGAAAACCTTGACAACACAAAAGGTCAGACGTGGGCTGCAATCATATGAAATGGTGACACTGGACAGAAGATATCAGCTTCAGGTAGAGGGATGGAGACACACGAAGGCTGGCATTGTTGCAGGCTCATGGGCTGGAGATCCTATGGGACAGACATGGGTTGCAGCACAGAGTTTAGAAATACACTAGAGAAGACAAGAGATACCAGCTACATCTGTGCTTAGAAGGCAAAGGTGTGTAGCCTTAAATGAATGTATGAATATGGAAGAAAGACAGGAAATCCATAATCTCAGCTTCTGTCTTAAGAATTAATAGAGAATCACACTGGGAAAAGTACAGAATGGAAACAATAATAAAGATAAGAATCAATGAAATAGAAAAATACTAAAGAAACAAATCAAGCTAAAAGTTATTTTTAAAAATATTAATAAAGTTAATAAACCACTAACAAAACTGATTAAGAAAAAAAAAAAAGAAATGAAACACAAATCACCAGTATCAGAAATCAAATAGGAGTTTTTGCGCCCAAGGTGGGGCTACACTGGCTGGCAAGTTGCGTTCTCTGGGTGGAAGAACTGCCTTCTCCCTGGATTACTGCAGCGGATGAAATACGTGAACCCCTGACGAAAGCCGGCAAAATGTAAGACTTCTTACCACGTCAGCCTCCCGGAATCTCTACCTGTGGAGTCCGGTGGAAGGAAGTGGTGAGGAATTTTTTCTCTTTCTAAATTTAGATTGGCAGGAGAAAATATTTGGGAAACTAGTTTCTTGTGCTTTTAGTGACTCTGGTAAATTTGATAGAGTACTCTTGGTTTTGATCTTGATCCCTTTTCCTCCCAGAGGTAGTCTCTGTTTTTCTCTTTTGTCTGTGTCTTTTGTCATAAGAAGGAAATACCATAGAGTAGGACGCAGGCGTAGGCCCTATAAGCCTGCTGTCCAGGCCGGCCCCACAGACTGGTGAGTTTGCGGGTCTCACCAGACTGGTGTCTATTTAGACAAACTTTGCAGTGGGTTAATATGCACATGAAGTGAAGGCCATTGCCAAGGGCATCTTGGAAGCCAAAAAGGCCGCAGATTTTCTGGGCACGGGTCGAGCAGTTAAGAGCCATTAGGTCGCTCGCCACTTTGAGGAGACTCCTGTGACACGATAAGTTGGTCACGGAACGGGGTAGATGACACAGGTTCCCTGCCAACTGCAAGAAAATGTCCGTGCAACGACGAGGTATTCTGTAAAGCACACAGTCCCCAACCCCGTGGCACTTGCCCCCCAGGTATCATTCTAACTCCAAGAGACCTAAGGCGTGGCTAAAGTTGTCATTGTGCACGTAAGAACAAAACCGGATGAGGTTTTTCCTTCTGTTTTGTTCTGTGTCCTGAGAAAACTTGGCTTTGTGACCAGTGAGAATATTCTCCTTTGTCTCCACCATACGGAAGGTGCACTTACCGGGGTGCCCCTTGGTGGCCAGTCGAGTAGACTGGGGTTCTGAACTGTCTCTTTGTCCGGCTGTGCCAAGCTCTCAGGGGAGTTTGTCATAAAGGACCCAGTCCATAAGGGCTTTTGTCGTCTTAACCACCGTTGCTTGTTAGTGCTGAAAAAATCTCATTTCAGTACCACCTGCCCGGTGTCACAGATTAGCGGGTCTGTGACTGGAGGCGTCCCACACTATTGTGGGAGACCGGAGACACCGTTTTCACTACACCATCCTTACCGCCTGTGCAACGAAGGTCTTTACTTTTTCTGAATATCTTTGAGAATAAATTCTGTGGATCATGGGGGCTACATCATCTGCGCCCTCACCAGGGACGCCTCTTGCGTCCATGATAGATTTATTCTAAGCGTGAAAAGTTACCTCCGGGTCTTTCCTTAAAAATGCTTATTAGTTCGAGTCACTATTAGAATAAATATACAAATGAAGATCCTACTCGTCAATGGCCAGACGACGGATCTTTTAAATTAGAAAAACTTCTAAATTGAGAAAAAAAAATGTTTTGAGAGCTCTCACATAATTATTTATTTGGTACCTAAGAAAAGACCAAAAAAAGGGAAGAGAAAAATTTGACTAGCCTTAAGACCTTGACTCAGGTTACAAATAAATTGAAAACATGTAAAAGTGTAAGTGTTGATAAGATTATAAAGGTTAGAATGTTTGAGTTAATTTTATATAAAAAAGTTACATCAACTTTGCCTGAATATGTTTTAAAATGTCTGACTGAAAATGCTTCCCTTGTCCAAAATTAAAAAAACAAGACCTATTGATAAAAATCTTAATAATAACTATGTTTAAAGGTATAAGCAGTGATAAAATTGACATAAAATTTTGTAGAAAAAAACTGATGTTATTTCTATTACAGAACTGGTTAACAAAAATAGTAATTTAAATGATGGCTAATTTTATCTGAAGTCTTATAAAGTCTTATAGACAATCTAAATAATTATTGAAAACAAATAAATAGTTGTGAAAAAAATAAATGTTAGATAAACTTTAAACAATAATTATGTGTTATGGTAGTTACTGCTTCCAAACTCTTTTTAGTGACTTAAAGCTTTAGAGTTTTGCTAAATTTTATAAAAAAAAATTCACTGAGTATCATCATTTCCAAATAACATAAGATATTAGACATTGCTAAATGTACGTTTATCTACTTTTGGCTTTTCATTACAGGAAAACTAAAAGGTGTTTTGGGTCTATTGGTAAACATGTGTTTTATTAAAGATTATACTATAAAGTAACATGTTTCTAGAAGTTATAAAGTGTTTATAAATTTTCCAAGCCACAAGATACTAATGTAAAAAAAAGTTTATAATTGTTTAGTTTTTACTTACAAATTGAAGTTTCTAAATGTTAAAATTTCTAATTAGTATATGTGATTAAAAATTAAGAAAAATATGTCTGTGTACAAGGAAAATAAGATATATAAAAAAAGAACAAAGAATAGAAATATTTTGTTTGTTTGATTAAAAAGGATAAATTTGTCCTCAAATACTAGAAAAAAAAAAAAGACATGAGACAAATTCTAAATATAAAAAAAAAAGTTATAAAAAGTTTGTAAAAGAAAAATTCTGGAAAAAGAGTTTTTGCATGGTCAAGTTGGCTAAGATTAAAATAAATTTAATTAAGTAAATGAGTTTTAATAGCAGAAGTAAGCTGGTGCAAAATTAAAATTTCTCGTAAAAAGATAATTTGCTTAAACTTGATAAAGAGGTTATAAAAGATTTTTCTTTACCTTTGAGTAAGTCTACCTAAAAAAAAAAAAACTGTTAAAATAATTTCCTGTGTTCAAAAGACTGAGGTCTCTCTATTAAGGTTTTTTAGACTGTTAATGCTATGTTTGCTTTGACTTTTTATATTTTGGACAAACTCTCCAAAATTCATATCTTAAAATAAGTCTTTTTTTCTTTAAAAATTTTCAAAGGGCCCTGGAACTTCTCAAAAAAATTTGCTCTCTTCCTATAAGAGAAAAGATACTAAACTTATTAGGCTTATTCAGTATGTTAAATTACATAGAAAACATTGTCAGACAAGTGATGATAAGCCTGCTTAAGTGGTATTTTGTGGGTTAATGTTAATGATATAGGCGTTTTAAAATTGTATAACATTACTAAAATTCTGATCTGTCCTGGTTATCAGTCATATTTCTGGTTATTATTATTTTAAAATGTTGTACGTCACAAAATTAACCAAATTTCTCTGTCAGTTGCCATTTTAAGGTCTTGTTGTTTACAGACTCATTTCTTTGCTCTAATGCTTTTGCAAAATATGTTTCAACTTCAGAAAAATTCATAAAAAAGACTCTGATATTTACACTAGAATACAGGTTTCTGACAAACTTTCTGATCATAAAACGGAACTTGGTAAAAAATTACAGAAATCTGATAGAGAAACTGACTTCATAAAGCTGCTAACAAAAAGACTGGGATCAAAAATGGATTACACAGGACTGAATGAACTGATAAAGATGATTATAATTTTTATGATTTTTCATTTAAAATATTGCTGAATTTTTAATGTTTTGTTTTTTCAGATTTAAAAAAAAACTTTTTCTCTTTTCTCCCGAGATAGCTATGACTTACAGCAATTTAATAAATGATATTTTTATAAATAAAATTAAAATATTTATCTTTTTCTCTCTATCTGATCCCTCAAATTTAGAAACTCTTAGTGAATAAATATTGTTGTTTTCATGACAATATAGTTATTTACATAAGTTCAATAAAAATCTGTTCTCCTTATAACAAGACACAATTAAAAACACTAGTTATATTACCAAGGTTGTGACTGGAACATCATATTTGCGATATAACCATACAGCTTTAGAAAAATAAAGATTAGACTTTATAAAATAAAGCCACGTGAAAATATTGGCCTGGTACCTTATGTTCCAAGCAGCACTTAGCAAGATAAGTAAAGAATGTCACTTATCTGACAGGTACAAAAAACCTCAAAATATTTTGAGAAAACCTTGAAAGAAAAAAATTCACCCAAATCTGTAGATATTACAGGCAAAGTCTGATGACAAAATCCTTGGCTTGGCTTTCCTGGCCTCGAGAGGCCTTTAAAGTTCAATCTGAGATTCCTTATAAAAAGTTCCAGCAAAGCAGATTTAAAAGAGCCTATGTGATCAATTGCTATTCTTGCTGTACTTATGTAAATAATTGGGCCAACTCTATTGGAACTAGACTTATTTTGCAAACTAGTTAGTTTTAATTTGGCTATCTTTGATAAAAATGAGGGTGATTTTAGAAAAAGAAATTATATTTCAGTAAAAACTGTAGTATACATTTGTGGATATTAGATCCTAGTTTTGTTAATTGTCTTTTAAGATTTTTGTTTTATATCTGTTGACTAGACTAGATCCTGATTTCTTCTAGTCTCCTAAAATATCTGGCTACAGATATCCAAACTAACGTTTTTGATTTTTTTCCATCATTTTCATTTGAAATCACTAAAAACTGAACCTGCCCTTTTTCCTGAAGCCTTACAAACTGAAGCTGATAGACTTGATACAAACTTGAGATGACCTGACGACACCATCCAAGACATTTTAAACTGCAAAAGATGCTTTGACGCTGACATCTAAAATTCTTCTTCACTGGCTGTCCTCTAAACTCAAAAACTGCTTTACAACTTGCTCTAACCATTAACCTTGTTTTTCTTTCGTTTACACAAAAATGCTTCTTATTAAATACTTGATTGCTTGCTTCCACAATATAGGCATAACCTTGAGAGCCCACCTACATCACCACCTTCCAAAAAAAACTTAATTAAACTGATCTATTATCAGGACTAAAAAATGGGTTCAGTGAGATAAAACAATCTACCAACTCAGCTTCTGGACTATAAAACTTCTTTAAGTTTCAAAAAGACTGTGAAACTTTTAGTTTCAAAGGTGGGACTGTGGGAGATCAAGATTTGGCCACTCTGAAATCTCTCTCTTTACCTTGGTTGTTTTCTCTAGGGACATTTGACCTCCCCCACTAACTGCCTAAAAAATTTGACATGGTAGCTCCTTCCTGGAACAGATCTATCATGATGGCTGTAAAGATAACGTAGGGTAAATGTTACAATAGGAAAGACACCAACAAGCCCCTCTTATCAGAAGTTCTGTCTCTCTGGCCACATTCTCTGGATGACCCTGTAAAGAGTTGCCAGACAATCATTTACATTTATAAGGAAAATCTCCATTTGTAAAAGTATCTCCCTCTCTGTTTGGAGGAAAGAGGGAGATGAGCTCATTTCTAGTGACTTGTCAATGTGGAAGGTGAGGCCTTGAGCTACATAATAAACCTTACTCTTGTTTACTGTGCTTTAGTGGTAATCTCCTGTAACTGACTCCCCCCACCCCCAAAATCCTCCTTTGTCATTGGCTGAAAATGATATTTAAGACGAGAATTTCTGCTATTGTGTTGAAAAACACAGCGTCCCTGCTCTCTCCCATGGTATACATGTTATTAAACTTGGTATTATTTTCTCCTGCTAACCTGTCTTGTTGATTATTTGGCCAGCCAGAAGAACCTTAAGAGAAAGGGCAGAGAGAGATTCTCCCTCTCCCCCGACATAGGCAATCTAAATAATTATTGGGAACAAGTAACTAAATAGTTGTGAAAAAGATGAATGCTGGGTGAACTTTAAATAATAATTATGTGTTATGGTGGTTACAGCTTCCAAACTCTTTTTGGTGACTTAAAACTTTAGAGTTTTGCTAAGTTTTGTGATAAAAATTCACTGAGTATCATCATTTCCAAATAAGATAAGATATTAGACACTGATTGCTAAATGTACGTTTGTCTACTTTTGTCTTTTGGTTACAGGAAAACTAAAAGGTGTTTTGGGTCTATTGGTAAACATGTGTTTTATTTAAAGATTGTACTATAAAGGAACATATTTCTAGAAGTTATGAAGTGTTTATAAATTTTCCAAGCCACGATATACTAATGTAAAAGAAAGTTTATATTGGTTTACTTAGTTTTTACTTACAAATTGTGGTTTCTAAGAGTTAAAATTTCTAATTAGTATATGTGATTGAAACTACTAAATATTAAGAAAAAATATGTCTGTGTACAAGGAAAGTAAGATGTATAAAGAAGGAACAAAGAATGGAAATATTTTATTTGATTGATTAAGAAAGATAAATTTGTCTTCAAGTACTAGGAGGGAAAAGAAAGACATGGGACAAATCTGAATGTAAAAAGAAAGTTATAGGTTTGTGGAAGAAGAATTCTGGAAAAGGAGTTTTTGTATGGTCAAGTTGGCTAAGATTGAAATGAATTTAATTAAGTAAATGAATTTTAATATCAGAAGGAAGCTGGTACAAAATTATGATTTGGTTTCTTTCTCTTAAAAGGATAATTTTCTTGAACTTGATAAAGAGGTTATAAAAGATTTTTCTTTACCTTTGGGTAAGTCTACCTAAAAGACAGAAAAAAAAAAACTGTTAAAATAATTTCCTGTGTTTAAAAGACTGAAGTCTCTGTATTAAGGTTTTCGGACTGTTAAAGCTCTTTTTGCTTTAACGTTTTCTATTTTTGACAAGCTCCCCAAAATTCATATCTTAAATAAAGTCTTTTTTTTACTTTTTTACTTTGAGAATTTTCAAAGGGCCCTGGAACTTCTCAAAGAAATTTGCTCTCTTCCTATAAGGAGGAAGACAAAGAAATTTGCTCTCTACCTATAAGGAGGAAGATACTAAACTTATTAGGCTTATTCAGTATGTTAAATTACATGGAAAGCATTGTCAGACAAGTGATAAGTCTGCTTAGGTGTTATTATGTGGGCAAATGTTATTGACATAGGTGTTTACTGAAATTCTGATCTGTCCTGATTATCAGTCATAATTCTGGTTATTATTAAAGTGTTGTATGTCACAAAATTAGCCAAATTTCTCTGTCAATTGCCATTTTGAGGTCTTGTTGTTTACAGACTTATTTCTTTGCTCTAATGCTTTTGCAAAATATTTCAACTTCAGAAAAATTCATGGAAAGGACTCTGACATTTACACTGGAGTACAGGTTTCTGACAAACTTTCTGATCATAAAACTGAACTTGGTAAGAAATTACAGAAATCTGATGGAAAGACTGAAAACTTCATGAAGCTGCTAAGAGAAAGATTGGGATCAAGAATGGATTACACAGGACTGAATGAACTGATAAGGATAATTATAACTTTTATGATTTTTCATTTGATGTATTGCTGAATTTTTAATGTTTTGTCTTTTCAGAGTTAAGGAAAACTTTTTCTCTTTTCTCCTGAGCTAGCTATGACTTATAACAATTTGGTAAATGATATTTTTGTAAGTAAAATTGAAATATTTCTCTTTTTCTCTCTATCTGATCCCTCGAATTTGGAAACCCTTAGTAAGTGAGTATTGTTGTTTTCATGGCAATATAGTTATTTGCATAAGTTCAATAAGAATCTGTTCTCCTTATAACAGGACACAATTGGAAACACTGGTTATATTACCAAGGCTGTGACTGGAACATCATATTTGCGATATAACCATACAGCTTTTGAGGAATGAAGATTGGACTTTATGGAATAAAGCCACGTGGAAATATTGGCCTGGTACCTTATGTTCCAAGCAGCACTTACCAAGATAAGTAAAGAATGTCACTTATCTGGCAAACACAAGGAACCTCGAAATATTTCGGGGGAACCTCGGATGAGAGGAATTCACCCAAATCTGTAGGTATTACAGGCAAAGTGATGACAAAATCCTTGGCTTGGCTTTCCTGGCCTGGAGAGGCCTTTAAAGTTCAATCTGAGATTCCTTATAAAAAGTTCCAGCAAAGCAGACTTAAAAGAGCCTATGTGATCAATTCCTATTCTTGCCGTACTTATGTAAATAATTGGGCCAACACTATTGGAACTAGACTTATTTTGCAAACTAGTTAGTTTTAATTTGTCTATCTTTGATAAAAATGAGGGTGATCTTAGAAAGAAAAATTATATTTCAGTAAAAACTATAGTGTACATTTGCGGATATTAGATCCTAGTTTTGTTAATTGTCTCTTAAGTTTTTTGTTCTATATCTGTTGACTGGACTGGATCCCGATTTCTTCTAGTCTCCTAAAATATCTGGCTACAGATGTCCAAACTAACGTTTTTCATTTTTTCCATCATTTTCATTTGGAATCACTAAAAACCTGCCCTTTTTCTTGAAGCCTTACAAACTGAAGCTGACGGACTTGATATAAACTTAAGAGATTACCCGATGACATCATCAGAGACACTTTAAACTGCAAAAGATGCTTTGATGCTGACATCTAAAAATCTTCTTAACTAGCTGTCCCCTATACTCAGAAACTGCTTTACAACTTGCTCCAACCATTAACCTTGTTTTTCTTTCGTTTACATAGAAATGCTTCCATTAAATACTTGATTGCTTGCTTCCACAATATAGGCGTAACCTTGAGAGCCCACTTGCATCACCACCTTCTAAAATGAACTTAATTGAACTGATCTATTATCAGGACTAAGAAATCTGTTCAGTGAGATGAAACAATCTACCAACTCAGCTTCTGGACTATGAAACTACTTTAATTTTCAAAAGGACTGTGAAACTTCTAAGGAAGTTTCAGAGGAGGGAACTGATGGTGCTCAGGGCAAGCTACCCCAGGAGGCACCACTCTGGTATGCAGATTATTTCGAGCTGAAGACAATAAGGACTCAGAGAACTCATGAAGAATATTTGAGTTTCCCCTTCCAAACTGCCTAAAGAATTTAAAACAAAAGATCTGTTTCAGGAACGAGTTATTATCATGATGGCTGTAAAGATAATGTAGGATAGCGGTTACAACAGGAAAGGCACCAAGCACCTTTTATCAAAAACTTTCTCTCTCCCTGGCCACATTATCTATTGATGACCCTGAGAAGAGTTGCCATGCAAACATTTGCATTTCTATCTCCATGGGAGTTGCCTCTTGCCCTCTGAGGTCCAAGACCACTACCCACCCCCAACACCTTCCTCGCCTTTAACTGCAATACTTTAGGGGACAGCTTAGACAGAGGGAAGAGTTGCTCATTTCTGAGTTTCTCCCAAGTATACCTGTTATTAAACTTGGTATTATTTTATCCTATTAAAAAAAAAAGAAATCAAATAAGAAGTATTCTCTAGAGAGTGCTTAGATCTTAACACGATACACCATTTTGTGAAATACTTAGGACTGCGAATTAGACACCAAACATCAAAATTCACTTTATAAAAAAACAATATACTGAAACTGACACAAAAAATAACATAAAATAGGAAAACTCACATATCTACTAAATAAATTGAATTGTTAAAACGTCAAGCCAACTAACCAACAAAAACCACAAACACTTTCCACAAGCAAAACTTTAAGTCTGGGACTATTAACTATTGCAGACAATAGAGGGAGGAAGGAAGGAAAGGTTCAGATTCCAGATTAGACTGAACACAAAACTAATGGAGATTTTATTCACATTGAATACAATACAAAGAAGATTCTTTACCACACAGGACCTCTGAAGTCATCTTTCCACTATACTACCCAATAAGTTGAACCTAGAGAAGAACTGGAGAAAAAAAGAACTACACTTATTAAATATTTTTAACACAGTAAAGAAACTGAGGTTATCTAAACTGAAGAGGAAAATGCTAATAGGTGACATTTACCATCTTCAATGTATGAGGAAGTCCAGAGAAGGCTAAATTTAAAAAGTGGATATAAAGTGAAAATTATTTAAATAACACAAAGAAAAATTTTATTATATGGCAAAGTAATATAGCAGACAATCAACCAATAAATAAAAAACAATTAATGTATATCATTGATTAGAGATATTAATAATCAACAGAACTGGTTTCTGGAGGTTGTGGAGTCTTTGTCCCTGGAAACTTCTCAGAAACAAACATTAAGCCATTTGTCCTGGATAGACTTTAGACCTTCTCCTGCTGGGGCTCAAGATCCCTTCAAGTTTCTTCTGTAATTTTAATCTACTGCTAAATTAAATGAGAGAAGGCATGGTGAGGTCAATTATGAGTGTGCTCTGGGGGGGTTCCTTAGAGGAGTTGTGGAGAAAGAGTTAACACACCTGGGATCCCGTAGGGTTCTGAGAAGCTGAGAAATAAAAGTATGTAAAGGGCTTGAGACATATTGGGACCTTAGTAAATAACCATTGTTATCAGTAATAATTCGTTT
Source organism: Diceros bicornis minor (assembly GCF_020826845.1). NCBI lineage: Eukaryota > Metazoa > Chordata > Mammalia > Perissodactyla > Rhinocerotidae > Diceros > Diceros bicornis. Next base: position 670,422 of record NW_026691050.1, read on the forward strand.
CCAATAGTGTAGATAAAGTTGGCTATTCTGTCTAAAAAACCTCATTCAAAACTGTCTTAGTTGACTGAGGATTAAATAATCAAAGCTGGCTTTGTTTTTAATATTCTTTCCTAGCCAGGTAGGGCTCAAGGGAAGCAAGCAAAGGAATTGAGTGACACTTAGGAGAGTCACAAACCCTGAACTCAGAGTAATGTTTGCTTTAGCCCCTGAAAATTCAGGAGCCTCTAGATCCAAATGCCAACACATTCAAGTTGTTGGTGAATCTTGGTTACGATTTTGATAGTTTTGGCTGTCTGCTCAAGCAAAGCATCCTTTGAAACCTAGGGTTTCTAAGCCGGTGGTTCTCAATGTGTGGCTGGTCAGCAGCATCACCTGAGAAACGGTCAGAGACGTAAATTCTCGTGTCCCCCCATCCTGCTGGATCACAAACTCTGGGATGGGCTCAGCACTCTGTGTTGTAGGGGACCTCCACACGGTTCTAATGCACACTGGAGTTCAGGAACCACTGTCTTAGGAGAAGCCAGTCCTAGGTACAACATAGGGTTAGCAAAGATTCCTCCCCCACGAGGGCTTCTCCTGAGGCCCCATGGCCAAAATAAGGATTCCCCATTATGGCCATAAGAAGAACTCCTATGGCTCAACTCCAGGCAGCCATCCTCAGGAATTTTTCCAATATGACCAGGAGCTCTGAAATTTGAATTCAAAAAAGAAAAACATATAAAAAATTGATTCAACATTCAAGAAATTTTCCTGCTTCAGATTGAGGGTGAAGTAACTGAAATAGAGAAATTTTTCCCAGAACACTGATCTGTCATTTCTTCATGGAAACTACTGAGATCTTTCAGTGAAACTAAACAATGACTAGGAAGGTTATGGTTAGTCTGATGTGTAAGAGGAGAAAGAAAACACAAAGATAAAGAAAACAAACAAACAAACAGGAGAGAGAGAGAGTAAGGAAGGGAGATAGAAACAGGGACCATCAGTCAGAGGTAGTGAGAGGAGGGGAAAGGAATAGAAGATGCAGAGGGAGAGAAGCAGGTGCCGCTCGGTAGGAAACATACCTGTGGACACTGTGCACGTGTGGCTTTCATAGAAAGGTGTAAGGTTTCTAAAAAGCAAAGAAAATAAAAACAAATCCAACCAATTTAGTAATTTGTCCTAAATTTAATTGATCAGGTCTGATCTCTCTGATGTCTTCCTTCTCCTTTATTTCATCCATGTCTCAAATTCTATGTCCTGCCCTTGTCTAAGTCTTCAGAAACATACCACAATTCAAACCTTCACAAGGTGAACTTTTTAAATCATTTCAGGGGCCGGCCTGGTGGCGCAAGCAGTTAAGTGCGCGCACTCCGCTGTGGCGGCCCGGGGTTCGCTGGTTCGGATCCCGGGCACGCACCAACGCACTGCTTGGTAAGCCATGCTGTGGCGGCGTCCCATATAAAGCGGAGGAAGATAGGCACCGATGTTAGCCCAGGGCCGTCTTCCTCAGCAAAAAAGGAGGAGGATTGGCGGATGTTAGCTCAGGGCTGATCTCCTCACAAAAAAAAAAAAAAATCATTTCAACTTCTTCCTTGCCCTTCTGCACAAAATAGATGCCCTACAGTGTTAGCTTGGTGCCTTTCAAAAAAACTTTAAAACACTTTATTCTGGGCCGGCTCCGTGGCTTGGCGGTTAAGTGCGCGCGCTCTGATGCTGGCGGCCCGGGTTCGGATCCCGGGCGCGCCCCGAGGCACCACTTCTCCGTCCAACCCGAGGCCGAGTCCCACGTACAGCAACTAGAAGGATGTGAACCTATGACATTCAACTATCTACTGGGGCTTTGGGGGGAAAAAATGAATAAATAAAATCTTTAAAACACTTTATTCTTAAAAGTACAGTTTTAGATTTACAGATAATTGAACAGATAGTACATAGAGCTCCATACATCCACTACACTGCCTCTCTCCTCTCTCCCAAGCCCCGTTTCCCCTATTATTAACACCTTGCATTAGTGTGATACGTTTGTTATAATGAATGAACAATATTGAAATGTTGTTATGAACTACAGTCTCTAGTTTAAGGGTCACACTTTGTGTTGTACAGTTCCATGGGTTTTGACACACATATAGTGACATGTAGCCACCATTATGCACAGAACAGTCTCACTACCCTAAAAATCCTCTGAGCATCAGATTAGCTCTTAGTGGCTTTTTAATATATTAACAATTGTCAGAATAACGTAAATTTTTATGATGAAAAATGTTCCACAAGTGCTAAGTTTTGTTAGTCTCACTATTATGATCACTATTAGAAATAATGAAAAAAATGAACCCCTATGTAAAAAGAAAAATCGTAGAATTTTAAAGATAAAAAAGATCTGGAAGATTAGGAAATCCCACATTCTTCAAGACTCTGCCCTTCAGTCTCTCAGCTTTCTGTGTCATCTATCTGCCGACTCCGCTGAGGAGAAAGAAAGAAATCGATAAAGAAAAACAAAGCAAAGAACAAATTTGGGTTCTAAGTAGTCCTCTTGAGCCAAATTTAATCACGCATGGATTCTTCTTTATTGCATATTTACATCAGGAACATAATTACTAGCTAGAGCCTAATTTGAGAATATTCATTACGAATGAAAGATGTCATATCTAAGAACAGAACGGAATTTACTGAGGTTTTACTCTTGGGACATTTGTAGGATTAAGTCAGGACATACTGTGAGAGTGATAAATAAGTTCTATATATTTTTATTCTCCAAGACCATGGATTTCTGCCACACTTTATACCCATGTACTTTGCAACAATGAAAAACAATTAAACACTGACCTTGAATATTTTGCCCTCAGATTCATTAGTCTTTAAAATATAAATTGAGCAATTTTAATCTAGATGAGTGAAAGACTATGGAGACTTCTAGAATGTCACGTTAGGTCCTTTGGAAGTGAAGAATTGACTTTATAAAGCATTTCTATGCCTTCTCATACCTTGACAATAGTGCTACTGTGACTCTCTTTTAAAGAGGATAATGGCAGGCTTTACTTTGATTTGCACCCTTTTGTTTTTGTACATTTACTTAATATTTCTCAGTCTTTTGAAAAGTTTTATCATTAAGCTCAACCTTCATTTAAATCATCAGACCTATTTGATGAAGGCGACATGAACATTTACTTGCAAACTCCTCAGAAAATTACTAATTTAACCTTCAGATGATCCATTGTAGAACTCAAACTGGATTTCCCAGGCCCCTCAAAATGGCTCATAACTATGTGTTTGTACATTTATCTGGGAAGATATTATCTAAGGGTACTTGTTCTTCCCAAATGCTTTCTTTACCTCAAACAGTGATATTCCCAAAGTTTTAAGGAAAATGTGGCCAATTTGGTGAAAACCAAGTGACTTGTTTGTTTTAGCATGCCAATGAGATTAAGAAAATAAGTAATTTAATTATTGTTATTGATTATAAAAATCAGAAATTAAGCAAGCTTCTTTGTCCAAAGACATTTCTGCGAGTGAAATCGTCGGAAAAACTGACAGCTAGCTTCCCGTTTTAACCACTAAATCATAAGAAATGTAATACCATGGGCAAACACTTGAACGTTGTCACCTGCGCGAGTCCCCAACGGTATAACCCCATCAGGGCCACAAATCAGGGGAAGGAGCCGGCAGAATGGAGACAGCTGTGGCCTCAGCATCCTTCCTTCCTGGGTCAGAACACGGTCCCAGCTGCTGGCTGTCTAGTTTTCTGGGGAAGCAGAGAATTCTTCTGGGGACACGACACATCAGGTGTTAAGGATGTCATCGTTCTTTTTGAAACAAATGTTAGTTCATGTGATGCACTTCTCAGGACAGGAGGAGCCGCCTCAAGGGAAGGCAGATCTTCTCCAGGAGCTGACGGTCATCCAGGGAGAGCAGAGTCAAGAGCTGCAGAGGGGCAGCCCGCTCCCGCTCTCCCTCTCAGGAACACCTCAGTCCCCAACCCCTCCCGCGCCCACCTCAGCGGTTCCCATTGTATCCTCGGAGACGCCCGAGCATGCGCAGGACGGGAGCTCAAAGCAGCAGAGGGGCCAGCGAGCTGGAGAGCCCCGGAGCGTGTGCACTGGAGGCGGGGTCCCTGGTGTGGACGTGGGTGCCTCGGAGGTTTGTGTGGGGGGATTGGCGATTTCTGGATCCTTCCTCCAGGATTTTCAGCACTGGGGAGCTCTCCTTTCTGTAGTGTGGAGGAGCGCTGGGCAGGAGCGGCGCCGAGGTAGGCAGTGGGCAGCGGGCTTGGCGTGGAGATCTCCGCTGCAGATGGCGGGAGCGCAGTGTCAGGGGCGGGGACCGGGGCTGTTGGTGGGCTGCTCCAGGCGGGGGAGCCCAACTTTGTCCCTTGGAGGAGCAGAGGAGTGCTGCCTGGCAGGCCGGTCCCTCTGTCTTGGCGGGGCCCCACCACAGCGGGGCCTCCTGCCCACCCAGCGGAGGTGCAGGGGGCGGCAGGGAGTCGCCTGCCCTCTGCACGAGCCCTTGAGTTCATGCCACCCAGGACTCCGTCTAGGCCAGGTCGGGATATCTCCCGGTGAACACGGCCCTTCATAAGATGACCTGTGGTCAGCGCTCCTCTGTCTGACTCTGTTCAGGCTATTGGGCTCCTCATTGCGTTCTTTAAACAAATAAATATTCCTACTTCCTTGGGACCACTTTTATAGAAAAGCCTAATCCCATTAATAGTTTCTGATAATTGACTGTATATTTGCAAGGCGAACTTTGAAGCCTGTGAATTATTGTAAACTGCATTTAATGAAAGGAGCTTTAAACAATCTTTGGTGCAAATTATATAGCTTCCTAATAATAACTCACATTCTGTTAACATAGACTGATGACTGATCAATTGATGATTGACATACTGTGTAGGGAATTTTGGTATCAGTGGAAAGATTTTTCTTGGCAGTTGGTGATAGAATTAAAATCGGATAAGGAGGAGGTTTTTAGAAGTAGTATGTAGTGTGTGTTTTGTCTCCATATTCATTTACAATTGTAAGAATTTAGATTTGGAAAGCTCATAGAACAGGAATTTTCAAATTTTGATTTGACTGATAGGGTGAAAAGTCAAAAGGCCAAAGACGGTAGGATTTCATTTATATGATATTCTAGAAAAGATAAACCATAGGGAAAGAAAACAGGTCGTTAATTGCCATTAGTTTTAATATTTAGTTAATCATTTAGTTTAATCATTAGTTTTAATATTTCTGATTAAAAAAATACATTTTAATGATAGCATCCTAATTATGCTTTTGGATGATAAAGAATTTAACAACCTATTAAATTCTGCAGTAGAAACAAATGATATGTTGGTTATTAGTGTCTTTGAAGTGTAAGTATTGTTGGTAATGAATATAAATGAGCTTTTTCGGATTGTGAACTACTGATTTTTTTACTACATCCTGTTGGACGTGGCATATTATAAGCTTCAAAAGGCTGTTTAAATTATTGTAGCAGGCTGAAGCTATTAAATTGTAATGTAAGATCTTTATAGATGAAACAAGCAAAAATATAAAAAGCCATTCATCATTTTATCTTTGTTAAAAAAATAAAGCAAATCTTACCATATACATGAATGACTTTTGGCTAGATAGACCTGAACTTGACAAGATGGACTCATTAGTGTCGGGGGAAGAGGGAGAATCTCCCTCGGCCCTTTTTTTTAAGGTTCTTATGGATGGGCAAATAATTAACAAGACAGGTTAGCAGGAGAAAATAATATCAAGTTTAATAACATGTATACATGGGAGAAAGCAGGGACACTGCGTTTTTTAACAAAATAGCAGAAATTTTCGTCTTAAATACCATGTTCAGCCAATGACAAAGGAGGATGTTAGGGGTGGGGGGAGTAAGTTATAGGAGATTACCACTAAAGCACAGTAAACAAGAATAAGGTTATTATGTAGATTTAAGGCCTCACCTTCTACATTGATAAGCCTCTAGAAATCAGGCCATCCCCCCCTCTTTCTAAAACAAAGAGGTATATACCTTTATAAATGGAGATTTTCCTTATAAATGTAAATGATTGTCTGGCAACTCCTGGCAGGGCCATCTAGAGAATGTGGTCAGAGAGACAGAACTTCTGATAAGAGGGGCTTGTTGGTGCCTTTTTTATTGTAACCTCTATCTTACATTATCTTTACAGCCATCATGGTAGATCTGTTCCAGGAAGGAGCCACCATGTTAAATTCTTTAGGCAGTTAGTGAGGGAGGTCAAAAGTCCCTCAGAGAAAACAATCAAGGTAAAGAGATATATTTTAGGATGGCCAAATCTTGATCTCCCACAGTCCCGCCTTTGAAACTAAATGTTTCACAGTCTTTTTGAAACTTAAAGAAGTTTTATAGTCTAGAAGCTGAGTTGGTAGATTGTTTTATCTCACCGAACACATTTTTTAGTCTTGATAATAGATCAGTTTAATTAAGTTTATTTTAGAAGGTGGTGATGTAGGTGGGCTCTCAATTATGGAAGCCTATATTATGGAAGCAAGCAATCAAGTATTTAATAGAAGTATTTTTATGTAAACAAAAGAAAAACAAGGTTAATGGTTGGAGTAAATTGTAAACCAGTTTTTGAGGTCAGAGGACAGTCAAGTAAGATGATTTTTAGATGTCAGCGTCAAAGTATCTTTTGTAGTTTAAAATGTCTCTGATGGTGTCGTTAGGTCATTTCTTAAGTTTATATCAAGTTTATCAGCTTTAGTTTGGACGGCTTTAGGAAAAAGGACAGGTTTAGTTTTTAGTGATTTTAAATGAAAATGATGGAAAAAATCAAAAACGTTAGTTTGGACATCTGTAACCAGATATTTTAGGAGACTAGAAGAAATCAGGATCTAGTCTAGTCAATAGATATAAAACAAAAACCTTAAAAGACAGTTAACAAAACTAGGATCTAATATGTGTAAATGTATAGTGTGGGAGATCAAGATTTGGCCACTCTGAAATCTATCTCTTTACCTTGGTTGTTTTCTCTAGGGACATTTGACCTCCCCCACTAACTGCCTAAAAAATTTGACATGGTAGCTCCTTCCTGGAACAGATCTATCATGATGGCTGTAAAGATAATGTAGGCTGGAGGTTACAATAGGAAAGGCACCAACAAGCCCCTCTTATCAGATGTTCTGTCTCTCTGGCCACATTCTCTAGATGGCCCTGCCAGGAGTTGCCAGGCAATCATTTACATTTATAAGGGAAATCTCCATTTGTAAAGGTATCTCCCTCTCTATTTTGGGAAGAGGGGGAGATGGCCTCATTTCTAGAGGCTTATCAATGTGGAAGCTGAGGCCTTAAATCTGCATAATAACCTTACTCTTGTTTACTGTGCTTTAGTGGTAATCTCCTATAACTGACTCCCCCCACCCCCAACATCCTCCTTTGTCATTGGCTGAACGTGGTATTTAAGACGAGAATTTCTGCTATTGTGTTGAGAAACGCAGTGTCCCTGCTTTCTCCCATGTATACATGTTATTAAACTTGGTATTATTTTCTCCGGCTAACCTGTCTTGTTGATTATTTGGCCAGCCATAAGAACCTTAAGGAAAAGGGCAGAGGGAGATTCCCTCTCTTCCCCGACAGTTTTGGCGTAGTTGCCAGGAGCCACACTGGTTGGCAAGTTGCCTTCTCTGGCTGGAAGACCTGCCTTCTCCCTGGATTACTGCAGATGGTGAGATACGGGAACGCCTGACGAAAGCCGGCAAAAGGTAAGACCTCTTAACACGTCAGCCTCCCAGAATCTCTATCTGCGGAAGTAAATGGTGAGAATTTTTTCTCTTTCTAAATTTAGGTTGGCAGGAGAAAATATTTGCGAAACTAGTTTCTTGTGCTTTGAGTTACTCTTGGTTTAAATTTGGTAGAGTACTCTTGGTTTTGATCTTGATCCCTTTTCCTCCCAGAGATAGTCTGTTTTTCTCTTTTGTCTGTGTCTTTTGTCATAAGAAGGAAATACCATAGGGTAGGACGCAGGCATAGGCCCTATAAGCCTACTGTCCGGGCCGGCCCCACAGACTGGTGAGTTTGCGGGTCTCACCAGACTGGCGTCTATTTAGACAAACTTTGCTGTGGGTTAATATGCACATGAAGTGAAGGTCATGGCTAAGGGCATCTTGGAAGCCAAAAAGGCCACAAATTTGGTGGGCACGGGTCGAGAAGTTAAGAGCCAATAGGGCGCTCGCCACTTTCAGAAGACTCCCGTGACAGGATAAATTGGGTCACGGAACAGGGTAGATGACCCAGGTCCCCCACCAACTGCAAGAAAATGTCCATGCAACGACGAGGTACTCTGTAAAGCACACAGTCCCCAACCTCTCGGCACCTCCCCCGCTAGGTATTATTCTGGCTCCAAGAGACCTACGGCGTGGCTAAAGCCGTCATTGTGCACATAAGGAAAAAAAAACGGATGAGGTTTTTCCTTCTGTCTTGTTCTGTGTCCTGAGAAAACTTGGCTTTGTGACCAGTGAGACTATTCTCCTTGGTCTCCACCATACGGAAGGTGCATTTACCGGAGTGCACCTTGGTGGCCAGTCTAGTAGACTGGGGTTCCGAGCTGTTTTTGTCCGGCTGTGCCAAGCTCTCAGGGGAGTTTGTCATAAAGGGCCCAGTCCATAAGGGCTTTTGTCATCTTCACCTTTGTTGCTTGTTAGTGCTGGAAAAATCCCATTCCAGTATCGCCTGCCTGGTGTCACAGATTAGCGGGTCTGTGACTGGAGGCGTCCCACACTATTGTGGAGACCGGAGACACCGTTTTCACTACACCATCCTTACCGCCTGTGCAACGAAGGTCTTTACTTTCTCTGAGTATCTTTGGGAGTGAATTCTGTGGATCATAGGGGCTACATCATCTGCGCCCTCACCACGGACGCCTCTTGCGTCCATGGTAAAGATTTATTCTAAGTGTGGAAAGTTACCTCCGGGTCTTTCCTTAAAAAGGCTTATTGGATCGAGTCACTATTGGAATAAATATACAAATGAAGATCCTACTCTTCAATGGCCAGACGACAGATCCTTTGAATTGGAAAAACTTCTATTGGGGGAAAAAATATGTTTTGAGAGCTCTCACATAATTATTTATTTGATACCTAAGAAAAGCCCAGAAAAAAGTAGGGAAAAATATGACTAGCCTTAAGACCTTGACTCAGGTTACAATTGAATTGAGAACATGTAAAAGTGTAAGTGTTGATAAGATTATAAAGGTTGGAATGTTTAAGCTAATTTTATATAAAGAGGTTTTAAAATTTCTGACTGAGAATTCTTCCCTTGTCCAAAATTAGAAGACCAAGACCTATTGATAAAAATCTTAATGATAACTATGTTTAGAGGTATAAGAGATGATAAAATTTACACGAAATTTTGTAGAAAAAAACTGATGTTATTTCTATTACATAACTGGTTAACAAAAATAGTAATTTAAACGATGGCTAATTTTATCTAATGTGTTATGTAGTCTTACAGGCAATCTAAATAATTATTGGGAATAAGTAACTAAATAGTTGTGAAAAAGATGAATGTTGGATGAACTTTAAACAATAATTATGTGTTATGGTGGTTACAGCTTCCAAACTGTTTTTGGTGACTTAAAACTTTAGAGTTTTGCTAAATTTTATGAAAAAAATTCACTGATCATCATCATTTCCAAATAAGATAAGATATTAGACATTGATTGCTAAACTTACGTTTGTCTACTTTTGGCTTTTCATCACAGGAAAACTAAAAGGTGTTTTGGGTCTATTGGTAAACATGTGTTTTATTAAAAGATTGTACTATAAAGTAACATCTTTCCAGAAATGATGAAGTAAGTGTTCATAAATTTTCCAAGCCACAAGATACTAATGTAAAAGAAAGTTTATAATGGTTTACTTAGTTTTTACTTACAAATTAAGGTTTCTAAAGGTTAAAATTTCTAATTAATATATGTGATTGAAGCTACTAAAAAATTAAGAAAAATATGTCTGTACAAGGAAAGTAAGATGCATAAAGAAGGTACAAAAAATGGAAATATTTTGTTTGATTGATTAAGAAAGATAAATTTGTCCTCAAGTACTAGGAGGGAAAAGAAAGACATGGGACAAATTCTGAATGTAAAAGAAAGTTGTAGGTTTGTGAAAGAGGAATTCTGGAAGAAAAGTTATATGCATGGTCAAGTTGGCTAACATTAAAATAAATTTAATTAAATAAAGGAGTTTTAATATCAGAAGTAAGCTGGTACAAAATTAAAATTTGGTCTTTTGTCTCTCGAAAGGATAATTTGCTTAAACTTGATAAAGAGGTTACAAAAGATTTTTCTTTACGTTTGGGTAAGTCTACCTAAAAGACAGAAAGAAAAAAAAAACTGTTAATTTCCTGTGTTAAAAAGACTGACGGCTCTCAATTCAGGCTTTTTGGACTGTTAATGCTCTGTTTGCTTTGACTGTTTATATTTTTGACAAGCTTCCCCAAAATTCATATCTTAAATAAAGTCTTTTTTTACTGTTTTTCTTTGAGAATTTTCAAAGGGCCCTGAAACTTCTCAAAGAAATTTGCTCTCTTCCTATAAGGAGGAAGACAAAGAAATTTGCTCTCTACCTATAAGGAGGAAGATACTAAACTTATTAGGCTTATTCAGTATGTTAAAATACATGGAAAGCATTGTCAGACAAATGATGATAAGTCTGCTTAGGTGGTATTATGTGGACAAATTTTATTGACATAGGTGTTTTAAAATTGTATAACATTACTGAAATTCTGATCTGTCCTGGTTATCAATCATAATTCTGGTTATTTTAAAGTGTTGTATGTCACAAAATTAACCAAATTTCTCTGTCAATTGCCATTTTGAGGTCTTGTTGTTTACAGACTTATTTCTTTGCTCTAATGCTTTTGTGAAATGTTTAAACTTCAGAAAAATTCATGGAAAGGACTCTGACATTTACACTGGAGTACAGGTTTCTGATAAACTTTCTGATCATAAAACTGAACTGGGTAAGAAATTACAGAAATCTGATGGAAAGATTGATAACTTCATGAAGCTGCTAACAGAAAGATTGGGATCAATAATGGATTACACAGGACTGAATGAACTGATAAGGATAATTATAATTCTTATGATTTTTCATTTGAAGTATTGCTGAATTTTTAATGTTTCGTTTTCTCAGATTTAAGGAAAACTTTTTCTCTTTTCTCCTGAGCTAGCTATGATTTATAGCAATTTGGTAAATGATACTTTTGTAAATAAAATTGAAATATTTATCTTTTCCTCTCTACCTGATCCCTCGAATTTAGAAACTCTTAGTAAGTGAGTATTGTTGTTTTCATGGCAATATAGTTATTTGCATAAGTTCAATAAGAATCTGTTCTCCTTATAACAGGACACAATTGGAAACACTGGTTATATTACCAAGGCTGTGACTGGAACATCATATTTGCGATATAACCATACAGCTTTTGAGGAATGAAGATTGGACTTTATGGAATAAAGCCACGTGGAAGTATTGGCCTGGTACCTTATGTTCCAAGCAGCATTTACCAGGATAAGTAAAGAATGTCATTTATCTGGCAGGTACAATGAACCTCGAAATATTTTGGAGGAACCTCGGAGGAGAGGAATTCACTCAAATCTGTAGGTATTGCAGGCAAAGTCTGATGACAAAATCCTTTGCTTGGCTTTCCTCCCTTCGAGGCCTTTGAAGTTCAATCTGAGATTCCTTATAAAAAGTTCCAGCAAAGCGGATTTAAAAGAGCCTATGTGATCAACTGCTATTCTTGCTGTACTTATGTAAATAATTGGGCCAACTCTATTGGAACTAAACTTATTTTGCAAACTAGTTAGTTTTAATTTGGCTATCTTAATGAAAATGAGGGTTATTTTAGAGAGAAAAATTATATTTCAGTAAAAACTATTTCATTATAAATTTGCGGATATTAGATCCCAGTTTTGTTAATTGTCTTTTGAGGTTGTTGTTTTATATCTGTTGACTAGACTGGATCCTGATTTCTTCCAGTCTCCTGGAATATCTGGCTACAGATGTCCAAACTAACGTTTTTGATTTTTTCCATCATTTTCATTTGAAATCACTGAAAACTGAACCTGCCCTTTTTCCTGAAGCCTTACAAACTGAAGCTGATGGACTTGATATAAACTTAAGAGATGACCTGACTACACCATCAGAGACATTTTTAACTGCAAAAGATACTTTACGCTGACATCTAAAAATCATCTTAACTGGCTGTCCCCTGACCTCAGAAACTGGTTTACAATTTACTCCAACCATTAATCTTGTTTTTCTTTTGTTTACATAGAAATACTTCTATTAAATACTTGATTGCTTGCTTCCATAATATAGGCGTAACCTTCAGAGCCCACCTGCATCACCACCTTCCAAAATGAACTTAATTGAACTGATCTATTATCAGGACTAAGAAATGTGTTCAGTGAGATGAAACAATCTACCAACTCAGCTTCTGTACTATGAAACTACTTTAAGTTTCAAAAGGACTGTGAAACTTGTAGTTTCAAAGGCGGGACTATGGGATATCAAGATTTGGCCACCCTGAAATCTATCTCTTTACCTTGGTTGTTTTCTCTAGGGACATTTGACCTCCCGGACTAACTGCCTAAAGAATTTGACATGGTGGCTCCTTCCTGGAACAGATCTATCATGATGGCTGTAAAGATAATGTAGGCTGGAGGTTACAATAGGAAAGGCACCAACAAGCCCCTCTTATCAGAAGTTCTGTCTCTCAGGCCACATTCTCTGGATGGCCCTTCGAGGAGTTGCCAGACAATCATTTACATTTATAAGGGAAATCTCCATTTGTAAAGGTATCTCCCTCTCTATTTTGGGAAGAGGGGGAGATGGCCTCATTTCTAGAAGCTTATCAATGTGGAAGCTAAGGCCTTAAATCTGCATAATAACCTTACTCTTGTTTACTGTGCTTTAGTGGTAATCTCCTGTAACTGACTCCCCCTACCCCCAAAATCCTCCTTTGTCATTGGCTGAACATGGTATTTAAGACGAGAATTTCTGCTATTGTGTTGAGAAACGCAGTGTCCCTGCTTTCTCCCATTTATACATGTTATTAAACTTGGTATTACTTTCTCCGGCTAACCTGTCTTTCTAATTATTTGGCCAGCCATTAGAACCGTAAGGAAAAGGGCCGAGGGAGATTCTCCCTCTTCCCCCGACAATATTATAGTTTCTATTGAAATATAATTTTTTTTTAAAAATCACCCTCATTTTTATCAAAGATAGTCAAATTAAAACTAACTAGTTTATAAAATAAGTCTAGTTCTAGTACAGTTGGCCCAATTATTTATATAAGTATAGTAAGAATAGCAATTGATCACATAGGCTCTTTTAAATCTGCTTTGTTGGAACTTTTTATAAGGAATTTCAGATTTAACTTTAAAGGCCTCTCTAGGCCAGGAAAGCCAAACCAACGATTTTGTCATCAGACTTTGTCTGTAATACCTATAGATTTGGGTGAATTTTTTTTTGAGGTTTTTCTAAAATATTTTGAGGTTTTTTGTACTTGTCAGATAAGTGACATTTTTTATTTATCTTGGTAAGTGTTGTTTGGAACATAAGGAACTAGACCAATATTTTTATGTGGCTTTATTTTATAAAGTTTAATCTTTATTTTTCAAAAGCTGTATGGTTATATCATAAATATGATGTTTTAGTCACAGCCTTGGTAATATAACTAGTGTTTTTAATTGTGTCTTGTTATAAGGAGAACAGATTTTTATTGAACTTATGTAAATAACTATATTGCCATGAAAAAACAATATTTACTCACTAAGAGTTTTTAAATTTTGGAGGGATCAGGTAGAGAGAAAAAGAGAAATATTTTAATTTTGCTTATAAAAGTATCATTTATTAAATTGTTATGTCATAGCTGGCTCTGGAGAAAAGAAAAAGTTTTCTTTAAATCTGAAAAAAAAATACATTAAAAATTTAACAATATTTTAAATGAAAACTCATAAAAATTATAATCATCTTTATCAGTTTATTTAGTCTTGTGTAATCTATTCTTGATCTCAATCTTTTTGTTAGCAGCTTTATGAAGTTATCAGTCTCTCTAACAGATTTCTGTAATTTCTTACCCAGTTCAGTTTTATGATCAGAAAGTTTATCAGAAACCTGTACTCCAGTGTAAATGTCAGTCTTTTTTATGAATTTTTTTGAAGTTGAAACATTTTGCAAAAGCATTAGAGCAAAGAAATGTCTGCAAACAACAAGACCTCAAAATGGCAATTGACAGAGAAATTTGGTTAATTTTGTGACATATAACACTTTAAAATAATAATAACCAAAATTATGACTGATAACCAGGACAGATTAGAATTTTAGTAATGTTATCCAATTTTCTAACACCTATATCAATAACGTTTACCCACATCATACCACCTAAGCAGGCTTATCATCACTTGTCTGACAATGCTTTTCATGTAATTTAACATGCTGAATAAGCCTAATAAGTTTAGTATCTTTTTCTTTATAGGTAGAGGCAAATTTTTTTGTCTTCTTCCTTATAGGAAGAGAGCAAATTTTTTTGAGAAGTTTTAGGGCCCTTTGAAAATTTCCAAACAAAAAAAGGAAAAAAAACACTTTATTAAAGATATGAATTTTGGAGAGCTTGTCAAAAATATAAAAAATCAAAGCAAACAGAGCATTAACAGTCCGAAAAGCCTGAATAGAGAGACCTCAGTCTTTTGAACACAGGAAATTAACAGTTTTTTTTTTTTCTTTCTGTCTTTTAGGTAGACTTACCCAAACGTAAAGAAAAATCTTTTGTAACCTCTTTATCAAGTTTAAGCAAATTATCTATTTAAGAGACAGAAGACCAAATTTTAATTTTGTACCAGCTTACTTCTGCTATTAAAACTCATTTACTTAATTAAATTTATTTTAATGTTAGCCAACTTGACCGTGCAAAAACTCCTTTTTCACAATTTCTCTTCCACACATTTATAACTTTCTTTTTACATTCAGAATTTGTCCCATGTGTTTTTTTTTCTTCTTAGTACTTGAGGACAAATTTATTTTTCTTAATCAACCAAACAAAACATTTCCATTTTTTGTACGTTTATACATCTTATTTTTTTTGTACACAGACATATTTTTTTAATTTTTTAGTAGCTTCAATCACATATATTTATTAGAAATTTTAACCTTTAGAAACCTTAATTTGTAAGTAAAAACTAAGTAAACCATTATAAACTTTTTTTTACATTAGTATCTTGTGGCTTGGAAAATTTATAAACACTTTATAACTTCTAAAAATATGTTATTTTATAGTATAATCTTTTAATAAAACACATGTTTACCAATAGACCCAAAACACCTTTCAGTTTTCTTGTAATGAAAAGCCAAAAGTGGACAAACATAAGTTTAGCAATCAATGTCTAATATCTTATCTTATTTGGAAATGATGATACTCAGAGAATTTTTATCATAAATTTTAGCAAAACTCTAAAGTTTTAAGTCACCAAAAATAGTTTGGAAGTTGTAACCACCATAACACATAACTGCTTAAAGTTTATCCAACATTCATCCTTTTTACAACTATTTAGTTACTTATTCCCAATAATTTTTTAGATTGCCTACGAGACTTTATAAGACTTCAGATAAAATTAGCCGTCATTTAAATTATTATTTTTGTTAACCAGTTCTGTAATAGAAATAACATCAGTTTTTTGTACAAAAGTTCATGTAAATTTCATCACCTCTTATACCTCTAAACATAGTTATCATTAAGATTTTTATCAATAGGTCTTGGTCTTCTAATTTTGGACAAGGGAAGCATTCCCAGTCAGACATTTTAAAACATACACAGGCAAAGTTGATGTAACCTCTTTATATAAAATTAGCTCAAACATTTTAACCTTTATAATCTTATCAACACTTATACTTTTACATGTTCTCAATTTAATTGTAATCTGAGTCAAGGTCTTAAGGCTAGTTAAATTTTTCCCTTCTTTTTTTTTTTCACCTTTTCTTAGGTACCAAATAAATAATTATGTGAGAGCTCTCAAAACATTTCTTTTTTTTTCCTCCAATTTAGAAGTTATTCCAATTTAAAGGATCTGTCGTCTGGCCATTGACGAGTAGGATCTTCATTTGTATATTTATTCCAATAGTGACTCAATCCAATAAGCCTTTTTAAGGAAAGACCCGGAGGTAAATTTACACGCTTAGAATAAATTTTTATCATGGACGCAAGAGGCGTCCCTGGTGAGGGCGCAGATGATGTAGCCCCTATGATCCACAGAATTCACTCTCAAAGATGTTCAGAGAAAGTAAAGACCTTCGTTGCACAGGCGGTAAGGATGGTGTAGTGAAAACGGTGTCTCCGGTCTCCCACAATAGTGTGGGACGCCTCCAGTCACAGACCCGCTAATCTGTGACACCGGGCAGGCGATACTAGGATGTGATTTTTCCAGCACTAACAAGCAACGAAGGTGAAGACGACAAAAGCCCTTATGGACTGGGCCCTTTATGACAAACTCCCCTGAGAGCTTGGCACAGATGGACAAAGAGAGAGTTCGGTTCGCAGTCTACTCGACTGGCCACCAAGGGGCATCCCGGTAAGTGCACCTTCCATATGGTGGAGACCAAGGAGAATATTCTCACTGGTCACAAAGCCAAGTTTTCTCAGGACACAGAACAAGACAGAAGGAAAAACCTCATCCGGTTTTGTTCTTAATGTGCACAATGACAGCTTTAGCCAAGTCTTCGGTCTCTTGGAGCCAGAATAATACCTGGGGGGGAGGTGCCACGGGGTTGGGGACTGTGTGCTTTACGGAGTACCTTGTCGTTGCGTGGACATTTTCTTGCAGTTCGCGGGGGACCTGTGTCATCTACCCCATTCCGTGACCCAACTTATCCTGTCTCGGGAGTCTTCTGAAAGTGGCGAGCGCCCTAATGGCTCTTAACTGCTTGACCCATGCCCACCAAATTTGGGGCCTTTTTGGCTTCCAAGATGCCCTTGGCAGTGACCTTCACTTCATGTGCATATTAACCCACAGCAAAGTTTGTAGATGCCAGTCTGGTGAGACCCGCAAACTCACCAGTCTGTGAGGCTGGCCCGGACAGCAGGCTTATAGGGCCTATGCCTGCGTCCTACTCTATGGTATTTCCTTCTTATGACAAAAGACACAGACAAAAGAGAAAAACAGACTATCTCTGGCAGGAAAGGGATCAGATCAAAACCAAGAGTACTGTACCAAATTTAAATCAAGAGTCACTGAAAGCACAAGAACCTAGTTTCCCAAATATTTTCTCCTGCCAATCTAAATTTAGAAAGAGAAAAAATTCTCACCACTTCCCTCCACCGGACTCTGCAGAGAGAGATTCTGGGAGGCTGACGTGGTAAGAAGTCTCACCTTTTGCCGGCTTTCTTCAGGCGTTCCCGTATCTCATCATCTGCAGTAGTCCAGGGAGAAGGCAGGTCTTCCAGCCAGAGGAGGCAACTTGCCAGCCAGTGTGGCTCCTGGCGACTACGCGAAAACTGTCGGGGGAAGAGGGAGAATCTCCCTCTGCCCTTTTCTTTAAGGTTCTTATGGCTGGGCAAATAATTAGCAAGACAGGTTAGCAGGAGAAAATAATATCAAGTTTAATAACATGTATACATGGGAGAAAGCAGGGACATTGCGTTTTTTAACACGCTAGCAGAAATTTTCGTCTTAAATACCATGTTCAGCCAATGACAAAGGAGGATGTTGGGGGTGGGGGGAGTCAGTTATAGGAGATTACCACTAAAGCACAGTAAACAAGAGTAAGGTTATTATGCAGATTTAAGGCCTCTCCTTCTACATTGATAAGCCTCTAGAAATGAGGCCAACCCCCCTTCTTTCCAAAACAGAGGGAGATACCTTTATAAATGGAGATTTCCCTTATAAAGGTAAATGATTGTCCTGCAACTCCTCGCAGGGCCATCTAGAGAATGTGGCCAGAGAGACAGAACTTCTGATAAGAGGGGTTTGCTGGTGCCTTTTCTATTGTAACCTCTATCTTACATTATCTTTATAGCCATCATGATAGATCTGTTCCAGGAAGGAGCCACCATGTCAAATTTTTTTAGGCAGTTAGTGAGGGAGGTCAAATGTCCCTCAGAGAAAACAATCAAGGTAAAGAGATATATTTTAGGATGGCCAAATCTTGATCTCCCACATTAGTATGGTGAATTTGTTTTGGAATGTTAAAATGGGAAAGGACATATGTGTTACCTGAGGGTGACCCAAGTCAATATGGTGGGTTTCGCTGTTTATATGCTCTTTCTGAGTTACAATCTTGATTATAAACAGCTAGTCATAGATGTACCAATAAATTTGGACCATTTTATGTATCAATATTTTAAGATGTCCTATTTCCCTCATAGTTTCTGATTTCAGGGTGTCTGGGAAAAACAGTTTCTCAACATAGGTAAATTGGAATATAATTTTTGATTGTTGACTTATTGAATCATAGAATTGTGGAATTGGAAATAATTTTAGTGGTTGTAGAGACTAATCTCTTCATTTTCCAGGAAATGGAAAGTGAGGTTTCTCAAGTTAAGTCATCCATAGTCTGACTGCTACTTAGTGATAGAGTTGGAACTAAATGCTCAGATGCTTGTTTTCAGATTCCTAGTACAGTGCTGTCTGTGCTATGTACTATTAAGTAGACAAACCAATGAGTTACCTTCCCAGATCATATATGTAGCCAGCAGCGTTGATTCTTTCCCATATGCATTTTTTCCTTTCTCTTTTAAATAACTACTAACCACAATTAATTCATTCCCCTACCATGTTTAATGAATATACTTGTATGTGTCTCTCCTCGAGCACACGTGGACTCCTTAGAATGGACACCTGCCTGTGAGTGGATTGCTGGGCCAGAGGCTGATGTGAATCTGCAACTTGATGAGTTGCAGCCAAATCACCCTCTGAATTTTTTAACAATTTCCATCCCGCCAACAGTGTCTGAGTCATCCTTGCCCTGGGAATTGTCAGATGGGCATTGTCAGATTTTTACATTTTTGCCAATCTGATGGGTGAGAAATGATGTATTTGTTTTTCTCTTTGTTCGTTAGTTTTGACAAATGCATAGAGCTATGCAACTACCAAAATCAAGACACAGAACAGTTCCAGCACCCAGAACTCCCTTGAGCTGCTCTTTTGTAGTCAACTCTTCCCCCACCCTTAACCCCTGGTGGCTAATGATCTGTTGTCTTCCCCTATGGTTTGTCTTTTCTAGAATATCATATAAATGGAATCCTACAGTATTCAGCATTTTGAGTAGTTTCTTTCATTTAGCGCAATACGTATATTTGAGTGTTCATCCATGTTGATAACTGTATCAGCAGTTCCTTCTGTTTTATTGCTGAATGTGGTATCCATTGTATGAATTTACCACAGTTTATCCACCCACCAGTTGAAGGAGGTTTCAGTTATTTTCGGTTTTGTCTTTTTTGACTGAAAAAAACTACTCTAAATCTTTGCAAACATGTTTTTGTGTGAACATTAGTCTTCTTCTCTTGGGTAAGCACCTAGAAGTGAAATTGCTGGGTCACATGGTATGTGTATGTTTAACCTTATTTTAAAAACTCTTTGTGGTAGCAAAGTCATGGCCCACAAAGATGTCCTAATCCTTGAACCTGGGAATACTTTAGTTTACTTGGCAAAGGTGAATTAAATTTGCAGTTGGAATTAAGGTTGCTGATCAACTGCCTTTAAAATAGGGAGATTACCCTGGATTATCCAGGTGGGCCCAGCGCATCACAAAGGCCCTTAAAAGGGAAAGAGAAACAGTAGAGTAGAAAAAAGATGCAACAAGGGAAGCAGGGCCAGAGAGATGCAGAGTTCTTGGTTTTGAGGGTGGAGGAGGGGCGCCATAGGCTAAGGAATGTGGTGTTCTCTAGAAGCTTGAAAGGGCTAGGAAATGGATTAACCTTTATAGTCCCCCCAAAAGAACCTAGTTCTGCCAACACCTTGATTTTAGCCCAAGGAGACCCATGTCAGACTGCTAACCTACAGAACTGTAAAACTATAAATCTGAGTTGTTTTAAGCCATGAAATTTGTGCTAATTTGTTACAGCAACATAACAAACTCCACTTTAAAACTGTTTTTCCAGGGGCTGGCCCCGTGGCTTAGTGGTTAAGTGCATCTGCTCCGCTGTTGGCGACCCGGGTTCGGATTGAGGGTGCACACTGACGCACCGCTTCTCCAGCCATGCTGAGGCCGGGTCCCACATACAGCAACTAGAAGAATGTGCAGCTATGACATACAACTATGTACTGGGGCTTTGGAGAGAAAAAAATGGAGGAGGATTGGCAATAGATGTTAGCTCAGAGCTGGTCTTCCTCAGCAAAAAGAGGAGGATTAGCATGGATGTTAGCTCAGGGCTGATCTTCCTCACAAAAAAGTAAATAAACAAAACTGTTTTCCAAAGAGGCTGAACCATTTTGTGTTCCCACCAGCAATGTAGGAGTGTTCTAGTTACTTTCCATCCTCATTAACACTTGGTATGCTCAACCTCTTTAATTCTAGTCATTCTAATAGGTACATAGCAGGATCTCAATGTGGTTTTTATGTGCATCTTTCTCACGATTAATGACGTTGAGCATCTTTTCATGTGCTTATTTGTCATCTGCGTATCTTCTTTGGTGAAGTGTCCAAATCTGTGACCATTTTAAACTTGGATTTTCTTATTGCCGAGTTTTGAGAGTTCTTTATAGTCCTGTCAGATATGTGATTTGCAAAGGTCTTCTCCCAGTCTGTGGCTTGCCTTCTCCATCCTCTCACCAGTGTCTTTGGAAGGTCTGTGTAACATAACTCAAGAGGTTTCACATGACTTTATTTTCCTTCATTGAGAAACAGAGTGAGGTTGGAGCACCTGAGTCCAATCAGACCTTGATCAGAGTTGGGGCTGGGTCTCACTTTTAGTAAACCCAGCCCTTCCACTTTCCCTGTTCCTGTTTGCTGTGCTCCCCTCCCCTGCACAGGCATCTGGTTCTAAGTCTGGTAGATTTCTGTCTCCTCAAGTTTGGGAACCCATAGACAATTCAGCTACATGCTTCAGACATCTCAGCACAGCTCTCCAGCCTCCTACCTGATATTGCTTCACAATATGGGAAATTCCCTGAAGATCAGACTAACGGTATGTTGGACTTAGGCCACTTCCACCACTTCTGGAGGTTTCATTTTGTTTTGTGGAAGCTTTTGGCCTAGTTCCCCAGATTTCTGTGTGGCACCAAAACTTAACACAGGTGCTGTGAGAAAGAGCAGTTGTGTGTCTGAAAGCTCTCAGGTTTCATCTGCCACACCAGTCCTGCAGAATCACTACAAGTTTGGCTAACTTCTCTTTTCCTTAGCCGAGGATCTGACTGAGCAAGCCAGATCCTCGGCAACCACCCAGAATCAGAAAACGCCTGCAGGGCTCACATAAAAATCTTTTTATTCTTTCTGGAATTTTAGTTGGTTGATTCTGAAGTTCTCCAATGTTCTAAAAATATATTTATAATTTATCTGGCTTTGTCCAGTTTTGCAGCGAGTGCTTTCCTGTCCTGGTCTACTCTAAAACAGAAGTTTCCTTGTCATTAGTTTTTAACTCCATCAGTTATACATTGTCAATATTATGATTGTTTGGAAAAATCATGCTTTCAATGATTTATTCAGACGTTTACCCTTTTTTATCCTCAAGATCCATTTTTACCTCTTACCATTTCTTCTTCTATCAGTTTGTTTCTTTTTTTTTTTTGTGGGGAAGATCTGCCCTGAGCTAACATCCATGCTAATCCTCCTCTTTTTGCTGAGGAAGACCGGCTCTGAGCTAACATCTATTGCCAATCCTCCTCTTTTTTTTTTTTTTTTTTTGTGAGGAGATCAGCCCTGTGTTAACATCCGCCAATCCTCCTCTTTTTTTTGCTGAGGAAGACGGCCCTGGGCTAACATCTGTGCCCATCTTCCTCCACTTTATATGGGACGTCGCCACAGCATGGCTTGCCAAGCAGTGCGTCGGTGCGCACCCGGGATCCGAACCAGCGAACCCCGGGCCACCGCAGTGGAGCGCGCGCACTTAACCGCTTGCGCCACCGGGCCGGCCCCTCCTCCTCCTTTTTTTTTACCCCCAAAGCCCCAGTAGATAGTTGTATGTTATAGTTAACACAGTCTTATAGTTGCTGTATGTGGGACACGGCCTCAGCATGGCCGGAGAAGCAGTGCATCAGTGCGCACCCAGGATCTCAACCCGGGCCACCAGTAACCGAGCGCGCACACTTAACTTCTTAGCCACGGAGCCCGCCCAGTTTCTTTCTTTTTAAAGTACATTCTTTTTTACTTTTTAAGTCTTTTCCTTGAGGAAGATTAGCCCTGGGCTAAGATCTATGCCAATCTTCCTCTATTTTGTACGTGGGTCATCACCATAGCATGGCTGATGAATGGTGCAGATCCCCTCCTGGGATCCAAACCCACGAACCCAGGCCTTGGAAGGGGAGTGTGCTGAACTTAAACCACTACGCCAGGTGGCTGACCCCCTTTAAAGTACATTCTTTAGGAATTCCTTAATGAGCATTTGTTCGTGGTAATACCCTTAGTAAATGTTTGCATAAAAATGTCTTTAAGTCACCCTAGTTATTGAGATATGGTTTGATTGGGTATACACTGAAAGTTATTTTCTCTCTGTACCTTGAAGATTTAATCCAACTCTCTCTTGCCTTCCATTGTTAAGTAATGTATCATAGGTCTAAATGTAAGTCTCTGTAAGTGTTCTGTTCCTCTGAGGGGCTTTGAGTATCTTCTTTTGTATTTAGTGCTCTTTGGTTTCTCTGAATGGATCTGGCTCTAGATTTTTTTTTTTTTAATATTGCTTGAGATGTATACAGCTGCCTGAATCTAGAG
Organism: Diceros bicornis minor; assembly: GCF_020826845.1. NCBI lineage: Eukaryota > Metazoa > Chordata > Mammalia > Perissodactyla > Rhinocerotidae > Diceros > Diceros bicornis. Next base: position 693,266 of record NW_026691050.1, read on the forward strand.
TAGAAGTCTTTTACCAATTTTGGAAATTTCTGTTATTATATCTGAATATTCCTTTAAATCATATATATATATATATTTATATTATTTAATTCAAATATATACATATACACATTCAATATATAGTCATTAAATATATATTTATATTATTTAATTCAATATATATTATTCAATATAGTGATTTTTATTATTGAAAAAATATACGAGTATTATTTATATATATAGTTTCCTGTACTTGACCAAACTCAAGCCAGTCTCCTTTGAGCCTATAATAACTTGGCCTATAATAACTACAGTCTCTCAGCACAAATGGTTTCACACCTCCACACATATTATAAGACTTAAACACTTCCACAGTTTCTAACAGCTCAAATCAACATCCTTAGGATGACCCCTGTCCCCTTAAAGTGCCTGCCTGAGAAAGCTCAAGGCAGCCAAAAGAATTGACTATTTGTTCTGGCCAACACTTGATCATTGTCCCCTGACATCCCTTTCTTAGAGCATTTACCCAAAAGTGCTTAGAACTGTGAATCTTTCCTCTGTCCTTTAGAGTTGTAGCTGTGTCTGCTATAACTCAGGAGTGCATTTCTCAAGGTCCTGAGAGCCATTCCTTGAGATGAGGACAGGGTGTCTGTCTCCCAGATGCTGTGAGAGGAGAGAAGTGAAACTTTGATTATTTCCAACTAGCAGACACAACTGGCCAGATCACACTGCACTGACCAACATTCTGTAACTTTTCCCTCCCTGACTCTACTGAGCCCCTGCTCACCCCTCTGCCTGCTCCCTCATTCTCCCTTTCAAATGCCCAGTCACATCTGTACAAATCAAATTGAGTTCAGTTCATCCTGTTCCTACTTCCCTATTGCAGTGGTATATGCCTGATTAAAATCTGTCCTGACCACTTTAACTAGAGTCTGGCTTTGTATATACTCCACATTTAACACACATACAGATAATCTCACGCATATGCCTAGATACGCATATACAAACGTAACCATGGGCCCTCCAGGACCAGTTCAACTGACCCCATATTATGAACAGAGTAGTTAAGAGTTTTCTTTCAGGAACTGAGACCCCTCTTCCAGTTCAGACCAGTTGGGACCACCAACTCATCAACTGGGAGTTCACAAATGCTTTATATGTGACCTTTATGACATCAAGGAGCTAAAAACTCCATTCTCCGATCATGGTAACACTGCCAATTTGTGAACACACATCTGATGAAGAGCTGCAAAGCTTGACTTTGCTTGCGAAGATCATCAATTACCTCACTTCTCCTTACTTCCAATCATGTACCTCCACACGTCAGAACACCCTGCCCTTCATCCCATAAATTGTGCCCCAAGACCTGGATCAGGGAGACAGATCTGAGACAGACACATGCCCCCGTCTCCTTGCAGATCAATCTCACAAAATAAAGTTACACTTCATTTCCCAAAAGCTGATGCCAGAATAATTGGCTTTTTTAATGTGCATTGGGCAAGAGAACCCCAATATTGTGCAGTAACATCAATACATGTATATACACTTACTGGTTGTTTTATTTTTTTTTTTGTCCTCTTTGCTTAAGAGGAGTCACCCTGAGCTAACATCTGTTGCCAATCTTTTTGCTGAGGAAGATTCACCCTGAGCTAACACCTGTGTCAACCTTCCTCTATTTTGTATGCCGGTTGCCACCACAGCGTGGCCACTGGTGAGTGGTGTAGGTCCACGCCCAAGAACTGCACCTGGACCACTGAAGTGGAGTTTTCTAAACTTAACCAATAGGCCATGGGACCAGCCCATGTCTAATTGTTTTGAAGATGTTACTAGATATGCAATTGAAGTTTCACTATGATCTCTGGATTTCCTTGCTGTTTCTTTAGTCCCTCACTTCAGTGTATGTGTTTCTTGCTACATCTTTCATGCTAGAGGAATTCCTCAAATATCAAGTGGTCCTTGGCTACCTGTTCATATTTCTGTGATGGGAAGAAAACAGCTGAGTAAGATCTCTGTGGGCCTGATGGGGCCTGTGAATGTCTGGACTCAATGTTTCTTCAGGGGTGTTGAGAGTTGAAGTAGTAACAGGCAAACAATGTTGGTGCCCACACTGATCTCTAACAACATACTTATTCTACACATTCCCACAATGACAGACATCCTCTGAACACATGGAAATGCTGACAACACACACCCACACACACATACACACTATTTGCAAATGACCAGCAGCATTTAGACTGTAAACTACACATGATAATGCACACTGATACTCAGAACATACACACAAACACACACACACATACAGACCACTCACTGTCTCAGAGCCCACAGTGACTTGAACTCTCTAAACACACACACGTCAACAAAACACACCTTCACATAGAAGCCGTAATAGCCATGCACCCTGTGACCATACAGAATTGCTGAACACACAGACATCCACACAATAAGGGACGTGGCCGTGCACATCTGGGCTTGATCAAGGGGGTTTTCACACCTCAGCATCAACATGGACACCCCGGGGTGAGAGGGAGAGGCAGAGGGAACAGGGAGAACATGTGGGGAGCAAACAGGAGGCACTTGCATAAAGCAAATATGATACCTGTAAAGCTGGTTGCTAAATGACATATGACTCAAGGGTATGAGGACACAAGAGGATCTGAAATGGTACAAAGGAGGTGACTGATACAAACCCATCACAAGATATTTAAAAGTAAGGAACAGTGATATTTTAAAAAGCACTGAAGAGAGTGCATCAAAGTTTAGATATAATTCCAAACAATGAATGACATGGAATTCTGGCCAAAGAACAGCCATTATTGCTGTTAAAATTCCTATTTAAATGTTTCTTATAAAATTATAGAAATACTCCTTGAAAAATGACAAACATTCATTGGTTTAAAATATTTAAAACATTTCAGGATAAAGTTACTTCAGGTTCCACTTTTACTGAGTAGCTTTTCTTGGGCAGCTAGAATAGTTGGACAAAGCACACAGAACAGCTGTTTGAAGGGTTGTAGAACATCCTGTGCAGACAGGACTTGAGGGTCTACAATCTCTGAGACTAGGGAAGCACAAGATTGTGAGCACCATCTCCACGTGGCTTCTCCTCTAAGGCATTTGCTATTTCAACAGTGAGAGAAGAGAGTGAGCAGAATGAGGAGGAAAAATGAACTGAAATTTGGTTCCAGCCAAGTCCAGTAACTTCTGCTTCTAGTCATGTGTGGTAAAGGCAGAGCAACAATTAAACGTTGATTTAATAAATACTGCGTGTTTGAAAACACCAAAGGGATGTGGAAGCAAACAGGACTAGATGAAAGGAAATTTCAAAAGGGAAAGAGCCTTTTTAGGTAAGATTGCCACACATGAGCTCACCCGGGAGAATTTGCTTAATCTGGACTCTGATAATCAGACCTGTCTTACCAGAAGACAATTGTAAGTACAGTCTGTCATAATTGATCTATGTTAGCTTTTAAATATCACAAGTTTTGTTTGGCTGTTGTTAATTTTTACTCCCTCCACTAGAAGACTCTATGAAAGGAAAGACATTGTATCATTTGCCACATGATCTTCAGAACATTCTTCAGTTGGGGCTGTATGACTTCTATAAATATTTAATTGTTGATTTCATGAATGCTATAGACTGAATGTCTATGTAATCCAATTTCATACGGTAAAATCCTAATCCCCGACCTGAGGGTATTTGGAATTGGGGCCTTTGGGTGTTAATTAGCTTAGATGAGGCCATAAGTGTGAAGCTCCCACGATGGAATTAGTGACCTTACAAGGAGATGGAGTGCCAGAGCTCTCTCTGCCAAATGAGGGTAGAGCAAGAAGCTGTCCTTCTGCAAAACAGGAAGAGAGCTCTCACCAAAAGCAAATCAGCTTGAACCTAGATCTTGAACAAGCCGGTCTTCAGAACTGTGAGGAATGCACTTTTGTTGTTAAGAGTGCCCAGTCTAGGCAGGGCCCGCTGGTGTAGTGGCTAAATGTGGCTGCTCCGCTTCAGTGGCCCCAGGGTTCACAGGTTCAGATCCCAG